>NC_092139.1:9091998-9401521 GCF_043159975.1 Macaca nemestrina | reverse complement strand
TCATACATCTATTCATATTAGTATAAACTTGTAGATTTCTGTTTAATTTAGTAAGTTATAATCTCTTAAAATTGTAGTTTATTCATTTCGAGGATCAAATAGTCCCAAATTGTCTCCAGTGAGAACCCCTTCAAACTGTCTGTATTTCTTTTTTACAAGTCTTCATCATTTTTGAGGACTTCCTTACTTTCTGGTACAACAAAGTGCTTTGGGATTATTCTTTTCTGGACCTCGACCTGGGAGTTGACTGTTTCCTTGACAAGGCCTGATTGCTTCCAGTAGGGAAACGATAGTTAGAAACCAAGACCTGGACATAGTTGCACTCATCACTACTTGGATGCCAAAGATCTTAGGGCAGGAGGGGCGACAGTTTATGTAAATACCTCCAATTCCATCCAACATGCAAAGTTCATTCTAGTTTTTCCTCCTTTCCATTTTTGGTTGTCCATTCTCAGACAGTGAGAAAGTTTACCAGACTATCTTCTCATTCTACTCCACTCCAATAGCCTCCTCAGGTAGACTACAGTTGCTACCAGACTAATGAACATAAATAAAAATAAAAAAGAAGAAAGGCTGATACTGACTTCACATTCTTTCTGGTTTTCATAAATGAATTCAGTGGATCCAGAGTGAGATAATGTGCATTATTATTTACAAATCATATCCAGCCTATTTTAATCTAAAATTGTTAGTCAACCAATAAGCTTCCCCCTGAGGGTCTTTGAGAGACCAACACCACTGGGTGTCATCTTAATCTAGCCAATGGCTACATAGGTCTATGTTATAAATGTCTATGCTAAATACCTCGTTATGACAAATGTGATATGAGAGGAATGAACGACATCAAATTGCAACAAAAGTGTGAAGAAGGAGAAATTGATATCTCATAGGGACATAAATGCTTTTCTCACCAGGGCCCAGTTTGTATTCTACCTTGATCTTACTTGGAGAAAAAACTAATACCTAAGATATTATAAAACTGTTAGATTTAATAGAACTTGCAGAAGACCTTGAACTAAACAAATCTAATTAAAAAATTTCGTGATAGAAACATCAACTTTCTTAACATTCTACTTTATTTCATTTTCTAATGCCAAAAACAAATTCACTCTAAATTCTGTTACAGGGATTTAGATGCACATGTTTGAAACGTTAACAGTTGCTCAATAGTGGATTTTAAAAGACCATTGGTTTGCAGGAATGCCTGAGAGAGGAAATGCATGATTCATGGAGAAGTGTGCCTCAGTGACCAATTTTTCAAGGCCTGTTTTATCACCAAAGACAAACTTTGACCCCGAAATCTTCATTATTAATGTATGTACAGTTCTGATTCCCTCTGTTTCATTTTTATCTACACACAGACAAGTCATTCATCCACCTGTTCATTCACTCAGTGAATCCCAGCAGATTCCTTCCATCCTGTAGGCATGGATACAAAAAGATGATTAAGAGATGTATATGTTTACTCGTACGTATTTATTGAGCACTATTGTGTGATAAGAATTATTCTTGCTGCTGAGGATGAAACAGTGAACAAGGCAAACAAGGTTGGTGTTTTCATGGGTTTGTAGAAGATTGACTTGTAAATTAATATCTGCTTTCCAGAAAATAAAAACACTAGAAAGACCGTGAAACAAGCCACGTGATGAAGTGATGGGGATGCTACTTTCAGTTTAGTGATTGAAAAAGTCATCCCTGAAAAAGTGCTGCTGGATCTGAGTGATGGGAAGGAACCCAGCCTAAAGAGATTTTTAGGAGCACATTAAAGGAGCAATAGTCTGTGTGTGTGTGTGTGTGTGTGTGTGTGTGTGTGTGTGTGTAAAGACCACAATGTGAGCTGAAAATTCCACTATGAGAGTGAATTTAGGCATACAGAAATTAGTGAGTACATTAAGGAAGACTGGGAGCAGAAAGGTTGCACAGAGGACAAGATTTCACAAGGCTTGCTGATGTATCAGAACTTCTTAAGCAGATTAGAGGGAGAAAGATTCCAGAACGTTGACTCATTATGGTCTGAGGCTGAAGCCACAGGGTATGTTCAGGCAATAGAAACTGGTGAGTACACTTAGAGCTTACAATGAAATGTGAGTGTCAATGGGAGTGAGCACAAAAATGTAAACAGAGGATAGACATTTATTTTTTTAGTTGTGCATTATTTCTTATGCATTAAGAACTTCACAGTTCAGATAGTATTTGATGGATGAGATTTTTTTAAGTAGGTAAATGATCCTTATAAGTACCTAGATCTAGGATAGTCAAGGTGTTTCTCAGTGTCTTAAAATTCTTAAGCTCAGAACCTTATGTTAAAAATGAAGGGAGGGCTAAATGAGAAGACCTTGAGTATTCTCATCCCTGTTGAACTGGAGCTCCTGATTCTTTTTACGTATTTAGCACATTAGGATTCTATTTTACTATTTTTTTGAGGGATAAATTTCACTCTTTAAAAAATGAAAACAAAAAGTTATAAAAATCTGAGAGTTGGGCTGGGCACAGTGGTTCATGCCTGTAAGCCCAGCCCTTTGGGAGGCTGAGGTGGGCAGATCACTTGATGTCAGGAGTTCAAAATCAGCCTGGCCAACACAGTTAAACCCTGTTTCTAATAAAAATACAAAAAAAAAAATTAGTCAGGTGTGGTGGCGAGCACCTGTTATCCAAGCTAATCGAGAGGCTGAGGTAGGAGAATTCCTTGAACTTGGGAGGCGGAGGCTGCAGTGAGTGGAGATCGCACCATTGCCCTCCAACCTGGGTGACAGAGCGAGACTCCATCTCAAAAAAAAAAAAAAAAAAAATCTGAGATTTTTGCTTCTGGCTGTGGCGATAACGTCTTTCAGATCATCCCCACACCACACCTATAGTTTATAAATATAAACCTAGGGAAAAACATACCTGGAAGGTACTGCAGAAAGCCCAAGACATCTGAGACTTCAGAATAGATCATTAATTATTGGTGCTACTAAATATTCAGCAGGAAAAACAGTTTCCACTTTTCCCCTTTTCTCTGTGTTTCTATTTTGGCCCTAAGTAGAAAACTCACCTTTTGCAAAAGTAGTGAGAAGAGTAGTCTCTGGCCTGCTATCCAGTTCCACAATTATTAGATTGGTGCCATTTGGATCTAAGCATATGTGATTCAGTTTCTTCCTTTTTCTTCCCTGAATTTGTCTGTGTGATGGTTATATTTCTACTTCCATATTGTAAGCACCCTTGGGTACACTATCAGGCCTATATGTGCCCACTGACAACTCCTGTGGGCATAAGAAAGTGACTTTGGGTGTCTGAGGAAGTGTCTCTTTTGCTCTTGAGACCTAAACTCTTCTTGGGATAATTCATCCCAAGGATTAGGCTCAGGAAGCACTACAGAGCTTGACGTTGGCTGCAGATTGAAGCAAAACTTCCCAATCTAAAGACCATTACTGTAAAAAATGAATACAAAGGCTGAAATTTTGATTTCCATATGTGTGACTCCTCCCTTTACTTTTCAATTGATTCACAACTCAGAGGGAAAGAAGTGTCATGATCCATTATCTCTCAAATCTCAACACATAATATAAATCAATAAATAATTGGTACTGTAGCTCTAAGAGGAGACATTTCCAGGCCTGAGTGGTTCATCATTCCCTGCCTTGCATCCCACAGTTCTGCTATACACCACTGAGAAAATGGGCTATCCCACAGGATTCATTTCAACAATTGTTATTGAGTCCCTTCTATTGGCCAAATCTTGGGATATAAAAATTGTATAGTTTAGTAGGGGTGATCAAATTTGTGTGAGTGGACTAGAATCCATTTTATCTTCCCAGAGAGGCCCTTCCTGACTCTCCTTTATAAATCAGTCTCAACTCTGACTCCAATCTCTATCCACCCATTCATTACTCTCTATTGCATTATTCTATTCGCTTTGCTGCAATCCATTGTTTATGTAACTTTATGTATTTAATTATTAAGTTGTATATTTGTGGCCTAAAATGTCAGTCTGTGAGGCCCATGGCACTACCTATTTTAGTAACCACTATATTCTTCCAAACTACGATATGCCAGTTGTCAATAAATGTGTTGAGAAAATTAATTAATTATGAATTATTGGTAGAATATCACTTTATAAGAAAGTCAATAATAAGATACAGACCAGGCGCAGTGGCTCATGCCTGTAATCCCAGCACTTTGGGAGGCCAAGGCAGGTGTATCACCTGAGGTCGGGAATTCGAGACCAGCCTGGCCAACATGGTGAAACCCATCTCTACTAAAAATACAAAAATTCATTGGGAATGGTGGCAGGCACCTGTAATCCCAGCTACACAGGAGGCTGAGGCGCAAGAATTGACTGAACCCAGGAGGTGGAGGTTTCAGTGAGCCGAGATCGCACCACTGCACTCCAGCCTGTGCGACAGCCTGTCTCAAAAATAATAATAATAATAATAATAAGCTGTAACAGTAACATTTTCTACTTTTCCCTTGGAAAATCAAGAAAGGCTAAGAAAAGTAAGAGGCACTTAGAGTTAGGTTTGAATGAATAATGGATTTCCAGTGTGTATAGAGAACAGCCTAAATACAAATATTGCACAGCACTGAAAAGTCCATTTTGATTCAATGAGCACTAGAATAATGATTAACCTCTATAATCTCAACAATTTGCACATATTTTCAGTGGCATGAATCTTACTAGTTCTTTCCAGTCATACAAAGACATTTCAAAATACAGGCAAATTCTCTTTTTGGATGAGTACAGAAAAGAACCACCATACCTAAGGGATTGTTTTAGTCCTTTTTTGTATAGGAAGCTCTATCTGATATTGAAGTGATCCTATCCTGGCTGCAAGATTGTGGGTCAAGTTTGAGCAACAGTTCACTGAACAATAATTTTCTTCAACTGAATCTTGCTTTTGCTGGGGAAATTCGCTCTGCACTGACAGTAGTGAGAGCTCCAAAATAAGGGTTATCTATCTTGTGCTTTCCGAGTCAAGTCTATCATTACCACCAGAAATCATTCATTAGCAACTAATCATCGAGGTTGGGCCTTAGCTGTGTCTCTGGAGAAAACAAAATAAATAGACACCCCCTTTTCTTTAGATCACCTGTGAACAAATTCTATCATAGTGTCCTTACCATTCTGTCACCTATAATTCGTTTTTATGCTTGACTTCCCTGTGGGATAATGTGACTTGGTCAATATGGGCTTGTCTTATTTCCCACAATATCCATAGTCCCTGGCACTCAGAAAGGCCTTACATATTTGCTGAACAAATGAGTTTTGTAAATTGTAACATGAATAAACATAAGGCTATGCAAATCACCATAAACATTGAACATATAAAATATATTGTGCACATATTTGCATGGTTTCTCAAGATTAAATAAGAAATTCATAATGTCCATCATAAAGCCATCTATTAAAACTCTCGTTCAAGTTTACTTTTAAAACAGTACTGTGGGTTAGAAGTATAAGTATTTAAGGATAGAGCTAGAAAATTAATTGGTTGAGGAATAAGACATAAATGTGATCACAAATTTCCTATGCAGACACTTTTTTGGTCTCCACTGGATTTTTATTGCCTGTTACTAAATATAAATTCAGGAACTACTGAATGAATATTTTAATTTATTTTTGTCTATTGGTTTACTATCTGAGAGTTTTTGCATAATTGACATTTTCCCTTGATAATGTATATTATGGCAAGTGTCTTGATTCAATGACTACAGCATACAAAATTTTTAAAAACTGTTAAACACTTACTGTGTGACATGCATTATTCTAATAGCTGGTGATACCACTAGGAATAAATATGTGCTTATTGTTAAGAAGCCTGGTCAAGTTTAGTCTACAGATATTGAACATGTTTATATTAGTGTGGTACTTGTTCCAAGCAGTTTGCAACTAGCAGAGGTTAAACAGAAGATGTCAAAGTTGAATTTCTCTTTTTAATTTAAGCATAAATTTTACTTGTGATTTTCAAAAAGTATCTGGAACTTGTACAATTGTCCTTCAATCTATCTAGCCCAACCAGAATCTTGAGAGAATGTCTTTGCCAAGCCACTGCTGATAGGACCTATGTGAGGCCCAGACACTCGCCATGAAAACTACCCAAGGGCACAGGTATCTAGGACCTATGTGAGGCCCAGACACTCGCCATGAAAACTACCCAAGGGCACAGGTATCTCTCCAGGGTCACAGGAGATACCTGTGTGGCAAAGTATTCAAGGTTGACATGAGAATTTCCACAACCTTACCCCTTCCTCCCCTCACACAAATGAGCCAAGCAATCCTTTTCCCTGAAGTCATATGGCACCATTATTTTTCTTCAGTATTGGAAAAGAAATAATGTCACTAAGATCAGGAGACTGTGCATATTGAAGATTTCTTTTTTTATTTTAATTTTTAATTTTAAGTTCTGGGGTACATGTGCAAGATGCGCAGGTCTGTTACATACATAAACATGTACCACAGTGGTTTGTTGCACCTACCAACCCGTTACCTAGGTATTAAGCTCAGCATGCTTTAGCTATTTTTCCTAATGCTCTCCCTCCCCGAACCCCAACCCCCCACAGGCCCCAGTATGTGTTGTTCCTCTCCCTGTGACCATGTGTTCTCATTATTCAGTTCCCACTTATAAGTGAGAACATGCAGTGTTTGGTTTTCTGTTCCTGCATTAGTTTGCTGAGGATAATGGCTTCTACTGCATCCACATCCCTGCATAAGATGTGATCTTCTTACTTTTGATGGCTGCATAGTATTCCATGGTGTACCAAATTTTCTCAATCCAGTCTATCATTGGTGGACATCTGGGTTGATTCCATGTCTTTGCTATCATGAATAGTGCTGCAATGAATATACATGTGCATGTATCTTTATAATAGAATGATTTATATTCCTAATTTCAACAAAAATCATTCACGTTAGTGGAAGCTGAAGAGGAGTCTTCACTACTTGGGCATTAGAGATATCTCAAAGAACCAAGGGCACAGAGAAGGCTGTGAATCAGATTGATGATGGAGTCAGAATCTTTTTTTCTCTTATCTCTAATCTTTTTTAAAAATAAATATGCTTCATTTATTTTTTGTTTCCCTTCCCTTCTTCACAGTTAAAGTTGGGTATAAAATTATTATCTATATTTTCTCAGAGTCTCTCCTACCACCCCTGCTATCTGCTACCAAAATCTGCTATTCTCTTCTTCCCCAGTAATAGATGATATACTCAGAGTACATGGCTGTCTGAAGTGTCTACATTGCACCTCTGGTGCAGTGATGTGGTTAACTTCTGGCAAGTGGAATATAAGCAGAGGGAATAAGTGCAATTTGCAAGAAGTCTTCTAAAAGGGAGTCACGTGGAAGAAAAAAAGACCTCCACCCTCTTTCCTCTACCTTACTACGAGTCTGATAGCCAGAACTCAACCAACATGGGCTTGGACCATAGGGAAAGGTAGTAAAAAGGACCATGGAGTAAGATAATAAAAGGCAAGAGAGTGGAGTCTGGACATCTGATACCATACAGCATTGTCACAACCCTGGAACACTGATTCTTGAGATTTGATGGGGTAGTGAAATATGATCTTTTCTAAGCAACCCATACTCTTTTTTTCCTGTATTAACTGCTTAACTGAATCCTAACTAATAGAGATACTTTGTCTTCCCTTACCTCTCTACTATTATTTCCTTCTTGTATTTTTCTATCCTCTTACTATTTTCAAATCCCTTAAAAAAAAAAAAAAAAAAGAACTTGTTCTTAATGCTACTGACTGGTCCTAAAGCTGACTGCCCCTTAAACCCTGACTATGTGAGAGAACTAGTTAGGGGGTTTGTGTATATGTGAAATCGATGAGCTTGACAAAGATTCCAGTAGAACACAGATGGGGAGCCTGAACATTCAGAGGAGAGACTTGGAATTATTCACGATACCTCCGGGAATAGTCCTCGAAGACTGAAAATGATTTTTTGCTAGGACAGATAAGCCCAAGTACCTCGCGACGCAGGGTATTATGCTTAGAGAATTCATCACCTCATAAAGTCAACTTATTTTCAAACGTCAATAGGTTCAGAAACAGTTTAGAGAGTAACTCAGTGCTTGATCAATAAGACAAATTTAAGAGCTATCTGGGGTGCAACCCTAAAGTTGAGGTCAAGGAGTGATCACAAGTCTTCCCATGGTACATCTTTTATAATCGCCACAAAGAAGAAAATACCTGGAATCAAAAGGCCAAGGATTTGGCCAATATAGATTTAAGATTTTTATCATTAGTTCTAAGGAGACAGGGTAAAATGTGCTTGTTTGATAATGCCTATCCTCAAAGTCTCAAAGCAGGACACGGTGAAATAAGTACCTCTCAAAGTCAGGTCAGATTAGGCAGAGAAGCCTTGCTGTTTGTTGATGTCATGGAAATCGGTGAATGTTGTAGTCCTCCTATATTATATGGCCAGAAGAGGGCAAAACCACTTGGGAGTTTATTTCTTCATTTAACCACTGCCCCCACCCATTCCATTCATCAGACACCTTTCACTATATCTTTTTTATTGGGGATGGTTTCTTTGGTTCACTGATAATTGGAATACTGGCCTTCTTTCCTGCTCTATAAATTTGGCAGTTACTGCGTTTATGGCTATGTCAGTCTGACACAATATTTCAACCATGAGAACTGAGAACTGTAGCTTGAACTGATTTGTGGAAGACAGGCAAACATTTGGAATGTGGAGATTGGGGAAAATGTATGCTTGATTTGAGATTGGGGGAAATCTTTGCCTGAACATTGAGCATGTCTTTAATATTGCTCCAACACATCAGTTAATGGGGCACCTTGATTATGTATGAGAGAGAAAATCATCTCTAGGCCATTCTTGTATGAAGCTTGTATTGGGGAAAGAAGCAGGTATACTTTTAAAAAAGTAAGACTTGGATTTAGTCCGGTCTCTGTTACTTAATATGTTATTTACTAGTTACTAGATTACTTAAATTTGAAGAATACTGTTTAATATTCTCTGTGTCTGATAAAATTTGGGGCTCCTTCATTTTCTCATATTTTTATTTGCTAATATATTGGTTAACATGGCAGTTAAGATCAGTGGGTTTAGGAATTACACTGGCTGTTACCCAACTCTATCTCTTCTAGATTACGATCATGGGCAAGATCCTTAAATTATCTGAACCACAATTTCTTTTCTATAATATGATGATATTTGACTATAATACTTGCTTCATAAATCTATTAAGAGATTTAACTGAGATCTTGTCAGTAAGTAACTGCCCTTTGAATGCAAATTATCCTTGTTACTCATGACAGACAATACCTGTGACATCCTTGGCCATTTGGCAGTGCTCTGGGAGATTCTCCAAGACAGTAATCACCTGCTCGCCTGAAACAGAACCTGATTTGAGCTCACAGACACCCTGGAGAGTGTGAGCCACTCAGGGGTTTGCCGTATTAAGCCAGCATAACTTCAAAAGATCAGGTTGAAGTACCTGTGAAATCATATTGAGAACATCACATTTGTACCATCTCAACACATGATCTTCTTGTGAAGTATATTCATATGGCCCAGCCATTCTGCCTTTGATAAGGCATTTTGCATTACTAATCGATCTGATGGAGGTTGAAAACTGGTAGATTACTAGGCGCATAAATATATGATTGCCTATAATGGGCACATTTGTGAGTATTGTTCTACATTTTTATTTCCAGTGAATTTTAATTCTCATAGAAACAAGTGACCACTTTAAAAAGTCCAAAATATTTACTTATAAAGTGCTTTTTTTACTTTGGCAACTTGCTATATTTATCACTGATGATCACTTACCTGGCTATCTGCCCACAAATATTGCCTAAGGATATATTTCATCCCAGGCATTGTGCTGGGTGCAGAGGATACAGAAATGAGTAATGTACCTGCTCCTTATTCTCTTGTGGTTCACTGTCTAGTGAGGTTTGCAGCTCACTGACCTCAGGTAATTTGACAAGTATTTAATGAAAGCAGGTAAAGCATTCTCCAAGAGCACAGAAGAGTTCTCCTCCCTCGGTTGGAGGAGTAGAAGAAAATTGCATAGGATGAGAAAGGATACAAGCAGAGACAGAGAACAATCCAGTAATGGATTCTGGGAGAGGCAGCTGAATCTGAACGTTGTCTCCACCTGTGCTTCTCCCTTACTGTATAACTTAGACCCAAACGCTTCTCTCCTGTGCACCTTGTTTTTTCTCATTTTATTTCACATACAGGAAATAGCAATTCAGAGTAACTTGTGTAGAGCTGTTAAAAAGAAATGCAGCTACCCAAACCTTATCTCAGGCCTATCATTCATTCATTGATTTATTAATTCATTCAGCATATTTTATTAAGCACACATTTACTAAGCACCTAGTATATCTCAGATACTGTGCTAGGAACTGGGGAACAAAAATCACATATCCATGACAGGATTTAGGAGTGACAAACATAAAGACTCACTGTATTAAAATGTGAGTAATAATAAAATAAATATTTCAAAGGAGAGCATACAATAGCAACAGCCAACATATAGGAGCATATTTCTGAAGGGCGTGAAAGGTGAACTGAGATGTCAAGAATGAGGCAAAGAGGCTAATCAGTGAAAAGAGGGAAGAATTATGCATGGAAAAGAAATAACATATGCACAAAGCCCATGGAATTAGACTCTCTAGAAAGTGGGACCAATCGAGGAACATTTTAAAGTTTCCAGGTGATCTGGATGTTCACTTAGAGTTGACAAACTCTCGCTAATCCCTGTTTCATGTTTTACAGGGCTGTTGTGGTAAACAAATAAAAAGAGGCTTGAAAAAGACCTTTGAGAAGTAAAACAACAACAACAACAACAACAACGCTTTACAGTGTTGTGTACATAGTAGCCCTCAATGAGCAGCAAATAAGAATTGTACTCAAGATATTAATATGATGAGCCCTTGGTCTAACGATAAGTTTGAGGAATGAAGCATATTTCAAACCAAGATTGACATTTCATGTCACTTTAGCCATAATAATATGATTCTTACACTATTTATAGCCTCTACACATTCCACTTAAGAGGTGCTCTACCTCAATGTGAATACAAATGTTATATAGAGATTAATGTTTATGAGAGTGAGGGAGGACGTCAGGTGAGTAGGATGAGTCTGAGAATTAAAGGTGAAGAAGTTCTGTCTACTTGCCAAAAGAAACTGGATCTTGCAGTCATGTATTGAGCATCTGGTGAAAAAAAAAAATACATCTCAGACCTAGGAGTCATACTAGAGAGTGAAATAAGCAGAGGAGCATTTCTTTTGTCCATTAAAACAAGGAAGTCTGAAAAACTAAGCACTCAGAGCTTCATAAAGCATCAGTGAAAACAGCTATGGTTTTCATTGTCAAATTTAGACCTCAACCTCTAAACCTACAATACTCAAACCAACCAAAGTATTTAAATAACTTCAGTTCCACTGTAAGTTAATTATAACACCAAGTTGTACAGCTAGATCTTTATAGGGTTGGACTACTGAAGCTATATATAATATCTTGAGATGTTCCAGTGAAATGACATGATAAAAATGTCAACCTTGGATTGATCAGGAGCTGAATAGTGTACTTTAATCCCTGCCATTTCTAGGTGTGTGTGTGTGTGTGTGTGTGTGTGTGTGTGTGTGTACACGTGTGTGCTGTCGGGGAGGGAACTTTTCATCTGGCAGAAATAAAAGTTAATGGAGGTACAGACCTGAACCATCTGCTCCGTGGTATAATTCAATTGGGCATGGTGATGTGATATAATGGGAAGTGGGGTCCAGAGTTCAATGTGAATCCTACTTGATTTGTAAGTGTGGGCGAGTAACTTAACTTGTCAGTGTCTACATTTTCTCACATGTTAAAATGAGAATAATAATAGAGTTATGATGAGGATTAAATGAGACATTGGAGTTAAAATGCTTGGCATATGTACAGATTTCCAAGTGATTTATGTAGCTACACCACTGCCCAACCACCAAGGAGTTGGAACCTAACTCCTTCCCTTTTAGCTGTGGGTTGCCTACAGTACCTTTTATTTTTCCAAAGAGTGCAGTATAAAAGGCAGGAAAATAAGAAGTAATTTTACAATGGAGAATCCTGACAAACACTACTTCAGCTAGGTAATCAAGGTCAACATCAATAACTTCCATGATAAATCATGTAGATGGTATGCACCACTGATATGATGAGATAATAATGACATTTCACCTGTTGGTCTGATGTAGTTTGGATGTTTGTCCCCACCAAATCTCATGCTGAAATGTGATTCCCAGTGTTGGAGGTGGGACCTAGTGAGAGGTGTTTGGGTCATAAGTGGGGATCCATCATGAATGGCTTGGTGCCTTCCCTGTGGCAGTGAGTTCACATGAGAGCTGATAGTTAAAATTGTTGGACTTCCATGCTCTCTCTTGCTTCCTCTCTTCCCATGTAACACACCAGCTCCTCTTCTCTTGCGCCATGGGTAAAAGCTTCCTGAGGCCTCACCAGAAGGCAAGCAGATGCTGGTGTCATGCTTGTATGGCCTGCAAAACCATGAGCCAAATAAACTCACTTTCTTTATAAATTATCCAGCCTCTGGTATCCTTTATAGCAATGAAAAACAGATTAATACAGTCTTTCTCCCCCAAAATCCATAATTTCAGTCTAATTATTAGAAGAACATCAAATCAACCCAAATAGATGGTATTCTATAAAATACCCAACCAGCACTCCTCAAAGCTGTCGAGATTATCAAATACAAGAAAACTAAGAAATTGTCACAGTCAACAGGGGCCTAAGGGGACATGATGATTAAATATAATGTGGTTTCCTAGATAGGATCTCATACAATGAAAGGACCTCAGATAAATACTAATGAAATCTAAATAAAGCATGGAAATTGTGTAGAGTTTACTTGATAATAATCTAACAATATTAGTTCATTATTCTTATAAATATATCATGGTAATGTAAGAAGTCAACAACAGAGGAAACTGGATGTGGCATATATGGACTTCTCTATATTATCTCTGCAAATTTTCTATCCATAAAAATTATTCTAGGCTGGGCGCGGTGGCTCAAGCCTGTAATCCCAGCACTTTGGGAGGCCGAGACGGGCGGATCACAAGGTCAGGAGTTCGAGACCATCCTGGCTAACACGGTGAAACCCCGTCTCTACTAAAAAATACAAAAAACTAGCCGGGCGAGGTGGCAGGTGCCTGTAGTCCCGGCTACTCGGGAGGCTGAGGCAGGAGAATGGCGTAAAAACCCGGGAGGCGGAGCTTGCAGTGAGCTGAGATCCGGCCACTGCACTCCAGCCTGGGTGACACAGCGAGACTCCGTCTCAAAAAAAAAAAAAAAAAAAAAATTATTCTAAAAATTTTTAAATATATATATTTTAAAACTCTAGCACAGTGCATGGAACATAGTAAGAACTGAATACATGTTCCCTCTCCACCTTATCTTCCTTCTTCTCCTCCTTTCTCCAGTTTATAGAACTTGGAGATTTTATTTTAATTAGTTTTCAGAGGCCTTTCCTTAGTGGTCTAATGTCTGATATTTAAAGACATATATGTTTCTCGAAGTTATTGCACATTTAAATATGTAAGGTATGATGATTCTGCTTGTAAATCAAATTGCTCGTAAAATAATATCGTTTTATTACCTCACTTTATAAGAAGTCTGGAAGAAATAGATAAAGTAATATTCTGCAACATAATGCCATTAAATACCCAAGACCTTTCCATGATTTGACTTTGACATCTTGAGAACACAAGTGATATTTTTTCTCTTGTTCCCAAGATAGCCACTGCAGCTCCAAGTCATGCCTCTTTTACAAGACAGTGTCTAATAGTATGAGAAATACAGTCTTGTCTTCAAGTCTTCTCTCTTTTTATCAGAGATGAACCTCTTTTCAGGAGTTTTCAAGAATACTTCTCTTCAGTCCCAATATCTCTGGATCACAGGCATATCACTAAAAGAATAAGAAATTGGATTGATATTACTACAGATTATCTTAAAATACTCATGATTCTTCCCCTGAGGTTGAATAAATTACTCCTAGACACCTCAGATGAATTGGAGCTCTCTTATCAAGAAGAATATGGAGAATAGCTGTTGATCAGGCAACCATGGTGCATAATATAGAAATTAAGAGAGTACATTTTTACCTTCAAAATTATACTTGGACTACTACTACCTCTGGGAAGAAAAATAAGCATATTTTTTCCATTCCTCCTTTTAATCCAACTGAAACCCCTGGGCATTATATGTAAAACAAATACAAGAAGGCCCTGAAAGTTTAAAAAGGATACAGATCAGCTTGGACCTGGGCATCCAAGCAGTGACACAATGCTAGGATCCCTGAGTTTCCTTTTTCCCTCATATATCCCAGACATGGAGCTGAAGAAGCTGGGATATGGAAACGATCACACACACACACACACACACATACACACACATACAGACACACACACACACACACACACACAAACAAAAACCTTGTCTTTCTCTCTCTCTGTCTAGCTAAAGGATTAGGTAAGAGACAGCCTAGCAAGATAGAAAACTTTTAGACAACAAGTGCCCTAGTCAAACTAAGTACCATATAAAAAACTGTGGCCTTACTCCCATCTAGACCAGAAAAGGGTGAGTGGGGATCCTGGATATCTACTTTTGAGAGCCTGCAACTAGGTATAACCCCTTTCCACAGTGATGCCATAGAAAACATGTAGAAGGCAGGACTTTCTTCTCTACCAGATGGTGGTAATGGCCCCACCCCCACGGTGTCAGAGGAGACCCAGATGGGGGTCCTGGATCTCTGCTTTCACCCTGCAGCAAAGGTGTTTCTTCTCCCAACTGGAGTGGTGACAGAGTAAGCCTAGTGGAAAGTTTGAACATTTACCACCATCCAGCAATAAAAAGGTTACCCATCCTCCAACATAGTGTTCACTGTATAGCACATGGGAAGCAATCCTGTGACACTCCAAACCCTCTCAACCAACTGAACTCTCAGTGCAGTTTTGGCAGGAAACTAGAATGCCCAACTCTGCAAATCAACATAAGCAGTCCTCCTACCAATACATTAATGGAGTCTGAATGGGAAACATGGACTTCTACCCCCACCTGATTATGATGAGATGGAAGCCCCTTTACCCCGCCATAGTGGTATCAGAAAACAAAACAAGACACAACAAAAACAAAAGTTAAAAAACAACTAAGTCAGTAGACTTAAATAATATAGAGAGACTCATATCATAATCAAAAGATCCAATCTTCAGTAAAAAAATTAGTCATGCCAACAAGCCAGGAAGATATCAAACTAAATGAAAAATGGCAATTAATAGATTCCAATGCAAAAATGACAGAGATGGTAGAATTATCTGAAGAATATTCTAAGTCAGCCATCATAAAAATGCTTCAACAAGCCATTACAAATATACTTGGGACAAATGAAAAGATAGAATGCCTGAACTCATAAACAGAAACTCTCAGCAAACACATAGCTCTATTGAATTCAACAGTAGAATGTATGGGACTAATGAAGAAACTAGAAGCCTGGAAAGGAGAACGATAAAATAACACAATCTGAACAAAAGAGAAAATAAATTGAGGTAGGGGATGGGGAGAACGAAGCCTCATGGACTGGTGAGACTATGAAAAAGGTCAAAACTCTCATAGGAGTCCCAGAAGGAAAGGCAAGGGAAGAAAGGGCTGAAAAAGTACTAAAATAATCACTGAAAATTCCCCAGTTTTGCAAAATACAACTTATAGATTCAACTTGCCTACAAAAAATTGAGCAAAGCCCAAGACCAGAAATTCATACCAAGATACTATAGTGATGTAATGTAGAGAGAAATGACACCTTACCAAGAGGAGGAAAAGCAATATAGATGACTGCTGATTTTTCATCAGAAACCATGGAGATCACAAGGAAGTCACACAACATCATTCAAGTGCTGAAAGAAAAGAACTGTCAACACAGAATCCTATATCTAGCAAAAATATCCTTTAGGAATGAAGAGAACATTAAGACATTCTCAGATGAAAGAAAACAATTTGTCACCAGCACATCTACTCTAAAATAAGGACTAAAGGAGGTTTTCTAAACAGAAAGAAAATGACAAAATAAAAGATCTTAGAATACCAAGAAGAAAGAACGTAGTAAGCAGAAATATAGATATAGATAAATACAGTAGACTTCCTTCTCCTTTGAGTTGTCTTAATTATGAGTGATAATAAAAGCAAAAATTATAACACTGTCTGACATGGTTCTAAATGTATACCA
Organism: Macaca nemestrina; assembly: GCF_043159975.1. Lineage (NCBI taxonomy): Eukaryota > Metazoa > Chordata > Mammalia > Primates > Cercopithecidae > Macaca > Macaca nemestrina. The sequence goes on along the minus strand of NC_092139.1, from coordinate 9,385,293 downwards.
GAAACTATATTAGGTAGTAATATTATAAATGGGATGAAAAAGAAACATAAAAGTATGTAAATTTTTTGTATTTTTAAAAATAATTTTCTTGAATGGATTTCCTATTGAATGACAATACCAGTAGACTATGATAAAATTATGTATATATAATATGATACCTAAAGCCTCCACTAAAGTTCTACACAAAACTGCACTGAAAAACACTATACATAAATCAAAATGGAATTCTAATAAATGTTCAAATAAACTACAGGGAATCAAGAAGAAGAAAACAGAAACAAACGAAAAGAATGAACAAAAAATATATAAAATGACAGATTTAAGCCCTAACATATCAATAATTGCATTAAAGGTAAATGGTCTATATATACCAATGAGAAGTCATTGTCAAGGTAAGTTAAACAATTTGACCCAACTACATACTGTCTATAAGAAATTCATCTGATGTAAAACAATACATGCAAGTTGAATATAAATGGATAGAAAATGATATTTGTGCAAACATTAATCAAAAGAAAGCCAGAGTGGCTATATTAATATCAAAAAAAGAGATCAGGGATACTATGGTTTGGATTTGTGTCACCCAAATCTCATGTCAAATTGTAATCCCCAATGTTGGAGGAAAGACCTGGTGAAAAGTCTTGGATCATGGGGGCAGATATCCCCTTGCTGTTCTTGTGATAGTGAGTTCTCACCACATCTGGTTGTTTAAAACTGTGTAGAACCTCCTCCTTCGCTCTCTTCCTCCTGCTCCAGCTGTGTAAGATGTGCCAGTTTCCCCTTCCATCATAATTTTAAGTTTCCTGAGGTCTTCCAAGCAATGTTTCTTATACAGCCTGTGGAACGTAAGCCAATTAAGCCTCTTTTCTTTATATATTACCCAGTCTCTAATAGTTCTTTATAGCAATGCAAAAATGAACTAATATAAGGGCAAAAAACAATTAGAGATAGAAATGGACATGATACAATAATAAAAGAGTTAATCCACCAGGAAGACATAGCAATAGCAATCTTTTTTTTTTTTTGAGGGCTACCCATCACCTGAAGCATTTACTATTTATTTGTGTTACAGATATTCCAACTATACCATTTTAGTTATCTTACAATGTATGATAAATTATTGTTGACTGTAATCACTCCATTTTAATATCAAATACTAGCTCCTAATTATTCTAGCTAACTATATTTTTATATCCATCAACCATCCCTATCCATGTTGTTGCAAATGGCAGGTTCTCATTCTTTTTATGACTGAATAGTACTCCATTGTGTATATGTACCACATTTTCTTTATCCATTCATCTGTGATGGATACTTAGGTTACTTCTAAATCTTGCTGTTGTGGATAGTGCTGCAATAAGCATGGGAGTGAAAGTATATCTCCAATACACTGATTTCTTTTCTTTCTGGTATGTACTTAGCAGTGAGATTGCTAGATCATATGGTAGCTCTATTTTTAGTTTTTTGAGGAACCTTCATACTCTTCACCATAGTGATTGTACTAATTTATGTTCCTACCAACAGTGTATGAGGATTCACTTTTTTCACATCCTTGGCAAAATTTGCTATTTCTTGTATTTTGGATGAAAGCCATTTTCATTGGGATAAGATGATATCTCATTGTAGTTTTGATTTGCATTTCTCTGATGTATCCATCCATTCTCACACTACCATAAAGATACTACCTTAAACTGGGTAGTTTATAAACAAAAGAAATTTAATTGACTCACAGTTCCATGTGGCTGAGGAGGCCTCAGGAAACTTACAATCATGGCAGAAGGTGAAGGGGAAGTAAGTTATATCTTACATGGCAGCAGGAGAGAGAAGAGAGTGAGGAGCCAGGAAGTGCCACACCCTTAAACCATAAGATCTTCTGAGAACTCAGCCATCACCATGAGAACAGCATGGGGAAACCTTCCCCCGTAATCCAATCACTTCCCACCAAGTTCCCCTACACTGACACGTGGGGATCACAATTTGAGCTGAGATCTGGGTGGGGACATAGAGCTGAACAACATCATCTGATGACCAGTGATATTGAGCACCTTTTCATACATCTGTTTACCATTTGTATGTCTTCTTTTGAGAAATGTCTATTCAGATCTTTTGCTCACTTTTTAATCACATTATTAGATTTTTTCCTATAGAATTGTTTGAGTTCCTTACATATTCTGGTTATTAATCCCTTGTCAAATGGATATTTTGCAAATATTTCCTCTCATTCTGTGGGTTGTCTCTTCCCCTTGTTGATTGTTTGCTTTGCTGTTCAAAATCATTTCAACTTAATGTGATTCTATGTGTCTGTTTTTGCATTGGTTCCCTGTGCTTTGGGGGTACTACTCGAAAAAATCTTTGCTCTGACCAGTGTCTTAGAGAATTTTCCCAATGTTTTCTTTTAGAAGTTTTATAGCTTGAGGTCTTAGATTTATGTATTTTATCCATTTCAATTTGAATTTTTTGTATAGTGAGAGACAGGAGGATAGTTTCATCCTTCTGCATATGCATATTTACTTTTCCCAGTGCCATTTATTGAAGAGATTATTCTTTTCCCATTGTGTGTTCTTGACACTTTTATTGAAAATGAGTTTACTCTAGATGGATTTTGTAGAGTTTACTCTATGGATTTTGTAGTAGGTTCACCATTCTGTTCCATTGGTCTATGTGTCTATTTTTATGCCAGTACCATACTATTTTGGTTACTATAGCTCTGTAGCATAACTTGAAGTCAGATAATGTGATTCCTCCCGTTTTGTTCCTTTTGCTCAGGATAGCTTTGGCTATTTAGGGTCTCCTATGGTTCAATATAAATTTTAGAATTTTTTTTATTTTTCTATGAAGAATATCATTGGTATTTTAATGTAGATTATATTGAATCTCCAGATTTCTTTGGGTAGTATGAACATTTTAACAATTTTGATTCTTCCAATCTATGAAGATAGAATATCTTTCCATTTTCTGTGTGTTCTCTTCAATTTCTTTTATCAAGGTTTTGTAGTTTTTATTACAGAGATCTTTCACTTCTTTGTTTAGGTTTATTTCTTATTTTTATTATTTGTAGCTATTGTAAATGGGATTCATTTTCTGATTTCATTTTTGAATTGTTGTTGGCATATGGAAGTACTACTGATTTTTGTATGTTGATTTTGTATCCTGCAATTTTACTGAATTTGTTTTCAGTTCCCATAGTTTTTGGTGGAATCTTTAGATTTTTCCAAATATAAAATTATATTATATGCAAACAAGAATAATTTGATGACTTCCTTTCCGATTTTAACACTTGTTATCTCTTTTCTTACATTATTGTTCTAGCTTGGAATTACAGTACTATGTTGAATAACGGTGGTGACCATGAGTATCTTTCTCTTGTTCTGCATCTTAGAGCAAAGACTTTCAGTTTTTCCCACTTCAATATGATACTAGCAGTGGATCAGTCATTTATGGCTCTAATTGTCTTAAGATATGTTCCTTCTATACCCAGTTTTCTGAGGGTTTTAATCATGAAGGGATGTTGAGTTTTATTAAGTGATTCAAGGTACGTTGAATTTTTTCAGCATCAATTGAAATGATAATATGGTTTTGGTCCTTCACTCTATATGATGTATCTCACGAATTGATTGGCGTATGTTTAACTATCCTGGCATCCCTGAGATAAATCCCAGTTGGTCATGATGACTAATCTTTTTAATGTCTTCTTATAATTGGTTTGCAAATACTTTGGTGAGAATTTTCACTTTGATGTTTGTCAGTGGTATTGGCCTATGATTCTTTCTTTCTTTCTTTCTTTCTTTCTTTCTTTCTTTCTTTCTTTCTTTCTTTCTTTCTTTCTTTCTTTCTTTCTTTCTTTCTTTCTTCCCTCCCTCCCTCCCTCCCTCCCTCCCTCCCTCCCTCCCTCCTTCCTTCCTTCCTTCCTTCCTTCCTTCCTTCCTTCCTTCCTTCCTTCCTTCCTTCCTTCCTTCCTTCCTTCCTTGCTTCTTTCTTTCTTTCTTTCTTTCTTTCTTTCTTTCTTTCTTTCTTTCTTTCTTTCTTTCTTTCTTTCTTTCTTTCTTTCTTTCTTTCTTTCTTTCTTTCTCTGGTTTTGATAGCAGGATAATATTGGCTTTGTAGCATGGTCTGTAAGTATTCCCTCCTCCTATATTTTATGGGATAGTGTAAGTAGAATTGGTATTAGTTCTTCTTTAAATGTTTGGTAAAATTTAATAGTGAAGCCATTGGGTCCAAGGCTTTTCTTTGCTGGGAGACTTTTTATTATGGCTTCAAACTTATTACTTTTTAATACTGTTCAGACTTTGGATTTGTTCATGGTTTAGTCTTGGTAGGTTTTATTTGTCTAGGAATTTATCTATTTCTTCTAGGTCTTCCAGTTTATTGGCATATAATTACTCATAGTAATTTCTAATGTTCCTTTGAATTTCTGCAGTGTCATTTCTAACATCTCCCTTTTCATCTCTCATTTTATTTGGGTTTTCTCTCTGTTTTTAGTTGCTCTAGCTAAAATTTTGTCCATTTTGTTTATTTTTTCAAAAACCAACTTTTTGTTTTATTGATCTTTTTTATTGTTTTCTTCATTTTAATTTTATTTACTTCTCCCCAGTCTTTTCTTCTACTAATTATAAGTTTGGTTTGCTTTTGCTTTTATAATTATTTAAGATGCATTGTTAGGTTGTTTATTTGAAGTTTTTCTACTTTTTTGATGTACGTGTTTACGGCTAAGAGCTTTCCTCCTCGTACTGTTTTTGTTGTATCCCATAGGTTTTGGTATGTTGTATTTCCAATAACATTTGTTTCAAAAAGTTTTTCAATTTTCTTCTTAATTTCTTTATTGACCCAATGGCCATTCAGTAGTATATTGTTTAATTTCCATATGTTTATATAATTTCCAAAATTCCTCTGGTTATTGATTTCTAGTTTTATTCCATTGTGGTCAGAGAAGATGAATGTATATATTCCGCCACTCTATGTCTTTTGATTGGGGATTGTAGTTCATTTGCATTCAATGTTATTATTAATAAGATCTTACTCCTGCCATTTTGTTATTTGTTTTCTGGTTATATTGTGATCTTTTCTTCCTTCTTTAATTCCTTCCTTTCTTCCTAATGTGAAGATTATTTTCTCTGGTGGTATATTTTCACTTTTAGCTGTCATTCTTTGTGTATCTATTGTAGACTTTTCTATTTGATATTATAATGAAGCTTGTAAATAACATCTTATAACTCATTACTTTAAACTGATGACAACATTACACCAATTTTGTGAAAACAAACTAACAAAGAGAAAACCAACAAAAACTCTACAAATTAACTTCGTCCTCTCATATTTTTAACATTTTGTTGTTTCTATTTATATCTTATTATATTGCATATGTCTTAAAAAGTTACATTTTTTTGTGTGTTTGGTCCATCTTTTAGTCTTTCTACTCAAGGTATGAATAATTTACACATCAAAATTACAGTGTTATAATATTCTGTGTTTTTCTGTGTACTTACTATTACCAGTGAGTTATGCATCACAGTTTTAGACTATTTCTTGTGCTCATTAATGTCCTTTTCTTTCAAATTAAAGAGTGCCCTTTAACATTTCCTATAGCACAGATCTGATGTTGATGAAATCCCTCAGCTTTTGTTTGTCTGGGAAAGTCTTTTTGTTCATATTTGTAGGATATTTTCACAAGACATACTATTCTAGAATAAAAGATTTTTTTTTTCCTTCAGCACTTTAGATATGTCAGGCCACTCTCTCCTGGCCTGCGAGTTTTCCACTCAGAGGACTACTACCAAATGTATTGGAGCACCTTCATATATTATTTGTTTCTTTTCTCTTGCTTCTTTTAGGGTGCTTGTTTTATCTTTGACCTTTGGGAGTTTGATTACTAAATGTCTTGAAGTAGTCTTTTGGTTAAGTCTACTTGGTGTTCTATAACCTTCCTGTACTTGAACATTAATGTCTTTCTCTGGGTTTGGAAAGTTCTCTGTTATTATCCCTTTGAATGAACTTTCTAACTCAACCTCTCTCTTTCTCTACTTCCTCTTTAAGGCCAATAATTTAAATTTGCCCTTTTGAGGCTATTTTCTAGGTATTGTATGTGTGCTTTATTCTTTTTTTTTTTTTTTTTTTTTTTTTTTTGTCTGCTCTGTGTATTTTCAAATAGCCTGTGTTCAAGCACACTGATTATTTCTTCTGCTTGGTCAATTCTGTTGAGGGACTCTGATGCATTCTTCAGTTTATCCTTGGAAATTTTTGGCTTCAGAACTTCTTGATTTTTAAAAATTATTTCAATCCCTTTCTTAAATTAATTTAATACAATTCTGAATTCCTTCTCTGTGCTATTTTGAATTTCGTTGAGCTTCCTCAAAGCAACTATGTTGAATTCTCTGTCTGAAAGGTCACATATCTCTGTCACTCTGGGATGGGTGCCTTATTTGGTTTGTTTTGTGAGACCATGCTTTCCTGAATGGTCTTGATGCTTGTGGATGTTTCTCAATGTCTGGGCATTGAATAATTAGGTGTTTATTTGAATCTTCATAGTCTGGGATTGTTTGTATCTATCCTTCTTGGGAAGGCTTTCCAAGTATTCAAAGGGAATCGAGTGTTGTAATCTAAGTCTTTGATCACTGTAGCAACATCTGCATTAGGGAGTATCCTCCATGACAATGTGTCTCTTATAGAGTCACAGATGTACTGCCTTGGTGGTCTTGGGCAAGATCCAATATAATTCCTCAGATTACCAAGAGATTATGTCTTTTATTTTTATTTTTATTTTTTGAGATGGAGTCTCACTCGGTTGCCCAGGCTGGAGTGCAGTGGTGCAATCTTGGCTCACTGCAACCTCCGCCTCCTGGATTCAAGTGATTCTCCTGCCTCAGCCTCCCAAGTAGCTGGGGTTAGAGGCACCTGCTACTACATGGCTAATTTTTTGTATTTTTAGTAGAGATGGAGTTTCGCCATGTTGGCCAGGGTGGTCTCAAATTCCTGACCTCGTGATCTGCCTGCCTCGGTCTCCCAAAGTGCTGGGATTACAGGCATAAGCCACCACGCCCAGCCTACCAGGCAGAGATTCTTGTTCTCTTCCTTTACTTTCTTCCCAACAAATGGAATCTCTCTCTCCATGCTAAGCTTCCTGGATCTGGGGGAGGGGTGACACAAACACCCTTGTGGCCACCACCGCTGGGAATGTACTGGGTCAGACCTGAAGCCAGCACAGCACTGGGTCTTGCCCAAGGCCCATAGTAACCACTGCCTGGATACGGCCAATGTTCATTCAAGGCCCAAGGGCTCTTCAGTCAGTAGGTGGTGAATGCACCAGGCTTGTGTCCTTCTCTTCAGGACAGCAACTTTCTCTACCACCTAGCCCAGGCAGGTCCAAAAATACCATTTGATTTCCAGGCCCTGAAGTTGGGAATGTGAAGTATCTACCTGTTGCTCTGTTCTACTGCAACTGAGCTGACCCCCAAGTTGCAAGACAAAGTCCTTCCCATTCTTCTCTCTTTTTCTCAAAAAGGAATCTCTACCTCTGATCACCACTGCCCCAGGTCTGTGGCAAGTATTGCCTGGCTACTGCCAATGTTCACTTAAGGCCCAAAGGTTCTTCAGTCAGTTTTTAATTAAAGCTGCCAGGCATGACCCTCTTCCTTCAGGGTAATGGGCTCCCCTCTGGCCCAGTGCAAGTGACGAAATGCTATCTATGAGCCAAGGCCTTCAGTTGGAGACCCCAGGAGCCTACTCGGTACTCTACCCCACTGTGGTTGAGCTGCTACCCAAGCTGCAGGACAAAGTTCCCTCTGCTCTTTCTTCTCTTTTCCTCAAGTGGAAAGAATCTTTCCCCATGGCCATTACATCTGGGAATGTGCTGGGTTGAAGCTAGTACATCTCTGAATCTCACCCAGGGCCCTCAGCAAGCACTACCTGGCTATAGCTGATGTTTATTTAAAACTCCAGAGCTCTCCAGTTGACAGCTGTTAAACCCTACCAGGACTCATTGCTTCATTTCATAGTAGAAGGCTTCCTTCTGGCCCAGGGTGTATCTAGAAATGTCATCTAAGAACTAGGGCCTAGAATGGGGGCCTTGGACTCTGCCTGGCTTATTCTACTGTGGCTGAGCTGTTATCCAAGTTGCAAGACAAATTCCTCTTTACTCTTTTCTCTCTTCACCCCACACAGAGGGTAATATTCTGTCCTAGAACCATGAGCCACACTGCCAGGGGTTGGGGAGGGTAACACGAGCACTCCCATGGCCAACCCAGCTATTTTCTCACTAGGGCATGAGCACCCCAAGTCCACTGGCTGCAAGCCCAGCACAGCCAGCACTGGGACTTGTCCAGGATCTGCAGTCCTTGAGGCCTAGATTTCCTTTCAAGTTTATTTAGAACCCCAGAGTGCTGTAGCCCATGATGATGGGGGCTAGAAGGAACTCAACATTCTGACCACTGGGCTGGACAATTCCCCTCTGTCTAAGGTTGATCAAAATGCTGCCTCTGTGGATGTAGGCTGAATTTTGCCCTGTGCTGCTTTCCACCAAGTCAGGACAGCGCTGAGTTCCAATGGAAAGTCTTACAAATCTTTGCTTTCCCTTCCTCAAGCACACAGGTTCTGTCTCTGTGCCACATAGCCACTGCTGGGAGATGGGGGAAGGTGATCTAAAACTGTTTTCCTTACCATCTTCAGTACCTCATCTCATGATATGATGTTAAAACCAGGTGTTGTGATCACTCATCTGATTTTCAGTTCTTATGAAGACACTTACTTGTGTGGATAATTGGTCAATTTGGTGTTCTTTGCAGGGAGGAGGATGATTGCTGGAGGATTGTATTTGACCATCTTGCTCCACCTTCTCCTCTCAATTCCCCAGACATAGCAATCTTAAAGGTATATGCACGTAGACAATGAACTTGTAAAATATATAAAGCATAAAAAGACATAACTGAAAGGAAAAATGAGACAAATTTACAATTATAGTTGGAGATGTCAGCACGCTTATCTGAATAATTAATAAAACAACTAGACAGAAAATCAGCAAGAATGTAGAGTAACTCTACCATACCACCAAGCAATAGGATCTAATTGGCATTTATAGAACACTAACCCCCAAACTCAAGAATACACATTATTTTAAAGTGCTGCCTAACATATCGCAGGATACCTAACATATTCCTATCTCAAGATACTTTATGTTTATGAATATAAAACAAGTCTCAACAAATGTAATAGCCCTGAAACTATATAGAGTGAATTTATTGACCGCAATGAAATCAAACTAGAAATCAATAACAAATACATAACAGAAAATGCATCAAATACTTGGAAACTAAACAACACACTACTAAAAAAAAAAAATATGGATCACTATAGATCCAATAAGCTGACCCTGATGACATTAAAGAATAGTAAGGAGATATTGTGATGTATTCCACACATAAATATAACTTATTAAAATGAACCAGTTCCTTGAAAAATACAAATTATTAATATTACATCTTACTCAATATGAGATAGATAATTTGAATAGCTGTGTAACTATTAAGAAATTGAATTCGTAATTGAAATGTTTTAAAAAATACATCTTTAGGTCCAGTTCACTTTGCTGGAGAATTTTACACAATGCTATGAGAAGAATTAGCACCAATTCTGCACTATCACCTTGAGAATATACAAGAGGTGAGAATAATTTCTCAGATATTTTATTAAGTTTATAATACCCTGAAAACATAAACAGACAGACTTACATAAAAGACAATACAGAAAATAAAACTACAGAACCATATCCTTCGTTAATATAAATGCAAAAATCCTTAACAAAATATTTACAAACATAATCCAACGATATATAAAAATAATTATGCACCATGACCAACTAAGGCTTATTTCAGGGTTGCAAAGCTTGTTCAATTTTCAGAAATTAATCAATGTAATTCAGTATACTGGCAGACTAAAGAAGAAAAGCCTTGTGATCATATCAACTGAGGCAGAAAAGGCATTTGACAAAATTCAAAAGGTGCTTATGACAAAATATCTCCCAAAAATAGCAATAAAGAGGAACATCATCAGCTTGCTAGAAACCTTTAAAAAACTTACAGTTATGGCCGGGTGTGGTGGCTCACACCTGTAATCCCAGCACTTTGGGAAGCCAAGGCAGGTGGATCATGAGGTCAGGAGATTGAGACCATCCTGACTAATGTGGTGAAACCCCATCTCTACTAAAAATACAAAAATTAGCTGGGTGTGGTGGCACATGCCTGTAATCCCAGCTACTCAGGAGGCTAAGACAGGAGAATCACTTGAACCCGGGACTCGGAGGTTGCAATGAGCAGAGGTCGTGCCACTATAATCTAGCCTGGCAACAGAGTGAGACTCTGTCTCAAAAAACAAAAAAAAATTACAGTTATAATAATGAAAAATTTAATGATTATATTAATGATGAAAAACTTAATGTTTTCTCTAAGACTTGAAAGAAGACATGATATCAGCTTTAACCCTGCTAATTCAACACAGTGCTGTAAGCTCTAGCTAATCAAAAAGGCAAGAATAAGAAATAAAAAGCAGACATATGAGGAAGCAAGAAGTAATTAGCATTCTGTATTTTCAGATAAAATAATTGTTTAAGTGGAAAATCACAAGGTATCTACAAAAATGGGAAAAAAAGGGAAACTCCCTATGTCACAGAATGTAATATAAACATACCAAAAAAATCGGTTGTGTTTCTTTTTTTTATTTTTGAGATGGAGTCTCACTCTGTTGCTCAGGCTGGATTGCAGAAGCACAATCTCAGCTCACTGCAGCCTCCACCTCCTGGGTTCAAGCAATTATCCTGCCTCAGCCTCCCAAGTAGCTGGGATTACAGTTGCCCTCTAGCATGCCCAGCTATTTTTTGTATTTTTAGTAAAGACAGGGTTTCACCATGTTGGCCAGGCTGGTCTTGAACCTGACTTGTGTGATCCATCCACCTTAACCTCCCATAGTGCTGGGATTACAGGTGTGAGGCACTGCACCTGGCCTTGTGTTTCTTTATATATGTAATGTGCATTTGCACACTGAAACTTGAAATACAATATCATTTATAGTTGCTCAAAAATCAAATACTTCAGGTGGAAATCTAATGAAACATTTATAGGAGTTGTATGCTGAAAAATGCAATTCAAGATTAAGATGGAGAAAGAAACTTCATGCCTGTATTGGAAGATTCAACATAGTTGATATGATTTGTCTGTGTCCCCACCCAAATCTCGAATTGTAACTCCCATAATTTCTACTTGTTGTGGGAGGGACCAGGTGGGAGATAATTGAATCACGGGGGTGGATTCCCCCATACTGTTCTCATAGTAGTGAATAAGTCTCACGAGATCTGATGGTTTTATAAGATGAAACCCCTTTTGTTTGGCTCTCATTTCTTCTCTTGTCTGCTGCCATGTGAGACGTACTTTTCACCTTCCACCATAATTGTGAGTCCTCCCCATCCATGTGCAACTGTGAGTCCATTAAACTTCTTTCTTTTGTAAATTGCCCAGTCTTGGGTATGTCTTTATCAGGAGTGTGAAAACAGACTAATACAATAATAAAGATGTCAGTGTCATCCAAATTCATATGCAGATTTAATGCAATTTCTACCAAAATCCCTGCAAGAATTTTTTGTAGATTTAGACAATATTGCTCTAAAATGTGTATAAAAAGGAAAGAAATTAGAATAGCGAAAATAACCTTGGAAACAAAAAATAAGATGAGGTGAATTAGTCAACTCAATTTTAAGAATTACATAGAGTAATCAAGACTGTATGATATTGGCAGAGAATGGACACACAGATCAACGAAATGGAATAGAGTCCAGTCATAGACCCACATACATGTGTGAAACAATTTTGGACAAAAGTTCAAAACCAATTCAATGAAAGAAGGAGAGCCTTTTCAATATATGATGCTGAGCTAATTGGATATCAACAAGTAAAAAATGAGCTTAGACTTAAATCACATGCTTTACAAAAATTAAAATAGACCACAGGCTTAAGCGTACAACCTGAAACTATTAAATTGGTAGAAAAATAGAAAGTTTTCAACATCTAGAGTTAGGCAAAAAGACTATAGACTTGACACTAAAAGTACTTTATAAAAGGGAAAAATCAATAACTGGACCTCAACAAAATTAAATACTCTTTTTCTGCAAAATTCTATCTTAAGAGAATGGAAAGACAAGCTAAAGACCAAGATAAATTATTTGCAAGTCACACATTTGACAAATGATGGAGAATATATACTGAATGTTGAAAACTCAGCATTAAAAAAAACTTAGAAAATGCACCAAAAAACATCGTGATGGATTTTACCAAAGAGGGTATACAAATGAGAAATAAACACATAAAATTTGCTTTAATTAAGAAAATAGAAATTAAAAACGCAATGTGATAAATTATACACAGAGTGATTATTATTTTACAGTGACAAAACTTAATACTGGCAAAGATGCAGAGAAACTAGATCACTCATATATTGCTAGTGGAATTTCATAAATAACATAATATGAAACCACCATATGAGCAGCAATTGCATGTCTGAGCATTTGTCCCAACGAAAATAAAATGTGATCAGATCAGAACCTGTACATAATGCTTATAGTAGCTTTATTCATAATAGTCCCCAATAAAAGATAATCCAGATGTTCTTTAATAGGTGAATGGTGGAATAAACTGGTGAATCCCTTATATATTACTCATCAATAAATAGAAATGGACTTTTGACATACACAACCACCTACATGAATCTCTAGAGGAATATGTGGAGTGAAAATGACAGTTCTAAAAACCTATATACTGTATGATTCCATCTGTATGGCATTCTAGAAAGTACACAATTATATAAATAGATAGCAGATTAGTGGTTGCCAGGAGTTATGAAGGGTTGTATTTGTGGGAGGAAAGTGGATGTGGTTATAAAACAGCAGTATTGTGGTGATAGAATTGTTCTGTATCTTGACTGTATCAATGTCAATATTCTGCTTGTGATGATGACGAACTACAGTTCTGCAGTATGTTACCAAAGGGGAAACTGGGTAAATGTTACAGGGGAACTATCCCTATTATTCTTCATAACTCTGCAAATCTATACTTACCAGAAATAAAAAAAGTTTAATTAGACCACTATATTGAATCTTAACACATCATTTGTGCAAATAAATTAATTCAAATGAACTGATATTTATTGACTTTATTAGCTATATTGTTAGTTGCTGCCAGGGGCCTAATGATATATATGAAGATCTGACTGCTACAAAATTATTTGTCTACTGTAAAAAACGTGGAAGACCCATTGCCTTGAGTCAATAACAAGCTGAAAAACTTGTCCTCAGTCCCAATTGTAGCATGTACCTCATTAGCAGAAGAATTAACATGGGCATGTGCTTTTAAGATTTTTGGGTGCTTCCAGATTACTCTTGATCACATGGAAGTGACCTTTTCCAACTTTCCCCAAGCTGGACTAATTACAGCTATTTGTCGCTTAATGATGGGGATACATTCTAAGAAATATCGTTAGGCAGTTTTGTCCTTGTTTGAACCTCGTAGTGTGTATTTATAGAAAGAAACCTAGATTAACCGCCTACTGCACACCTAGGCTATATGGTATATGGCCTATTGCTCGTAGGATACAAACTTGTACAGCAAGTTACTGTATTGAATACTGTAGGCAATTGTTAGACAATGGTATCTGTGTATCAAGACATTAAAAAGTTATAGTAAAACAGTATTATAATCATACATATGTACATATATATGCATGTGTGTTTATGTATTTTCTAGTTGATCTATTCCTTATATGTAAACTTTAGCTTCTTTTTGTTAAGAAATAGTCTTAAGTATAAATAGAAGAGACCCATCTGGGGTCAGAGTGACTGGTTGAGATCCTGATTAAGCTACTCACTAACCATGTGACATTGGACAGGTTACTTAACCTCCCTATCTTTTTCTTTCCTCATCTGATAAATGAGAATAAAAATAAGCCTTATCTCTGAGGGTTGATAGGAGAATCAAATGAAGTAGTATTAGAAAACACTGTTATAAACAGGTGTTAAATAAATTCACAATCTGGCCTTGGATAATTTCTTCTGACTCTATGAAATGAAAGTCAGTGAAATAAATATAGTCTCACTTTTTTGTAACTTCTAGTCCAACAAGTATACTTACAGATTTATATGCTTAGCTGCAAAATGATCACAAACAATTTCAGTACTTTTATAAGGGGAAAAATGAGGTTAAAATAATAACTCCTGTAAAACACATGATGTGAATGCTTCAACGTGTCAAAATGTTGTTCTTCATTTAAACATTTAGAGAATTTTTTTCTAGTTTCCATCCACACGTGTCAGAATGAAACTGCACAGGCTATATTTTACTAAAATTATTTTGCAGGTGTCAAGAATGTGGATGCTTGAATTCAATCTATCCACTGAAGATTATGTTTGCCAGCAACCCCACCTTGTACCAGTTTTAGAATCAGTGAACTCTCTGGGGTATATTTTTTTGAAAAAATTGCCTGTAATGTATTTAATTAGAGAAACAGAATAAAGATATTTTTTAAAAAATTATACATACCATTACTCAAAACTCTAGATATGACATTTGTGCTGTTGATTTGCTGAACAGCACAGTTGATAATCAGAAAATTTGGACCCCCTTGCTGTCAACTTAGAACACTGTCATTTCTTAGAGTGACAGCAGAATGGATGCTTAAAGATAATACATTCATTAATCTTACCTTCCTTACATTTCAAGTGAATAATGAAATGTGAATAAGTGACTCAAAAAGATAAAATTAAACTTACCACCAGATGTCTCCACTTTGTAAGGCAATTAACCAAACAAAAAAGAGGTGATTCAAAGGGAGGGTTGATTTAAGGCAGTGTTCTTGTCTGCAGTGATTTGCACCCCCTGGGGACAGATAGGGTACTGCCATCTTTCAGTGGGTAGAAGCCAGGGTTGCCGCTAAATATTCTACAATGAACAGAACAGCCCTCTGTAACAAAGAACCATCTAACCCAGAACGTCAAAATGTTTTTTATGTGAGATTATAAAAGATTATAAGAAAAAACAGGTATGAAACTAAACCCTGTTTTCTCCCAGCACCCTCTAGATATCTCTATTTTAGGCCCAATAGCATAACATTCTTTATTAATATATTATCATTTCCGTTTTACTTGAATGTCATCCTCACCAGGTGATGTCTTATTGCGAACCTGACCAAGGTCATTTCTATCTCTGTATGCCTACTGCTTCGTAGAGTGTGTGGCAGGTAGTACACACTCCATAGCTTGTCAAATGAATGATTTCATGAATTAATCATAATAAGGTATAGACTGTAAGTGGAGCAAGAATAAACTCTACATTGAAGAAAGATGTGTTTCAGAATCCATCAATCCCAAGTGTAATGGATGCTGGTGGCATTAGTAAGCAGCCAGGGCATAGTGGTAACAGGTGGTGTAGGTTGTTAGAAAGAAAATGGAGATGTTAGCAAAAATTTGAAGGAGGATGTCAGGCAAGAACATTATACACAACTGAGTTTTTTTGGAATTCCTTCTTGAAAAAACTAAAACTTTTATTTGGATTAAAATATGAAATGGCTGGATGGTACTTGGCAATACCATCCAGCCATTTCATATTTTAATCTAAATAAAAAGCTTCAAACAGGATTGTCAAAAGAACTGATTGGTGGTCAACACTAAATATATATCTGTGTATGTGTTGATTCAAATATAAATACCAAATTAATAATCAATAACTACAACACTTAGAGTATGTGAAATAATAAAACTGGAAAAGTAAAAATACTGTAATGAATGAATAATAAGTTAGAAGGTTTCAGAGGAAATTGAAAGGAGTGCTAGATTTCTTAATTATACAATTGAATAAATCACAGCTGTAAAATTGTAGATTAAAAAAACTACAAATTCTTAATCTCATTTATGATTTTTTTCTAAATTTTGGGGAGATGAGAGAAACTATATTTTGGAGTGTAGAATCATTTATTTTCATTTAAATAACTATATTTCTATTGAGTATTATTCTGTTAAATTTGACAAAATATTCAATAGCTTATATTTAAAAATCTTCCAAGACATAACATTTCCCTAGAGTCTTTCTTTTTTTCTTCCAATCATCACCCACTAATCCATTCAACCATCTATCCATGTAGATTTATAGGAAGATACTTGGAATGCTGTTTGTGCCATGTTACTTACGCTATTTTTGCATGGTTGAATTTGGAGCTATTTTTAAATTTTATATTTTTATTTTTTCACAAATTATTTATAATGAGCATTACTGATTTAGAAAAAACAATGTACTATATATCTTTGTTTTAAACTTTATTTTTTTTATTTACTCAGTCTACTGATTCAAATGTTAATCTCTTCTGAAAATACCCTCAGGGGCACCCCCAGAAATAATATTCGATAAGCCATCTTGGCATTCCTTAGCTTAGTCAAATTGACATAAAATCAACTATTGTAAGTGCTTAATTATGAGTAGTAGCAGTGTGAATAATATTTTTTCTTGTATTCTTTCATACTTTTTATTTTTAAAAGTTACATTTTCCATGAGGAGAAAACATTTAGTAGTTCATTCTGCAGGATCTATGTAGAAGGGACTATTGTCATTCATTCAGAAGACAAGTGCTAGAACAGAAAAAAATTGAGGAAACACAGAACATGGACCTTCATTTCTGCTTCTCTTTTCTTTGACTGAATCCCAATCAGCTAAGCCCAGTAATATTGGTTTGGACAACCAGATGTTCTCTTCACTTGTACTCTCTCTTTGACTTCTGGGCTAAGTGGTAATTTTGTGGAGTCTGAGAGAAGTATGGAGTTGGGGAAAATTACTTAGAAACAAAGTCAAAGGAAACCATGAAAGCAAATACCCTGTATTAAACTGCATCTGTCAAAAAGGAATGTAACAAAGCTTGCAAACTCTGGAGTGATGGAGAGGCACCAGGCTTTGTGCTGAGTTCAGTCATTTCTCTCAGCTATTAAATATTGTCAAGTATCTATGCTCCTTTGTGACTCCAAATGAAGCTTCCTTCACTCCCTTTAGATTCATTTATTATGCAGTGAGACATTATTTACTTGTTTTTTCTTTGGAAGAAGGGACTAATATACTTACACAAGCCAGCTTTTGTGCTAACTGCGTTTATTTGTCTGCACCAACAAACTTGCAAAGTTGTCCTCTTGAAAAGGTAAAATCACCTATGCATAGGTGAGGGAAGAGGACACTCAGGTGGAAAATTACTGCTTGTTAAGAATGTGGACTCCATAGACTGTCCAAGGCAAAGCTACTTAAAGCTTCATTCTTAAGGATATCAACTTACATTGAGTATAAAATAACACTGGAGAAATTTGCCAAGTTTAATTAGGAATTTAAAAAATCGAGTCACTTCTAAATAATTATATAAGGTGTGAGTTAACTGGATGCTTGGAGAATCCTCTTCTTCTTCACTGAAAGAGATGAGATCCTAGGACTCTGAGCTTAAAACCCTTCACTGATGCTGATGGCTCCTGGTTCCTAAAGGGGCCATTGCAGGTCCAAAGTGAAGTGAGGAAATGAAGGAGAACAGAAGGGGGTTTCCATGAAGCTTTATTTTTTTCCCAATCTAACATACTTATGGTCTGCAAAATAATGCTGTCCTCTCCCTGCCAACACACACCAAGTACCCACTTCCTGATCCTCAGAACCTGTGCTCCATTACTGTGTTACCTTCCATGGCAAAGGGACTTTGCAGATGGAATTAAGCTAAAGCCACGGAGGCAGGGAATTTATCTTGGATTTTTCAAATGGGGCCACGTGAATCCTTTAACGTGGAGAACCTCTCTTAGTTTTGGTCAGAGAAAGGGATGTGATGATGGAAAGAGGATCAGAGTGACGTAATGTGAAAAGGACTTATCTATCCCATCCTTGCTGGCTTCCCATGGGGGAAGGCACCATGAACCTTGGTATGAGAGCAGCCTCTGCAAGCTGGAAAAGGCAAGAAACAAAGTTCCTCTGAGAGCTTTCAGAATGGAATGCAGCCCGGCCAACACCTTGGTTTTAGCTGAGGGAGACCCATGTCCGACCTATGAGCACAAATACTGTAAGATGATAAAGTTGTGCTACTTTAAACCACCAAGGTTGCGGCAATTTGTTATGGCAGCAACAGAAAACTAATACAATATTTTTATTGTTTGTTGTCATATCATGTCTTTTGACTTTGTAATTTAAAGTGTTCTCTTTTTATCTGTGAAATGATTAAAAATGATAGTGTATGTGAGTGTGTGTGTGTTTGTGTGTGTTTGTGTTTGGGGGGTGGTGTTATTTCTAGTTTATTTCTTCCTTGCACAAAAAAAACTATAATTATCCTGTGTTAATCCTCTAATCTGAATTCTCCATTCCTTCTGCCTTACATGTATTTCTTCCTCCTTTCTTCCCTTTCTTCTTTTTTAAAAATTGTGTTATGAAATTTAACTGTTGACATATAAAGTCCCTGCTTCTTGTCCATGATGCATTCTATGTATGGCTCTTCTAATCCTGTCCCTCCTTCCAGTTGCACACCCACCCCCAACTCTTTATCCTCTAATATGGTGAACCTCAGACTTCCCAGTGATCACAAGTCCTCTGGTACTTGTGGAGATGCACATGCCCACATCCCAACGTGCACCTACTAAATCAGCATCTCCCAGAGAGGGATCTGAAAATCTATGCATTTAGCTAGGCATATAGTCATTAGCGAATTATGAGAAACACCATTTTATTAGCAGCACCAAACTTAATATCTCCTGTATATGCTGTGCCCTCCCCATAACCCATTCATGCCTCTAGTCAGGTCTCCTTCTGCTAGCATTCCCTCATTCCTCTCCTTCTTCCCATTCTGGTTCCTTCCCTGACTTTGCCAGGCCATCTTCTCTTCCTAAGTGATGTTATTTGATCAAGAGTCTCACTTCCTGTGAGTCCCCTAGCTGACCCTCTATCTTCAAATCATGTGGAGCATTTGCATAAATGATGATGGCTGCATTTACCGTATTGTCAGGTAATCATCTGTTCGTCTGTCTTTCTTCATCAGCAAGATCGTGCCCTCGGATGCAGGGATTGTGCCTTGCTCATTTTTCTCCTCTAAGGCCCAGCAAGTGCTGAAGATGTATTAGATGCTAAGCAAGTGCTTTCAGGAGGAATGAGTGGAAGAATGGTGACAGGAATGAATTAAATACTAAACGCATCACATAATGAGCTAATTCTCTATTTTCTCTTTTTTAAGCACCATGCTCCTTTCAGTTAATAGCCTAAGGGGACCCAATTTAGAGAGCCTGTCACAAATGTCCATATGAGAAAGGAAATCTGGTGTGTAGGGTTTCTGGATTAGAAAGAAAGAAGTCATGCTATGCCAACTTTACCTTCAAAATGTATTTCACTTATTACTAAACACTTCTCACCACTCCACGGACAGCATGCTGGTCCAAGTGTTTATCATTTCTTTGGCCTCCCAGTGGTTCTTGAATATAATAAGCACAGAGGCTGTTGCCCTGGCTATTCCCTCTGTCCTAGATAGCATTTATATATGGCGATATGTGTATCATGGCTCAATTCCTTCCAGAGAGGGTTTGCCTCGGTGACCTATCTCAAATATTGCTCCTATCACAAGTGGTTTAATTTACCCCACTATATTCTTTGTTTTCTCTATATTGCTTATATAGGATGTATACTATATTTTTTTGTCTTGCTAATAAGCATACAAGTTCCATGAAGGCAGAAATTTTGTCTGCTGTATTCACTGTTCTATCCCCAGGGCTTAAAATCATTCCATGTATACAGCAGGTGTTCAGTACAGGTCTGTTGAATGTTGAATATGGGTGTAGCAGAATATTCCAGTAGAACCAAGCAGCCTAGACATTACATAATACAAGGTGCAATGCATGCATACACATCCCACCCAGGACACATCAGACATCTTAAGGTGTTTTCTTAAATGCACCTTAATTTATATCTGCAATTGCTGAGACACAAACATTTAATGAATATTTTGTTCCACGTTTTTTTACGTCTCTTTCCTCAGAAAGCATGTGAGATTTTGCCTGTCTGTTGTTGCTGTTGTTTCCCCTTGTTAAAATGGTCCCCCAACCTACTGCCCATTGCAGCCTGAGGGACAAGACTGGGTTTTTGTGAATGATGGTATCCTAATGCAGGTCCGCTTTAGCTTTTCCTATTCCTATGGTGATGCTGCTGAGGGCCAATTAAAAACAAACAAATAGTTAGAGGTGTGCCCTGAGCCATTGGCATGGCAGGCATGGAAATCTCATTTAACGTTTACAACAGAGCCATTTGTTCCTTGTCCAGCCTCCTCCAGAATCCCATCTTTGTTTTGAATCCCTGGAGCGGTGTGGGGCAACCATCTGTATGATCTGACCCCAGCAATTTTTTTTTTTTCAACTGCATGGTATCCTGTTATATCAAGTCTAGAATTTGCTAGCTTCAGGCACAGTATTATCTTCCTACCTAGAGTCTCTCACTTCATTTTGTTCATGCCCTGGAGGGATTTCTGAACTCTGATCCAGTTTTTTTTCCCTCACCTTAAAGAGTTTTTTTTTTTTTCCTTCTAATACTATAAATGTAGCAATTGTAGTCTTGTCCCTTATATGTTGATTTCAATTCTTTGTTTTCCCCAGTTTTTCTTTTCTATCTTTGACGGCTTGAGATTTTTTTCTAATAAACAAGAATAAAATATATACTCCAGCGACCACTGTCCTGGGCTGCGTGGTTTTCTGTTTTGAGTTAGATTTTTGTTGCTCCCTGATCAACTCTGTACATCTCATGGCCCTGATGACATGGTAGTCACCATGTCGTAGGTATCATGTTCATTTGCTGGGCAGGAACAGCTGTCAGACAGTACATTTGATGGCTTTTCACAGAATCAGTCCTGCCTTTGAAATTATATTCTAAAAGCTCTTAGATGTCCGTGTCCACATTTCTTTGCCTGAAAAGAGAATAAAAGGAAAGAAAAAATATGTTGGATATATCAAAACGCAACAATTCTTTCTTCCCTCACCCATCCTTTCCATCTCCAAGTGCACTGTCCACAAGAGACACAATATGGACATGTGCTTTGAACTCATATGGCTGGAAAGAATAGAAGGGAAGTGGACGTAATGTTGCCTGCGACCATGGTTATCACAGGGTGAAAGCAGGATGAGTCTGGGCTGTCAGAAAACCCAAAGTCAGTGTATGCTAATCTAAGGTGACCAACCTGTCCTAATTTTCTTGAGATTTTCCCAGTTTTAGCACAGGAATTCATGTCTTGAGAAAACCAGGATGATTGATCACCCTATAGAATCATTCAAACACAACTCTAAGTGCCTACTCTGTGCCCAGCATTGCCCTTCAGGTCACTCGTGGTTTGGTCAGCCAGTCCCTTAGCCTGTCCTCATCTGCATTTGTCTTTCTTATGTTTTCATAAACCTTTAGAGGTTGCCCTTGTGTTAACAATTTCACATTCATGCCTGGGCTTGGTCGTCCTGAATGTTTGACCCTCTGTTAATTTGATTTTATTCTCTGACACGACCTTGGGCTGCCATAGATTCAAAATGAAAATGCTGTTTGGAGTCACAATGAAAATGGAATGTGAGAAGATTCTAGAGAAGACAAAATAACCCACAGAAAAGAAGTACGGAAGGCAGGGGTAGCAAGGCTGAGCTGTGCCCTGTCGCGGCACGCAGAGGATGCCCACGGATTTTCACAAATGCTGTTAAAATGTGAAAAGCAGGTGTTTCTTTTTTCTTCAATCTGAGCTTCAAGCTAATATGGGCATTCAGCTAAATCCCTCCTGGGTCCTGAAACAGTATGTGGTTTTGGATTTCAGAGGCAATTATTGCTGAATTCATTGTGTGGTCAGTGCACCTGCCAGGTAGACATTATAAAAGAGCATGCAGGGGGCCACCAAGAGAATTTGGAGGACAATTTCCCCATCACAAAACCCCTTAGAAAGCCTATTAAGGCATCAAATGCCAGATATGGAGTTGAACATTTTCATAATACAGTTAACAATGCAAATGAAGCAACGGTTCCAGGTCAGAGAAAATGCCAATGCTCACCTGAGAAATTCAGGCTCCATTGTATTGAGCCTGTCCTGCAATTGACGCACAGTGAGTTATCGTATAGAAAAGTGGCATATTTGCATATTTAGATCCTGGCTGGGATAAGCAAGAGAAATATGTGTTCTTGCTTTCTGAAATGAAATTGAGAGAGAAAGAGGGGGCACATATTGCTCAATATGCTCATTTATTCATTAAAAATGCAAGTATGTAAATCTCCCAGGCCTTCATTGAGCAACTGCCCTTGGGAGAAAATAGAGACAAATAACAATAATAAAAAGCCAGCAGCCCTGTCCTGATGCAACTTAAGGTCTGGTGGGAGAATCAGAAATAAATTGAATAATTACCCAAGTTAATATAAAAGTACAAATGTAGTAAGACCCTCAAGAAGAGATACCAGGATTTCTGAAAGCATAGAATAGAAGAATTTGAACCAGTTGTGGGCTTCCCTGAGAAACTGAAATTAGGCTGAGGTGGGCAGTGTTCACATTTGCTCCCTGCCTAAACTGGGACAGCACTGCCGATAGCTTGACCTGCATTTCTCCAAGTCTCCACAACTAATTCTGTAGGTAGACATTGTCCTTTCACACCCTCAATAACCTTATGAGAAGTGTTTAATAATCTTAGAAGAATACTCCACCATTGTCAGTAACCGCAGGGAGAATGGCCCATCACCCTCAGCAACCTTAGGAGAAATATCTCATCATCATAAGTAACCTAAGGAAAAATATTTTATTACGGTACAGTACTTTTGCCATACAGGAAGTAGTTACAGAGGTACAAAAGAGAGGTTGTTCAGGCAGCCTCTCTTTTGTACCTCTGTAACTACTTGCTGTACTGCAAAAGTCCAAATCCTGCATAGAGTAGCAACTCAGGTATTAGTCAAAGTAATTTATTTATTCCCACCCTACAGATTTGAAAAATGTGGCCTAGAAAGGTTAACTAGTGTGCTGAAAGCCACATAGCTAGTAAGAGGCAGAGCCATAATCACTACCAAGCTCTCTGTGTCCAGAACAAAAGAGGGCGAGGGAGTGGCATTCGGATTAGAGGGCACAGCATGAGCCTCATGCATATTCCTGCTAAGGACAAGGGTTTGCTGCCTTTCCTGTACATCCCCAAAGAGAAGGACCTTCAACTCCTCCTTCCGGTCACGTGTATTTCCCCTGAAAGCAGAACCGAGGCACTGTCTTTTGCCTTCATGGTCAAGAGACACATGTTATCGGCAAATAGTAGAGAGAGGGCTGTGCTGCTTTGAGACATGGGTTCCCAAGATCACCTGTCTTGCTTATAAAAGTACAGATAAGCCTGTCAGATAAGCCTCCTGCTGCAATGACTGAGGTCTCCAGCTCTGGATTGCTTGCCGTGGACAATTACTCTTGGAAAACCTTGTAAGCACCTTTTGAAAACCACAGGACACTGAGAAGCTTCCTTCCAGCAGAAGCACGAAAACTGGAAACCTTGAGGCTTCACCCACATGGATTAAATAAAATGTTTTAATGACTCTGAGGCTACTTACAAAAAACAATTTACATGAATTGATGTTCTATTCGAGGAGGGTAGAGAGGGTGGTTTTAATTTTTTTGAAACTTTCCTCTTAGTGTTAATAGTGGCAGTGGCCTCGAAGAAGCAACTCCTTTTAGTAAAACATCCTTGTAAATTTATTGAGACAGACTCCAGTTGACCCTATTTCAGGCGAATCTCTGGGGCCTCCCACATACAGCCATCGTGAGTGCTGAGGAGCCTGGGATTTGAGTTGCTGGAGGAGTCCATTCTCCATGACTCATGCTTTCTGGGCTCTGAGATGCTCCAATTCATTTCAGGGTATTTAATTTCTAAAAGTATTCAAGGTTTTGTTGAAGATCTAAACAGTGCTTAGAAATTTTTACCCTGGTTTACTTTGATGAAAATGAACCTGGGAGGACTGAGGTGGTAGCATACAATAATCACACACACACATGAATGACAAATACTAAGCTCATCGATGTGGCCCAGATAGGAAAAATGTCAAAAATATAAAGTCACAGATTATAATGTGGTTACATATATTTACTTATTTTATTGTCCTTGTTTTTTTAAGAGGTGATATGTGAATATGGTAAATATTTTAAACAGATTAAAATTATTTTCTAATTAGAGATAATTCTCTCTCCTTCTCTCTCATGCCACCCAGTTTTCCATTTACCCTCCAAAAAGATACTAACATAGTGAATTTCTTCTAGATGCTTCCAGAAATATGTGTTGTCCATTTAAACATATATTTTCTATCCTTTAACATATACTTTTATACATGGATATGGTATGTGGACAGTTTCATGCATTTTGATTTTTACTTAATAATAAATTTTGAGGTACCAATTCAATAACAATAATAACAGCAGCAGCAAACAAACTCATATAGAGTATGTGTCTAAACCTGGCACTTTTCTAAATTCTTTTCAGATGATCCCTACATCTTTTGAAAGAGGTCCAAGTATCAAGCAGTTGGAGTCATATAGAGTATGTGTCTAAACCTGGCACTTTTCTAAATTCTTTTCAGATGATCCCTACATCTTTTGGAAGAGGTCCAAGTATCAAGCAGTTGGAGACACAGGGAAAGGGTAGTATAATGCCCAGAAAGTGACTTGAACAAATTTACACAGAAGGCAGTGAAGTGTGATTCAAATTCAAGCAGTCTAGACCCTGCTCCACACAACTCTGCAGCATAACCTTGCAGTATGAAAATGACACCTCTCATGCAGGTATGCCTTATTCTTTTCAAGAGCTGCATAATACTCCTTTGCATGGATGTATCATTGATTTATTTTATTCACTGTTAGTGATGTCTTAGACTTTTTCCTACAGTTTGCCATTGTGAGCAATGTTTCAATTTTTGAATATTTCACCACGTTTTTGAACCCATATTAACTGCACATATTTGTAACATCAATTAATCAATTTATAGTAGTAGATTTATAGGCTTTTAAACACCAAAAGCTTATTTTCTTCTTACTAGTAGGGAGATATGGATGGGACTTACTGAAACAAGACATATAATGCATCTCTATTTTTGCTGTCAAATCAAAATGGCCCTATCAAAGTGCAAGTGCTCACTAAATATTTGTTAAATGAAAGAATTAAATAGAAAAGCTGACATTTAATAATATTATCACAATGCATCAAATATGTTGATTTATAAGATCTCATCAACTTTATGTAATTAAAGCAACCATTATCCTCATTTTACAGATCAGGGATATGAGATCCAGTGACTTACCCAAAGTTTCAAAGGAAAGATGTAACAGAGCCATCTCTGAACTTCTGCTCTTGGGGGTCTAAATCTACATACTCTTTCCACTAGTTCTGACCTTAGCAGGTGTTTGACCCAGGACTTGCCCAACTTGGTTTCCATTTGTGTAGAACTAATGCCAAATTTCAAGAGAAAATATTACATACCATAATCAATAAAAACAAAATATCAAATACGTATTATGTGGGAAACACTGAGATAACTACTTGGCATTTCACTACCTCAATACTGTTGGCAACCATCCTACGAGCCTCATGCAATTACTGCTACCACTTTGCAGATGAGAAAAAGAAAATTGACGCTAAGCAAAGTTTAGTAACTTGCCCAATATCACAAGAAGTAGTAAGTGACAGAGGAAGACTTAGCTCACATCTGAGTGTCTCCAAATCCCAAAGCCTCATGCTCTACTTTTTTACTGGAAGTTAAAATAAATATTATGACAGGTACCTTTTTAAAACCTTAAAGATGATATGTATTAGTTGTACTGATTCCTGAGTGCGTCTGTATTTCGTAAGGCTTTTCTGTCCTTTATTTTCAAGAGTCTTCCATATACCTCTTAGGGAATCTGTCTCAGCTAGTATTATAATGAGAACTATCATATAGCAAATATTTAGCTGCTTAATAAATAACTACATATTTTTTTAAAAAATGACAAACTCACCAGAATTGGCCTTTACTTAATAATCACAAACATCAAGCTTATGAATATTTCATGCTCACTCTTTTCTGCTGAGAGTGTGAGCATCCTGCATTTCTATAGCTCCAGATTATGCAGGGAGCAATGGAAAGCATATGTTCTGTGTGTTTTCTTTAACAATTTGATGATGGAAGAACACCTGGCAGTGTTGGAGATAATGTAAGAAATGGTCGCCTTTTGTTATTTGAGTGCTTGAAATAAAAACCTCAAATGGCAAGTTGTAATCCAAACCACAGTAATTATAGAAGACAGTACAAAAAGGTATACATTTTAAATTCATAAATCTAAATGAGTCTATCTGCAAGTAAGTAAACTTTATTCAATTTTCCACAACAACTACCCCATCAACACTATCACCCAAAACACTGATGACATTGTACCGCTCAAATGTTGGAAACTTTCAGTTTTGAGTTCAATTGTTTCTTTCTTTGTTCCTTCCTTTCTTCCTTCAATCAATGCATGTTAGAGTTGTTTTTAAGTGATCTCAAGAAGTGCACAGTTCAATGAATATGAGGAGTAACAAAACTAAATGAAGGATAGGAACACAGAGAAGTCTTCCTCTAAGGCAGAATGTTTAAATCTGGATGAGGGGATCGGTAAGGGTTTACCAGGCAGAAGGGTAGAACTCAGAGGAGGTTACAGGCATGGGAATAACCCACAGAAAGAAGCAGGTACTTTCTAGAAATCAGAGGGAAGCCAGAGTGGCATTTGCATAGTGACAAGGGGAGTGGTGACACAAGGTGGGCAGAAGCAGATAACACAGAGCCTTGTAAAGCATGATAAAGAGTTTGAGCATTCACCCAAGAACAGTCAGAAGCCATTGAAGGGTGTAAAGCTAGTGAGAGACAGAATCTGACTCAGGATTGTCAAGATTACTCTGGATGAGGGGAGACAGGAAGAGGAAGGGAGAGAGGTAACTTAGGACATACGTGCAGTTATTCAGATAAAATATTGTGTTGGCCTGGAGACCTGGTCTGGAAGAGTGACAGTGAGCTGGAAAGAGGTGGGTGGACTGGAGATATTACAAAAATGAAATATACAGATGAGAGTGATTGATCAGGTGTTGGCAGTGAAAGAGGAAGATGTCAAGACAGACTTAGAGATGCATGACTTGACAAGCTGCAGACGTGGAGATCCATTTTGAAATTTATGACATTATTTCAAAATTCTCTATTTTCTCTCCTGGGAATATTTAGCAAAAAGAAAAAAGCCTGTAAACCATTTTCAAATTGTGCTTAATAAAGCCAAGACTTGTGCCCACTTCTTCAGGGTGAGGAACGCCCTCTGTGTTCATTTTACTGCTCTATTTTCAGTGCCTGGTGTAGCGTAGGGAGGCATAGAGTAGGTGTC
Source organism: Macaca nemestrina (assembly GCF_043159975.1). NCBI lineage: Eukaryota > Metazoa > Chordata > Mammalia > Primates > Cercopithecidae > Macaca > Macaca nemestrina. The sequence continues at coordinate 9,357,885 of NC_092139.1, read as the reverse complement.
CAATCATGAGTCTATACTAGGAGATGAGATGTGTTCCTAGCTGGGTTATAAGAATCTTGAGGAGGAAGGCTTCCCTGTCTTTATCCTCCATTTTTTTTCTGTCCTTCTTTATTTTCTTCTAAACTTTTTCCTAAGTTACTCATTTGTGAGTTATTTTACAGAGTTAAACAAATTGATACTGAAGTCCATATGGGAAAACAAATATTATGAATAACCACCAAAAAAAAAAAAAAAAAAAACCAGGAAAGAAAGGTGTTCTGTCTTTTCTAAAAGAGAGTAGCCCTAGAGTAGGGCTGTGGGTGGAGTAGCCCTAGAAGACATTAAAACACACTATAAAGCCACTATACTTAAATCAACATGGTTCAGGTACATGAATAGACTAATAGACCAGTGGAATAGAAGAGAAGACCCACAGATAGTCCCAAGTACCCATGCAAATTTATTATATAATAAAGGTAGCATCTCAAAGCATTGAGGTAAAGAAGAAAATTTTAATAAATGGTGTTGGGGCAACTGGATAGCCACTTGAAAAAAAGTAAAATTAGGTCCATATTTTACACTATATACAAGAATAGACTCCAAATAACATCCAAATTTTTTAAAGTGAGACTATACAAGTACTAGAAGAAAACATAGGCAAACTCCACTTTAACCATTGTGCAGAGAAAGACTTTGTAATTATGACTGCCTATCCTGATGCAATACAGGAAAAGATGAATACACTTTACTAATGAAAAAATAACTACATGAAAAAGCAAACAAAACAAAAATGAAGTCAAAAGACAACTGAAAACCGGGAGAAAACATATACAACATATGCTACCACCAAAACACTAATATAGGTATTTTATATGTATATATGAATAATTCTTAAAATTTGAGGCGCAAAGAGAAAAAAATCTGATTTTTTTTTAAATGAGGGATGACAGGAACAATTACAGAAACACATACAGATGCAAAAATGTTCTTGAAACATATGAAGGACCAATCAGTCATAGTTTGAGAAATGAAAATAAAAATACTGACATGCAATTTATCACCTATCAGACTGGCAAAAATTAAACTGTGCGTCAATACACTCTGTTGTTGAGGCTATGGGGAGACCGGAATTGCCACACTTTGCTGATGGGAATGCCTAGTGGTGCAACCCCTCAAGAGAGGAATTTGGCAAAATCTAACAAAACTCCACATACCTACGACTTTTGCACTGCAGTTCCCCTTCTAGGAATCTACCCTGAAGGTACATTCCCAGCAAAATGAAAACACATATACACTGGGTTATTCATGGCAGTCTTGTTCATAGTGCAAACATTTGGAAACAACCCTAATGCCCATACATAGGGGAGGACTTGAATAAACAGTGGCATATCCGCAAAGTGGAGTATTGTGCAGCCGTAAGAAGAATAAGGCAGAGTTCTACACACTGGCTTGGAGTAATTTCCAGAATATACTGTCAGGTGAAAGTAGCAAAATTCAGAAAATTATCTACACTATATTCTCTTTCATATAGAAAAAAAATAGGCTGTAAGAAAATATACGTTCACCTGCTCATGTGTGCAAAAGAAATGCAGGCTGGATAAACACGAAATTATAGATTGGTTATCTCCGTGGGATGGGTGGGAAAATGCTGGAAAGGAGAATGAGAACAGGGTAGCAGGAATATGGAGAGGAGACACTTCTCTAAGTATACCTTATGGTATTGTTTTGACTCCTAGAATCTTGATAATGAAAAATAATAATAATAAATAAACATATAAGCAAAAAAAATATGGAACCAAACATACAAGAAAAACCAACAGGAAGTGAGAGGAGCCCAGCACAGAATGCAAATAGGAACACATGAGCTAACTGTCTGACCAATGAATAATGTCACCTCATTGAAGGGGATGAGGAAGAAAATAACTCATGGAAGTAACTTTAGAAAACAGAGCTGTGACTGGCTATCATAAGGCCAAAGGCAAAAAGAAATGTTGAAACGTGCTGGGCTTTAGTTTGTAAATCTGTTTCTCACAAAAGTATGAGTAAGCAATTCAGAAATACTCTTATGTATGTACTACGATTAAATAAATAAGAAATAGATTGTAGATAATGAGAGCCAAGTTTCTCACTTCTAAAGCAAGAGTTTACAAATTAAGAGAGAAAGGAAAGGAAGAAGAAGAAGGAGATGGAGGGGTAGGGGAGGGAGAAGGAAAGGAAAAGAAAGACTCTCAGATTACCACACTTAAACTTGTAGCCCCATTCCTAACATGGGAACTGCCCATTCCTTTTCCCATTTTGCTTTTCTGAATAGTATTTATTACTTTTCAAGTACACCATAAATACTTACTGAAATTGACTGATTGGTTGATTGCCTGGCAATTAAGTTCCAAAAAGCAGAGATTGTTGTCTGTTTTGCTCACCTTTCCATTCCTAGTACGTAGAACAGTGTCCACTTTAGAGAATAAGAGATACTTAATAAATATGTGTTAAATAAAACATAAAATATGCTTTATTGCTTTTTTATTTCCTGTTTATTTTTTACATCAACTCTGTAGGATATGTATACACACATATGTGCATATGTATATATGTGTGTATATATGCAAATTTGTTTGCCCCTGTTTAATTTTCTCTAGAGATGCAAAAATTATAAATCATCTTTCAAAATCTAATAGGAAAATGTTTCCCAATTTTAGAATACATCAAACACTTCTGCAACATGCTAAATGCCAGATTCTGGGCTTTCATTCCCATAATCTGATTCGGGATGTGTAATATAGGGCTCAAGAATTTACATTTTAAAAATAAACATTTTGGATGATTCTAATCTAGGTTATCAGTAGGCTGCAGATTGAGAACATCAACTTAGCTGTTGATGGACTGCTCAGTAGAGGACTGACCCCAGTCTGTGTGGTCACAGCTGGGAGAGAGAAGGAAGACTCAGACCTGACAGCGGTGAAGTATATCCACTGTCAGCAGGAAATGGGGAATAAATCATTCCAGGCAGAGAAAGAGGCACTGGTATAGTTTCAGAATGGACAGAGGGAGGGAGTACATTCACAGACATAATGTCCATAAGGGCATGAGGGCAAGTTCTCTGCAGGTGAAAGTATGGAAGGCAGAGGTGCTGGGCTGGGGGACAGTGTCCCGGAAGCTTTGTTGTTGGGTGCAATGAAGAGCATGTGGGAAGTGTCCATCTGAGATGAGAGCACACTGGGAATGTCTAAAAATGGAAAGCGGCAAATATGGTGAAGGTCTTCAGGTAAAGGGGTGGTCAATGCTGGAGAGGCCTATAGTTGGTCCTAATTATGAGTCTTCAGGTTTGGAAAGATGCTGATGCCATTCCTGGTGGTGGGCAAACTCCAAAGGGATGTGTTCATATGTGATTTTGGAAATGACACTGACAGGACTGTGAAAAACCAGACAGAGTTAGAAGTATATTCAGAATTTCAACATCATCTCTCTCTGAGGGGCAATTTTTTCTATCATTTTTTTATAACAATATCATACATAGGCATACAATGAGTGTATTTGTTATGAGACAAAATGGGACCTGATATTATTAAGAAATAAAAACATCTTAGGATGATTAATTTTTTTAAAAAAATTACAGAATTAAGTTAAAGAAAAGAAGTGTTTTCCCACGGTAGTTGGCATGATATAACCCAACGGTCAACACATTTTTTCTGTAGGGACAGTAAGTAAATACTTCAAGATTTATGGATCAAGAGGCAAAATCAAAGCTATTATTAGGTACTTTTATCAAAACAGAGATAACAGATTTTGGCAAAAAAATTGATAAAATATAAAATATGAAAATAACAATTTTGTCATTCAACTTATTAGTAAGGTATTCAAGTGAAATTTGTATAATATACAACTAATAATTACAGAAATATGATTTTTGGGGGGATAACATTTTGCTCAATCAGGTTGAAAGTTAGTGTTTCCTGTCGTATCAATTTCATGTGTTCCTATGTATGATCCCTTCTTAGTTCAACAAAAATAGGGGGCAAGTGGGATTTTGCCCGGGTGCCATAGCTTGCTGACCCCTTATCTGATCCATACCGACCACTGATCTGGCCCATGTTTACCCCCTTAAAGCTTATATTGGGCCGAGTGTGGTGGTTCACACCTGTAATCGTAGCGCTTTAGGAAGCTGAGACAGGCAGACGGCTTAAGCCCGGGAGTTCGAGACCAGCCAGGGCAACACAGAAAGACTTCGTCTCTACTAAAATAAATAAATAAATAAATAAATAAATAAATAAATAAATAAATAAAATAAAAAAGCCAGGCATGGTGGCACATGACTGTGGTCTCAGCTACTCGGGAGGCTGACTGAGGTGGGAAGATCGCTGGAGCCTGGGAGATGGGGAGGTCGCAGTGAGATGTGGTGACACCACTGCACTCCAGCCCGGGTGGTAAGTGAGACCCTGTCTCAAAAACAAACAAACAAACAAAACGCCTCTCAGATCAGATCACATGCTAAAGAACAACTGCTTCTGAGAATAAAAAGTTTCCTATTCTATACAGAAAACCCATCCTAACACAGAAAACCCATTGGTTACTGGTGATGGTAAAACACAAGTGACTTAGTATAAAAACTTAGTACAAAAGATGTTAGATATACGAAGAAATGAAAGGGAAAGGGAGGCGATTCTAAAAGCGTAGCCATCACAAACTTAGGAGAGAAAATTAGCCACCTTTCCAGACACTGCAGTGAGGAGAAAACTTATAAATTAGATTTATAGGGGAGTAACTTCAACACGGACAAAATATAAACAGAAAAAACGAAGTCAAGTACCACTTGTAACTAACCTTGAACAGATCAACCCTGATGAATTAAGTAGCCTACCTACAGTATGTGTCTCTCTAGCGATGATTAACTACTGAATTGAAAATGAATTTATGTGAAATTGAGGACGCCTATCTGCAAGAGCAACATATATTAAAACTTTGGTGGAATAGCACTTCATATGAAATTCAAATTAGAAAAACTTCTGCTTCCTCTCAGTGAAGTAGATAAAGGATATTTCAAAATCACTCAAGTTCTTGCTTTCTTTAAAAATCATTTGAACAATTTTAAATTAGTTTGTAAATATCAAAAGTGAGAAAATATAGTCTACAATCCAATTTCCCTAACTATTCAACCACCTCCATGGTCTGTACAACGTTCATCTCCTTGTTTTACGCATGTAAAATACTATATGGTTGATAATCACGACCATAAATAATTTTGTGTTCTGTGTTTCTTACTGTATATTACAGACATTCCTAGGTTACCTTATCATCATTATTGTTCTCATGTTTTATGACAACTCAGTAGTCCATATCAACATTACATATTATTGTTCATTTTTATACTTTTCCTAATTTTTCTTTATTAAAATAGTATTAAAGCTTTTTACTTTATTTTGGAATAAAAACAGTTTAAATGTATTGTTCTATTGTAAAAATTAGTTTGAAACAGCATCAATAGAGGAATAAAATTACCCACAAATGTCATTCTGAAAATACCAATACTTTCAATTATTAATGTCCATCTTCAATTTCATGTCATAAAATAATAGCATAGAGTATTTTCTATGCTTTCCATTAACATAATGCCCAAAACTTTCTTTCATTTTTCTTTAGTGACTTGTGGTTTTCTTTATTTTTATTTTATTTTATTTTATTTTATTTTATTTTATTTTATTTGAGACAGAGTCTCGCTCTGTCGCCCAGGCTGGAGTGCAGTGGCGCAATGTCGGCTCACTGCAAGCTCCGCTTCCCGGGTTCACGCCATTCTCCTGCCTCAGCCTCCCGAGTAGCTGGAACTACAGGCACCCACCACCACACCCGGCTAATTTTTGTATTTTTAGTAGAGACGGGGTTTCGCCTTGTTAACCAGGATGGTCTTGATTTCCTGATCTCATGATCCACCCACCTCAGCTTCCCAAAGTGCTGGGATTACAGGTGTGAGCCACTGCGCCCAGCCGGTTTTCTTTTACTTTACCTACAGTTACTGTTACTCACACTATCCTATATTGTTTCCTTTAGGTAATTTTCTGTTCTATGAAATCAATGCTCTAATGAATTTGTGTCCTGGTGTGTTATCCATCTCGTCTCACTGGAATATAAGTATCGTAAGGGCAAGGATAAGGTTTGTCTGGTCTTCTGTCCGCACAGGGCTTAGAATGGTGTCAAGCACAGACTGAGTACTTAATTAATAATTGTGGATGAATGATTAAATGAAAATTAGAGCCTTTGCAGAGTAAGAGATAGAGACATATTTTTGTGTCCTGAAACCCTGATTCCAGAGCTATTCTCCTATACAAAATGAAAGAATAACCTGTGTGTTATTTTCTTCTCTGCCATTCCCTCAATGGGATTGAAATAGTAAGTCTTTGTTTCTTAAAATAACTTTTTAAGGTTACAAAGGACTTTATAGTAAATCTTTCAAGTCCCTCCAGCAACTGGAAAAGTTTCATTCCCAGTGTCTAGCAGTAAGCTAAGATCAGTCTATGGATGCTTAGCGGTGATCAAATGTAAATATTATGACATAGTATTTATGACACTTAGTACTCATTTTTAATATTGTGTTAGAATGTTTTATACTGTCATAAAAAGGATGTGAACTTTGAAGTCATCCTGGTAGATGACTTAATCTCAGTTTTGCTAATTACCAGCTGCCTAACTTTGTGCAAATTACTTGCTCCCTGTATCTCAGGGAAGCGAAATAGGGCAAAATAATAATGCCCTTTTGGATGGTTGTGGTGCGGACTAAGGATTAAGCAAATTGATATAAATACCACAAATATATATATATATATATGATTCATATATATGTAATATATATATGGTATTAGATATGCATATGAAATAGCCCTTTGTATATAGAAAACACTCCTTGAATATTAACTATCATCATCACCATCATCACCATTATCACCATCATTATCATTACATAATGGTCACCAGTTGCGCAAGGCCCAAGTAACTTTTTACCTATAAAATTAAAATCTCAAAGTTTACAAAGCATTTCTTTAAACATCTAGGACACGTCAAGGCTATGCTTTGAATATTCCTCTTACTTGTTCGCATTCTAATAAGCTCTCTTGAGTAGGAGAGGACGAGAAAAACGATCAACTTTCTGCTGGAAATGGTGCATAACCCTGACTTTGAACGTGCAAATGCATTACTCACGTGAATGTCATTTATCATATGTGTTGAGGTGGGGTGGAGGGGGAGTGTGTTAAGTGCTGCTTCTTTTGACCATAAAATTCCAGAAGACAAATTATGTAAATTCTCATGGAGCTCAAGAGAGTGTCCTGCCAACCAATGAACTTAATAAATGTTGTTGATGCTGTAATGAAGACACTTAAGTTTCTGATAAAATGGCTTCTTTCTTCAGAAGATTCCTTCAGGACCAAAGGCTTCCCTTGAAGGTAAAGGGGATATATGTTTTCACTGAGACTTATAAATTTAGTGAAAAAAATTCTATCTGAGTCAATGAAATACTTTTGTCTCATACACAGGGGTACTCATGGGCTCTGGCAATTCTCTTTCATATGCGGCACCTGCTGGAAATCTTTTAGTATAAAGTACAACTTTTTGTATTGATTTTCCTCCCACCTTCTTAAACTTCTTCTTCTACATACTTATTAAGTAATGATGAGTTGGTAAAATCTTAACACAAATTAAGGACATGTAATGATCAGAAAGATAATTGCAGTCACTACTTTTTGTGAATATAACCCACACCACAGATAAGAAACATTAACCACAGTAGTTTTCTTATGGATATAGTAGTAAACATAGCCTATGCTGTGCTCCAATACCCTAACATCTCAGTGGCTTAAGCAGAAGAGTTTGTTTCTTACTCATGCAAATTCTACTCTATCGCTGTTCTTTTCCAAGGCCTCTCTCTTCCCATGCTGACTCAGAAATCCAGACCCTTCCTTTCTTGGGACTCCAACATCTTGTCATGTGCCTTCCATGGTCACCACTACAGGGGAAGACAGAGACTGTAGAAGTCACATCCATTCTGTTATGCTTCTGTTTGCTTAAAACCATTGGCCAAAGCTAATCACAACATCCTGCTAAACCACAAGGCTAAAAAAATGTTTTGGAGAGAGGTTACATAGATATTCAGTGAGCAGTACAGCATAAAGATAACAGTTACCAAAATGTATTCTGAGAAATATGAGAGATATGAGGTATTCTGTAGGAAAATATAAAAGAACAGGAACATTTGATTAAACAAAACACTGTTGATAATGTGATGCTTTAAATTCCTTCCTTGGAGATTGTTAATGCCCACTGTCAGTTTTGAGAAATTATGCTGTAAAAAGCATGGTTATCTTTATTTAATTCAGTTTTTTTGGTTGGTTTGGTTTTTTTTTTTTTTTTTTACAAATTTGATTGACCATATAATAATTTCTTTTCTTAACACCCATGAATCTAATGTCCCGTTGAATCCACAGCAGGCATTTTGAAATACTGACAATAAAAACATAATGGACACTTAATAAATATTTCATGGATGAATGAAGAGTCACTTTTCAGACTCAGGGATGCCTCTGCACCAAATTTTGGGGAACGAAATTCCATACAACACCTGCATTACAAGTTGAAAAATAAAAATCCTGGGTCAAACAACTACCTTTTTCTTGCAACATGCTGCATAAAAAATGTGTTGGTTTTTTGTTTTTCTCTGCTGACTTGAGTGGTTTTTTGATGTCATCAGCTACAGCTCATCTGCCCAAAATTTCACAGTGGAATCATCAGGATTTATGCTCAGCATGTGCAATCCACCCCACACCTCTTTACACAAGGGAATTTCGGGATGAAACGTTAATACCCCATGTTATGGAGAGAATAAAAATAATACCTTGGATAAGCCATGCTCTAAATGATGTTTCATGCTAAAAACCTCACAAACCATTACAGCAAGGTTCAGCAGCAGACAGCGCTACTTCTACATTCCACATAATCCAGTTCAGCAAGGCCTTGAGCAATGGACAGGCATCGTAACAACAGCTAATGGTTTGCCTTGGGTCCAGAGAGTGTCTGGTTGTTGGCAGCAAACCACAGAATCCAGGAGCAGAAAACAATATGGAAGCAATATTATTTTCTATCTAATTCTCTATCATCCAGAAGGGTGGTTATGCTGAATGATAACACACAGAGGAAAGATTAAATATAATAACATAATGTTCATGTTCTGCACCAGAAGTTATTACTTTTGGCACCGCAGAGGCAGATGGCTGGCACTGGCCATTGCCAGGAGGTGTTAAGTGGGTAAGTGGTGCTGAGGAATAGAGTCATCTGTGGGGAAAATGACAGTAATGAACTGCTTGTAATGCTGTGAAAACTCAATGAATTTGATGAAACACAGATTGCAAAACTGTTTCCTGGACGACCATTGGACACACTCCTTTACGCTGAAATGTGCTCTCTCCCGGATACAAGTCTGATAGGAAAACCACTGCTGCTGCTTCTGCTGCCGATTTGTTAAACATCGTGACAAGAGGAGTGACCGAGAAGATGGAAAAAGCCCTATCCACATAGTGCCCCTCTAGTCGGCAGGGTTGCTGGCAGAGGGCGGTCTAACTGTGCTGGAAGATTTTTTAGAAGGGGCAAGGTCAGCATAATAAGAAGTCATCTTGGGCCTGGGGAACACATTTGTAAAAGTTTTTGTTAGATCTTTATGTTTCCAGCAACAACATTATTTGTATTAGATTAAGTAGTATATAGTTTGTTAGTTAGTTTATTTATTTTTTTATTTATAGAGACAGGGTCTCACTTTATTTCTCAGGCTGGAACTCTTGAGCTCAAGCAATCCTCCTACTTCAGCCTCCCAAAGTGCTGGGATTACAGGCATGAGTCACTGCTCCCGGCCCAAGGCAGTTGATTTAATGTGGATAGAAATATGTCAATGTAGTAGTGACAGAGTATTCACATGTATAAAGTTTGAAGCCTTATAGAGAGAACACAGAATGGGATGGGATAAGAAAGCCTTATAGTTCAGGATGGTGTACACCAAGTGTAGTTCCAGGACCCATATTAGTATGTCAACTCTTCATTACTGTTCGTAAGAAAAATATGGAAATAGAAAGTAAGCATTTAGAAATGTTGATAGCAATTTGACAATTCTGTGGAATATAATACTAAATAAATGGAGGTTGTGTAGTTTGTGCCTTTTAAAATTTTTATTTTTCTAGCAATTAATTTTTATTATACTTTATAAAAGTATTGTTCTGTGATGGATTGAGATTTTAACAAAAATGATCTTCCACCATAAACAGCTTGAAAAGCGATGCATTGGGATTGTAGAGGCAGTTTCCATCTGCTTGTTTTACAAGATTCCTTACTTTAGGCAAATTATTAACCTATCTACATTTTGAATTTGTCAATATTTGATAACTATTAGATTACATCACTATTATTAAATAACTATATACACCATGAAACACTCACATAATCTGCTGAGAAATTACCAAAATATTTAGTTGACCCACTCCTACTCTTTCAAAAAGCATACGAGCTGAATGGTCAGTTAAGTTCAATGTCTTGGAAGAATTAATAGATTACATAACACACAGACTTGCTTCGTTCCTGTATTTGGTTCATGCAACAAATATCTACTGAGCACCTGCCTTGTTCTAGACATGATTTCAGCTGCAAAGCTTGCACAAGTTAACTAGAATTGCAAGGATTCTTGCCCATGTGGAGTTTGTATATCTAACAAGGGCTACAGTCAATACAGAATGGATACAACACATGAGTAAACTGTACAGTATATTTTGGATTGAAAAGTGCTATGAAAAAAGCATAGCAGGGAAAGTAAAGAGGGCATATTCTAAATGGTCAGGTTGAGTTTCAAGATTTTTTTTTAATGTTATTTTAGCCAAGACATAAAAGAGGTTAAGTTAGTCATGTATATATGTGGAGAAGAAATATTCCAAGTAGAGATAACAGTCAGTGCAAAAGCCCTGCAATGGCAAGTATCTAGTATATCTGAGAAGCAGCAGAGAGGTCAGAATGACTAAAAGAGAGAACAAGAGAAAAGAGAGCAGATGAGGACAAAGGCATTTAGAGTCCAAGTTGGCTATTGAAGGAGTCGGTTTCTCTCTCTCAGTCTGATGGGGCCATTGCAAGTTTGAACAGAGGACTGACATGGCTTTACTTATATGTTAAAAGATTATAACACTATTACAGTAATCCAGGTAAAAAGATGCTCACAGCTCCAAAGAGTGGTAGTGATGGAGATGGTGAGATGCTGGATCAGAAGCTGGGTATATTTATAAGGCAGAATCAACAGGGTTTTTTTGACAGATGGGGTGGAAGGTGTGGATTGAGAGAGACAAAGATAAATCAAGGAAACTTTCAAGGTTCTAGGCCTGAGCAACTGGAACAGTGCAATCATTTAGGATGCGCCAAGCTGAGGGTAGAGCAGATTATGCAGAGGTGTCGGTAGATCACGAGTTTTGTTTGGGATGTGTTAAGTCTCATTTGTCTATGTAGATATCCAAGTGTCTCCAGATGTCAAGCAAGCAGTTGGAATACAGAGTTTGCAGGTGGTAATAAATTTGGGACTTGTTGGAAATAACTAGAATTTAAAGCTGTGAAACCGAATGAGATTACGAAGGGAACAAGTATAGATAAAGAAAAGGACTAAAGACTCAGATCTGAGGCACTTGGACATCAGCAGGTTACAGTGAAGAGGAGGAACTGGGAAAGGAGAATCAGACAGAGTGACCAGTAGGACAAGGCAGATTATAGAGTGTGGGGATTCTGAAGACAAGTGAAGAAAGGGTTTCAGGGAGGAAATACTAATCAGCTGTGTCAAATACAGCTGGTAGGTCATGTAAGATGAGGACTGAAAACTGACCTTTGGATTTATAAATATGAAGTTGTTGATGACCGTGAACAGATGTAATGGTTTGTGAAATGATAAAGACAAAAGTCATATGGAAGTAGGTTTAAAAGAGAATGGCCACAGATAAATCGGAGACAGGGAGTAAAAACAAATATCTTAAGGAGTTTAGAGTACAAGGGGGCAAATACATGGGGGCAATCATTGATGCCAGCAGTAGGGTCAAAAGAGATATTTTATACAAGTGTGTAAGAGAGTTTATTCTGGGGAAAATATCAAGTAAGTAACAGTACAAGTCAAACAGAGGTAAGATAGACGCAGAGGTGATGCTCACATGAACAAATTTTGGAGACTAAGTAACGCAGCGTTAGAAGTGGATATAGTCACAACACAGAACACCTTTAAAGCAAAACAGAAATCACTGTATGAATTGCTTGTCTGATTTCAAGGGCTACACTTTTCTAATTCTGTAAGTGGTGCTTACCAGGAAAATTGCACAGGCATTTGTTTGCAAATGCAAACTCTTTTGTAATCATCATTGAGCAATTTGTACGATCACACATTTCTTCAAACGATAATTAATACTGATGCTTAAATACCAGATTGATAGGCTTTCTTGCTCTCTCACTTGCAAGCTATTCATATTCTAGCTGTAATTAAGAATCAGGAGAGAGCTCTTTAAGGTAATGGGTGCTAGACAATTTTCTGTAGTCTCTACTGCCTTCAGTTTCATGTCGATGTATTAGGTAGGAGTAAAAGCAACAATTATCTTTTTTTGTATATATATGTATAACATATACAAACGGTATATATAATATATTTCAATATCATAATGCTTACTTGTAAAACATATTATCATCTAAGAGGCATAATACAAAAGAAAAATTTTGATCACTCATGCCACAGTGCGTTACAGAGGTTCCTGGTCGATGGAACTTCTTGGTCATTCGGGGGTCCAGGTTCCTTCTTTCTTGTGGCTGCGCCTTCCTTTGGGGTTTTGGAGAAAGCAGATCTTCTTCTTGTCTGCCACAACACATATTTCACTTCTACTCATATTTCATTGGTAACAACTGGTCACAAGGCACCTCTCAGATGCAAGAAGGCCTGGGGAATGCAGTCCATATTCAGTCAGTTCAGACTCTTCCAACATAATTCTACACTATGAAAGAAAATCCTGCCCTTTTTTTTTTTTTTTTTTTTTTTTCTGAGATAGACTCTCACTGTGTCACCCAGGCTGGAGTGCAGTGGCGCGATCTCAGCTCATTGCAGCCGCCACCTCCCAGGTTCAAGCAATTCTCTTGCCTTAGCCTCCTGGGTAGCTGGGATTACAGGTGAGTGCCATCACACCAGGCTAATTTTTGTATTTTTAGTAGAGACGGGGTTTCATCGTGTTGGCCAGGCTGGTCTCAAGTTCCTGACCTTAGGTGATCCACCTGCCCCGGCCTCCCAAAGTGCTGGGATTACAGGCGTGTAAGCCCCCAAAGTGGCCAGTCCTGCCACTTTGATGGCCAACCAGCTATCTGCTACAAGGAATGAGCTTTTCAAGGACAAAGACAATCAAATCACTATCTGATTTTTTTGCCTAGGTGGTATCAAAAGAGTTTGCAGTTCTTCTATATAAAGGAAAGCAAAGGGAAGGGATATAAAAATGTTCTAACATAACTTAATCCTTGATAAATTAGAACCCTCAGAGTAGCAATGAAAGTTAGAAATGTTTGTTTTATTTTGTTTTTACAGAATGTATCAGCCTAGAAATCTAAAAATGAAGCATGAATCCTGTCATAACCTACACCCCACAACCAGCATCATTTATATATGTAGAGCCCATGGCATTTATTGCTTTCTTATTTATAAGATCCTATTAGTAACTAGTGGCAGTGATAAAGACCAGTCGACATTAACGCCATTCAAAATAATAATAACAGGAAAAATAATGTCTTTGAAGAGCAGCTAAAATCAAACTTGGATTGGAGGCTCGGAAAACAATCAGTCCTCATCATAGTTGTAGTCATATAAAACGTCAAGTAAGTTGTCTTCATTTTGACAGTTTAATCACATCATATACTCTTCATATAGGGATATTCCTTTGAATTACTTTGTGGCTCTCTGTTTATATAAATATATTATTAGTTTATGTTTATATATTTAGCTTATACAAATATATATCTATATATTATCTACATAAGTACAGGTATATTTATATATCGTATATAGCAAATAATATATAGTATATTTAGACATCATTACATTTGTGGTCTTCGCTTTTGTGTGTGGGGGGGGACTTTTCTTTATTTAAAGGCACAGCTTCTCAATAAAGATGCACACATAAGTCATAGTATTAGAAGCTCAAGAATCAGTCTTCACCGAATAACGAACTGAATCCTTGTACCTCAGAGGTCCCATTGCTCTTTCTTTGACTTACACATTTTGGGGTCTACAAAAATAGCCATAGTGAAAGTTCAAAGTAACTAGCAAGTTAAAAAGGAAAATAAATCTTGATTTTTTATGACCTTTGGCAAGAGAGATGTGAAACTTAGTAACCAGGTAGGTCATTTTTCATGGGCCTTTTTCTTCCAGAAAATTGTCATTCTTAAAATGCACATTTGAAAACAACGCTAGCTGTTTTAAATAATGCCAAAATAAATAGGGGAGTTCAGATATCTCTTTAAGATACTGATTTTATCTGCTTTCAATATATATCCAAAAGTAGGATTGCTGAATCATAAGCGGCAGTTCTATTTTTAATTTTTCGAGCGGCCTGCATACTGTTGTTCATAATGGCTATACCAATAGATACAATTTTTAACTGTCAACTGCACCTCAATAAACCTGGGGAAAAAATAATCTGTATGTCAGCATCAGTTCAATATTGAAAAGTCATTTTATTCTTGAGAAACATCATGACAGTACACATATTGGAAAAAGAAAGAATAAGTCAATTTCTTTATCACGGCATTGAGCAGAATGCAAAAATTATACTTGGTAAAGGCGGTTAAGTGAACCATACAACTTTAAAAATATTTCGACCTCAAAATGTCATTAATTGCAAATGAGTTGCAAATGTTCCATTTACAACTCGAAGCAGTATTGGACAAATGTTCAGTAAATGTTTGATCTTAATGATTATTTTATATCTCTTCAGTTTGGCCCTCCAGATCTAACTTTCTCAACACAATTTATTATCCCAGGAGTGGGGCCTGGAGTCAATAGGCTCCTTTAACCTTTGGCTTCAGGTTGCCTTTGGCCAATGAGTGCCCAGCAGGAGATTTGAGGGGAGGAGGTGAAGGGACAGGCTTGACTTCAGCTGGAGCTGCCCTGCAGGACTGCCTCAGGCTGGGTGGACCCTGCACTAAAGATCACAGGACCTCTCAAGGCTACGCCCACCCTATCCGGGAACCACTCCTCTCCCTTGATTCCTAAAACCTGGAGGCAGTAACAGCTTTGCTGTGATTAGCCAGGGTAATGCCATCTTCCCTGGGATTTCTTTGTACCCTGCCCACACCTTTCCAAGCACTCTCATATAGAGAGTGCCAGCTGTCTCCTCAAGCCAGGACTCTGACTGATTCAAAGATAAAAATATATAGGAAATGACGCCTATTACTATAAAATTTCATAGAGTTTGGTATAGGAATAAAACATGTATGCAAATAAATATAACACATGTTTAAAAAAGCACTAGGGGCCATTTGAAAACAATGAAAATGCTATGGAGTTTTAAAGACAGAGTAATTACCTCTTTTGGGCAATCAGAAAAGATTTCATGGAAGACACAAAAATGGGACCTGGAAAGATGGCCAGTATTTCAGTAAGGAAAGGTGCTTCCAGGTAGAAGAAATAGGGCAAACAAGGGAACATTGAGAAAAAATGGCATGGCTTATTTGGGAAATTGTGATAAAATTGTACTAGAAAATGAAATACAGGATTAGAAACAATCTAAATAATAGCAAACAATAAGTAAGTGAGGGGCAAATTGAATTCAAATGTTGGAGTAGTTAGAAATGTGGTAGACATTTTAAAATCAGCGTGGGTTTATAATTGTATCTTACTGTGTGTAAAACTATCAAATATATAAGCATTTGAGAACAAAGGCTGAACTTTAGAAAACTTAAAAGGGAGACCCTTTTGTAGAATTGTTAGAGCCTGAGCTAGGGTAATAACAAGGATAATAAAGAAGAGGACATGATTGAGAAGGGTACTGAGAGAGTTATGACTCTGTGGGACTCAGAGCCAGTCATATGGAGGCATGACTTAGAAGAATGTGTATGATTCCAGATGGCAGAAGGGAAGGATGGAAGTTCCATTAATGGTCATTTGAAAGTCATTAGAAGGACTTAGAACAATTTGTGTCGTTAGAAAAGTCATTAGAACAATTTGTGAGAAGAAGACGAGTCCAGTTTTTATAAAAACAAATGTAATATCTGCCAGCCTGACATTAAGATGAACTTGAGCAGCAGATGATCACAAATATAGAGGTCGTGCCCAACAGAGAGGATAGAGCCAGAAGGCAGGTTTGGAAAAAAGACGAAAGGAGGAGATGACTGAACCACAGGCAGGAAATGAAACTTGGATTAATGCTCATATGTAGGAAGACAAAGAAATAAAAACATTAAGAGTCATTAACATAGAGTTAAGTATGTTAATGTGTAGAAAATATTTAGCACGGTGCCTTGTTAAGCATAAATGCTTAATAAAACATAGGCTATTATTAAAGTTACTATTGAGTTAAGGGGAATGTTAGGACAATGAAGTGTAGAATCAAGAATATTTAAATAAGGATGCATGTTGCTGCAGTTTCAAATGCTCTAATTTTGAGATGCTAGAGATAGATATTTGGAATATATCTAGGAAGACAGAAAAAGATGGGAAAAATAGATAAAAAGCATAATCTCCTCTCTAGTTTTCCCTACATACTCTTGCTTTCTGAGGTCAGTATTTATCTTTCGTATCCCTTCCAACGACTGTGGAAAGCTTAGTGACTCCTCTGCAATATCATTAAAATGTGTGTTGTTTATATTGGTTAAGAGCGTAAGCCACGGAGTCAGAATGCGTGGGTTTGAATCCTGGCTTCATTTTTCAACTAAATCTATGCCTTTGGACATATTGCTTAAGCTTTATGTTTCTAGATGTTTTCGTCTATAAAATAGGGTCCTGAGATAACCTACCTATCTCTGTTATATAAATGAGGTTGGTACTTTAAAGGTAACTTCCATAGCTAACTAATCAATGTTAGCTAATGTTGTATTTACTACGGTTGGCTCGCAGTTCATTACATATTTCTGCAGCTGTTAACTACCCTTTCTGCAACTGTTAACCCCTTTTACAGCCACACTGCATGCACTGGGTGTTACAGTTGTTGTAGCAGAAATAGTCGGTAAACTGAGCAGGATACCAACACAGAACAGGCATCAGCGCACATTCAAATCATAGGTATCCTTGACCTCAGGTTTTTGGGCCACCTTGGCTGTAAGAAATTTCTGAGCCCTATCCATATCGCTCAGGACTTCTCCCAGTAATGAAATCACCTTTCCAAGTCTGTGTTATTCTCTATGTTTTGGGCTAAGAGACATGAAGTATAGAGAGGTTATAGAAACTAAGTTTAAAAAATAAATTAATGAAATAGAAAGTTGGCAATTAACACAAGAACCAAACTTAGTTCTAAAATATAAAAACCTACAATGTTCCACGCATTTCAAATGTATGTTGGGACAGTATTAAAATATCATCCACCAATACTAAAAATGATTTGCCACAGTTTGAAAGATGCATAAATAACTGACAAGTCTCTTCCCCATGCCCCTACTATGTAAACCTAAAATTGTATTGTTTAAGTGAAAAATTGGAGCATAATATAAAACAGGTAGCAAGTAGCTTCCCTGATATTCTGGCTACCATTGTGGTTTATTTGTATGTATGGTTTTATATAAATGTGGAATTTGAATGCTTTTAAGAGTTAAATAGCCACAAACTTCACCATCCTCTATTGCTTTGCTTACGTAATCAGTCTGATTCACATGTTTTTCTGTTTGGTTGCTCTTGTTTCTTTGTTTTTTATGCCTGCCAGGACTTGTGACCATTTGAGGTTGTAACTTAGTGGATGCCAAAGATGAGACACACTTTGATTGATCGTCTTTATTGGATTTCATATACACACATTATTCGGGGGAACTGACTATCTCCAATTCAGGCCTAGACGACTAATTTATTCAAAGAATATTAAATAATTAGTCTGAGTTGTTTTATAGACAATATGCTGTCAGTGATGTTTTGTTCCCCTATATTTCTAGTATCAGAAATATTGTCATTTTTATTTACAGGCATAGAACCCAACTGGTACGCCTCCAGGAAAAAAAGCATAAAAGCCTTTTGTCGTGTAACCCACTGGAGAATCTGGAGTTTCAACAACCTCAATTGCTCATTTACCCCTATTTTTGTCAAAGGCATATTTTCATAAACATTCCCATACTAAATCTTGGAGGAACAGAATATTAACTAGTTTTCTTCTTTCTAATCACTGGCTCATTTAACACGAAAAAGTAAATGACACCCTAGCTTATTTCATTTATTTTTTTATATTGCTATTTTACTGAACTCTAAAAGAAAAAAGGCCTTAGGTATCATAATATGCAAGCGTGAGTGATTAGCAGGATGCAAATACTCAGTTAATCACCCAGGAACACCATTTCGGGGTCTGCATGGCCTTCTTTATCGTGGCAATAAAGACTGAGGGATGTGTGGGTATTAATTTTTCACATAAAATGTTAATGAGATGCACAACTCATTACTATTCTTTCATTCTCGGATTTTAAAAGATAGTCTTTGCCGTAGTTCTATTTACTCTAAGAAGGATTTCTTAAGTAGTAGAATCCTAAAGTCTTCCTAGCAGCTGTTTTCATGTTCATGATAGATATTTAATAGGCGGCCAAGAAAACAACATAAAACAACTTAGCTCAGAAATATAATAATTTACAAGTATACAGACCGCTGCAGTTTACAAAGCATTTTTGAGTGTATTATCTCATTTGGGTTCCCTGGCAGACAGACTCTGAGATGGAGATTAGCATGCAGAAAACTTACTGCCATGTACTCTTGGAAAGAAGAGTAAGAAAACTGGACTGGGCAGAAGGAGAGGAGAGGCTCGAATACAGACACCACGAAGGCCTCAGCCAACACCGCGCGGAACTCTGAAGGTTGTCATGAGTTGGTGTGAGGTGGCTTTTGTATTTCTCTGTGGACCAGTGATTGTATGTGGACTAACCCAAGAAGGAGAAATGACCTTGGGCGAAGCAAATCGTTTTAGCTGAGGCAATTCCAACAGCCCTTAAATACAAATTTAGGTATTTCCATCTCTCCTCCCCGGCATATGTTTACATAAGCAAATGGCAAGAGATCCCCCTGGAGAAATCATTACCATGTGGCATCGTAGGGTCCTTCCTTCAGGGAACCTGGCCTCTTCTTCAGTCAAAGGAATTTTGATCTGAATGTTGACTTTGTTGCAGAAATTGGGAAAAGGATTGTGACATTTTATTTGGGCAACTTCCCTCAGCCTCCTGACCTTCTACGCTAGATTTGTTTTGATTGTACACTGTAGGAGTATGGTTGTTGACTGCCCGTAGGGACGAGTTCCATTAATCCTTTCTCTATGAATCCTATCTTTCTTTCTTCCACAACTTCTCTGGGTGAATCTGTGAAATTTATCTCTCTATGATGCATGTCTGTTGATGTCTTTGCTCATTTTTCAAAATTTTCGGTTTTACCTTTAATTCTAAATTCCTAGGGGTCAACCCTGTGTCTGCACAGGTTGGTGTCACTCCATCACAGGGCACAGGTTGTGCTCACCACCTTGAGTCAGTAAGGCTTCCGTTCCTTACAATGAATTTAAGGTTCAGAAGGTTTTCGACTCTTCCCTAGTTTTACTTTCTACTGGGCCCATTCACATCTGTTATGCAAATGTGTACACCCTCAAGGCTAAACAGGACTGTGTAGCAGGCTTGGTCTCTCTTGACTCTAGTATGCATGTGTGTAGCCTCAGCCTAGAGTATGCTGTTCTAACTGTGTACCCTTAGGCTAATGTATCAACTGGGCCTCCTTGCTTGACCAACTCCAAAATAATCAGTTTTACCAATAAGGCTGCTGAGTGTGGCCGAGTCCACTGCTCTAAATCAAGTGAGCCCCTTTGACTAGGACAGAGAAGCTTCCAGTTCTCATGGCCCATAACACCATGGCAAAGCCTTCATTCCTACCAAGCTGGGGTCAGATGGGAGCAAGGCCGCCCAGCATGCCACAGATTCCCTCTCTTCTTATCCAGAGTTCAGCAGATTTTCCAAGTGAAAATGTTGTTGTATGGTGTTGGTAATTTCCATAGCCCTTTAATGGTTGATTGTGTTTATGTATTCATCTCTATAGTGGCACTTTGGGGAGAGGAGTCATGGATCTCCTGGCTTGGCCATGATCCAGCTTTTGGAGATTTCATTTAGAATCTGTGATATTTTCCATATTCTTCCTAAAAGGGTAAGTTAGAGCCAGTTTTGGTACCTTAAGAACTAAGCGCTCTGCTTGTTTTGTGAATCTACATGTCATCAATGCACTTGCTTTACTACTTGCATAATAGTACAAAATATTTTATATGAAAAACTTTCACTTTCTTTTGTTTTAAATCTCTCTTGTTTTCTTGTAAAGGTCATTTCTTAACTAAATAAGTCAGAATAAACCTAAAGGACACTCTACAGTGAGATAAAGTATCTGCTTCCTTTTGTTCACATGCATTGCTGACTTGGAACTCTATTTCTGTCTGAGCACTCTTGCAATATGACAGTGTTCAGCTTGGCAAAAGACCCTAAGCTTGAGCATGGGAAAGCAGACACCAATTCTAGGCCAAATGTAATATTTAAGAGCCTATTTGAAAAGCTAATTTATAAGAATGCTTACTGCTGGAAGCAAGAAAATTGTTAGAAACTTCTCAGTAATTACCTTTACTGAAAAGGGAATAGAAATCATTCTGAAAATCAACCCAGAAAGATGGCATATCAACTTCCCGAACCATCAGAAGCAGAGTTTAGAGGTTGATTTGGGCTTTACAAGGGCTCCAGCTGTGATGCAGGCAGCTGCCTGATAGCAGAAGAATGTGGGCCACTTGCACATCACATCAGAGCTCCAGTGATCCATCAGTTGTATTGGGAACAGCTGGGAGGCAGGATGGACTTGCAGTGGATTTAAACATCAATGACCTTTTAGCAGGTCCATTTACCAGGACATTCAAAAAGCAAATGGGAAGGATCTAAAATAGTTTTGTGTGAGTCTCTTGTTTTCTTTTATCAAATCAAATCAATTCCATATATAGCCATGATGTAAAATGTGAATCAGACCCCCACGTCCTTGAAAGCCACCAGAAGTTCATTTGCTTTGAAAGGAAGGTCAACATGTTTAGAAAAATATATTTATTTTAGATAGTTACAGTGAAAAAGTGAGTGGCTCTGCTCTGAAGCTAAACAAGATTCTTCCTCTGAATAATAATCACCAAGAGGTTGGAACATTTTCTGACTGCTTTTTAATGATCTATTTGACAGGGCTCTTCAAAGAAACCTCTCTCAGCAACTTGGGGTTCGTTGTCCTCCCAGTCTCCAGAAAAGTGGTTCTATATAGTCCCCATGCTCCAACACACTTCCAATCTTGGAAGTAAAACTAGCTTTTGTTGGCACATTCGTATTTGAAAACTTGCTAAATAGACCTGAGGATGGGGAAAATCATAATAAAAATAAACAAATACCTCTTATTATGATCTTCTTTATCTTTTCTCCTAGATGTTAACTTTTTTCTCTATATTCATAATATCAGAAGATTGAATTTTAGCCCCCAAGCACCCCCAGATATGCTTACAAATAAATAATATTCTCTGTTAATATTGTTGCAAGAATGAACTGGAACTGAAAGGCACAGTTGATTTTGACTCCTGTTGGGGTATGTGTGTATGTGTGTATGTGTGTGTGGAGAGGAATGGTTAAGTTCTAGTCAGCAGATAAGAGAAATTTCTTGTATAATCACATTTACCCTTGGAAATTTATCTTAGAATATCCAGCACATCGAGTTTTTCCTCCAGTATTGGAACAATTTCTATTTCTTTCATTGAACACTAGAAGTAGATGACTTGTGTTTACAAATCAAAACAAACAAGCAAACAACTTATCTTTAAACATTAGAATCAATGTATATTTAAATATTAGAACATTAGAAACATGAAATGAATACCATGACAGGAATCAAAGATTGAGTCCAGAGTAGAGAAAAGATTCATGTCTCTCTTCTGCTCACTTCAAGGCAGCAAGTGGCAAAAGGGCCAGGAAGATTTCAATTAGCACTTTATCTCATTTAATTATATTTTAAAATTAGCTGCTAAGCACACACAGATGAAGTGTGTTGGTATAAACATGTATATTTGTGATATATGTGACACATCTATACTAAGAACACACACATATGAACATACCACACTGTGGAAAACTAGTGATACATGTTATTTTCCACATTCTTCTAAAGTTATTTTTTCCCTGTGTGCTAGGTTAGAAGTAGAGCTGATGGAAACGTCTTCAGAATTTTCCTCTATTAAACATTCAACTCTGACATTATCTATTAAAATAACTTCAGTACTTGTGAGCTAAGGAAATGTGACCAGGAGTCCCTTAATTAGGCTCAGTAACCCATCCCTTGAGCTATCTTGGTTATTGAAATGATTTATTTTTCACAAGACTTGTAATTTCACACAAAAAATAGGAAGGGGGGAAATTACAAAACAAACACGGACTGTTCAGGAATACTTTCAGATTGCAAACGAAAAGCTGTAATAGACAAGTCATCAACTACTCAGCTTTGTTGGGAATACAACTGATCTTGTCAGGGCTAAAAACCCATCTGCCATTGAGAGGAAGATAATTTAAAAATTCCCTAATTAGCGTTCCATTTAATCTTCCACTGTCATGGTAAATGCTTTGATTAAAGTAAGTAACACTCATAAGTCACTACAAACCTATTTGAATGTCCATAAACTGATATAATTTTCCCACCCTTCACCATCTCAACCAGTATTTCCCTTCCTGGCCCCTGCAATATAGCAGGGATGGATTTTCAACAAAAGAAATAAAGGACTGATTTTCAGAAGATCTGAACCCTGAGGAGCAGATTGTCAATCTTTCTTCTCTGCTGAGGACAAAGACAAGATCACAGACCGTTTTTAAAACTTCCATGTTTCCAGAGTCTCCCTGTAAAAACTGCAATCCTTTCTCTAGGGGTTCACACAGTGTATTCTACTGAAGACGCATAGCGGAGTTTAAAAATATGCCTATTTCCTGAGTTCAACTCTTAGATTTTAATTTTGCAGTTGGCGGTAGAGTTCAGGTATTTGAATTTTTATCATCCTTTACAGGGATTCTGAAGCAAAATTACTACTTTTCCACTTTATCTGTGATCTCCTACTTACTTTATTACTACTAACAATTGCTGGTAGAGTTTGACCTAGCCACGCTTGGAACCCAGCTGTCTCTGTTAGGAAGCTCTTTAAATGTACAAAGGCCCTCAAGTGTTACCTTCAACTTGCTTTCCTACTTAGGGTTTTAGTTCCTTATTCTTTGATTCGTTTATTCAATGAGTCTTTCTTGAACACTTACAATGTGCAAAGCATAGTTTTAAGTATCGATATGGTTTGCCTGTATCCCCACCCAAATCTCATCTTGAATTATAGTTCCCATAATCCCCACACGTCATGGGAGGAACTTGGTGGGAGGTGATTAAATCATGGGGGCGGTTACCCTCATGCTGTTCTTGTGATAGTGAGTGAGTTCTCACGAGATCTGATGGTTTTATGAGGAACTTTTCCCACTTTGGCTCGGCATTTCTCCTTCCTGCCATCATGTGAAGATGGATGTGTTTGCTTTCCCTTTAGCCATAATTATAAGTTTCCCGAGGCCTTCCTAGCCCTGCAGAACTGTAAGTCAATTAAACCTCGTTCCTTTATACATTACCCAATCTCAGGCAGTTCTTTATAGCAGCGTGAGAATGGATTACTATAAGTATTGAAGATTTAGCAGTGGAAAAAACAAAAACAAAAAATTAATACTATAAGGGAGCTTGCATTCTAGAGAAAAGAAAAGGAAGGAAGAATTATTCGAGTATTTGCAATCCCAATTGTAATGAGCAGGGGCCAGGAATAAGGTGTAGGGAGGTAGTATTTTTATTTAACTGGGTTGATTGGGAAGTTCTTGCTGACAAGTTGCTGGTTCGAACAAGCCTGCCCTGTAGTAAACTGGGCATCCCCTGTTTCCTCACACCTCACATTCCCTGCCAGGAAGGAAGGGCAACCCTGGAGAAAGTATGGCTGAGGAGACAGAGAGAACTGGGTTCAGGTCACACCTTGCCTCAGACCCCGAATCCACTCATGCTTCTACTTTTTAGTAAGGTAAGAGATTAGTAAGACATTTAGTAAGGCAAGCTATTAAATCTACTTCTGTGTTTTTTAATAAAGTAAAACATTAAATTCTTTCTAAGTAAAGAGTATATTGGGTTTGCCCTTTGCCACCAGAAATTCTAATACTTATGCTAATTACATGTGTTTATTTTAATCGAATCTATTTTATTACATAATATTATAAAAATTATAAAAATACAAAAATGCAAAGATAAAAAAGTAAATCTTAGTATATCATTATAATGATTTTGCCAAGTATTCTATAACGTGGCTTATTGAACCAAGCTCTATTCTTATATATTTAAATAGTTTATCATTGTTGGTAATGAGTACCAACAAAATTGTAAGAAATATTTTGAAACAAATTCTTTCCCATCTGTTGTTACTTTCTTAGGATCTATTTCTCAAAGTGGAATTATAGGCTCAAAGGGCATATATATATTTGTGGCTTTTGAAATACAAGTGCCAATTTACCCTTAATTAGGATTGTACCATTTTGACCACCCATAAGAGTAGCCAAAAATGTTTATTTCTTTATACATTTACCAACACCAAAAAATAGAAAATCAGTTTTAATATTTCTTTTATAAAATCAGGAACATCATTGTTTATTTCATATTTATTTTTATTCCAGGAGATTTAAACTTGTTACTATACTAAAATTTTAATTTTTTTAATTGCCAGTTTCTTGGTTCTAATCCCATTAAAATTTTTGAATGTCTACGTTTTTTATTAATTTTTGATAATGTTTTATATATTAAATATATTCCTTCACTAATAATAATAATTCAAGTTATAGGCATTTTTGTTTATTGAGCCCAGCACAATGGTAAGCTATTTATATACCATTTAATTTTGCTACTCTAATATTATAGACTATTATTATGCTTTTCTTTTGGTTTTATACTATGCAAGATATTCACTTAGCAAAAATGAGCTCACATCTTAGATGAATGTACTCAGAAAAGATCACATAGCAAGTAAACAACAGAGCTGGAATTTAAATTCAGGTCTGCTTCAGGCCAAACCTATATTTAAGCATATTGACAAGTTGCTTTTGATTATTATTTCCTCTTTCCTGACATTCAGGGGTCAACAATCTACAGCCAATTTTGTAAATAAAGTTTTATTGGAACATAGCCACACTCATTCATTGATACTTTTACACTGCAAGCTCAGACTTGATTAGTCATACAGAGGCCATATGCCTTGAGGAGCCCTAAAATATTTACTATCAGGACCTTTATAGAAAATGCTTGCTGATCTTTGCAGTTTATTCCACCCTCTGCAAATTATATAAATGCTGGGTCTCCCTGATCTGTCCTTCATCTTACCATATCTTATTTTCCCCTCAAAATTTCTCGCTAGAATTAAATAAACTATTGTATTTTTCTTTTAGCTATAAACTGTGCAAGAATATGATTTGTTGGCTTTCCTGACATTATATCCAAAAACTAACATTTTTTTATTCCTAAAACACCCTATTCTCACTCCCTCTTGTTTCTTATCATCCTGTCTTATTTTAATAGCGGAGCATCTTCTTGGATGTAACTAAGAATAATATTCAACTTTTTAAAGATTTTTTTTGAATAAGATCCATTTCGCTTGTGAAGGCTGTTTCTGTCTTAGGCTAGGTATTGATGTTTAGAAATGCAGGTCTAGGTTTATCATTCATGGAAGCCATTGTGGAGTTCTCTCAACAAATTCTCCTCTGTGTCTTCACAGCCATGCCAATTCAGTGTGCTTCTGAGCTGAATAGAGCTATATTCTTTCATCTGATCATAATGGAATTTATTCTGACAAATCGTTAGTGTTTGTAGCTTGAGGTTGGGCCCTTCCTAACTGTGAAGGTAGATACATACAGTTCTGTTCTATGTTTTTTTTTTTCTTCCTTTTTTTGTATTCAATAGGAATAAATGTGTAGGATTGTTTTTAGCAAAGAAAAAAATATGCAAGAACTGATTGTTTTTCGTAATCTATAGGGTTTTCGATGAAACTCAACTAGAACTTATTAGAAAGACTCGTTTACCAGCTAAGCTAAAGGAAGCAGACTTCAAAACTGAAATGTGATATATAAGTCAATAATAATAAAGTACTCATTAGACACTGTCCTGATGGGGTCGTATTGCAAAAATCCATGCCAATCTTGTATTGCATTTTAAAAGGGATGCTAACAAGCTTTTTTACATCAAAAACAAAGAATAGTCTAGAAATAATATCACATTATTGAAGACTATCTTTAAATTTTATAGTGGCTTTCAGAGAGAAGAATAAATGTTATGAGTGGCTCTGATTAACAGAAAAAAAATGATGATGGAAAGTTATAGGGAGGCATAATTTGACTTAATAAAGGAAGAAATATCCTTTTAACAACTAGAGATTTCCAAAAACTGAATCAGTCACCTTCTCAAAAATGTTAGATAATTTTAGCTAAAAACTTAATTTTGAGATTTGAATCACCAACTGTGTGACCTAGGTAAAATTATTAAATTTATCTGAGTCATTGTTTCTTTATTTTATTTAGAGACAGAGTCTCACTATCACCCAGGCTGGAGTGCAGTGGCACGATCTCGGCTCACTGCAACCTCTGGCTACTGAGTTCAAGTGATATTCATGCCTCAGCCTCTCGAGTAACTGGGACTACAGATGTAAGCCACTGCGCCTGGTCTTGGTTCTTTACTTTCTAAGTGGTAACAGTAGTATTCATAACACAATGGTGTTATGAAGATAAAATTATATTGCAATGGAATACTCAAGTATTTATTGAGTGTGCACTAGTTTAAGACCATTATATTACAATGTTCTTAAACCACTGCACACTCAATAAATACTCACCCTCAATAAATGCAGTTATGCTGCTCATAATGTGAAGTGATGAGCTCCCTGCTTCCCAGGGGTAATTCAGGTAGAGTCTAGATGTTCTCCTGCCTAAAATAGTGTATAAGGAATTCCAGTACGAGAAACATAAGTCAGAGCATTCTTCCAGGATTGGAGCACTGGCTCTGGTTGTTCTCTGTTCATGGAATGTTTTGATTTATGTGCACTACAGAAGAGCTAGTGTAGAGATTCTAAAATAGAAATAAGCTTGGAGAGTTCCAAGAATAGAAAGAAGACGAATGTGATAAAGCACAGGAAGAATGGGTCTGAGACCTACCTGTATCCATTTATCCTTTTCTTCTGGGCACACGCAGAGATTACATCCCTGTGCTCCTTTGTAGTTAGAGACATACGACTTTGCTGTCCATGCAAATAACAATAAAATGTGTTCTTCCCCAGTGGAGCAATAAAGAGCCTTTCGTGGTTCTTGAGTCTCTCTCTTTTCCTGTAGGAGTGAATGGGATAGGTTTCACATTGAGATGTGAAAACAGCTATCTGGGAGTCTCCCATCCAAGAATGAAGCTATATGAACTAGAACACTTCTCTGTTAAACTGCTGAGATGGTGAAGATGTTTTTTAAAGTAGAACAGCCTAAATTATCCTGACTAAAGCAGGGAATGACTAGTAATGGAGGATAAGGTTAGACATGCAGTCAAGACCCAGTAATACTGCATTTCATAAGCCAGAATAAAGAGAGAACTTGTGACCAATGTAATGAACAGCCCCTAGACAGCAGATGAGACACATGACCTCTCAGGTATTGACTCATAATGATACCAGAACTTTTAAATTTCCAAAACCCAATCTCTCAAAATTTGCATGACCTGCTGAGATATTAGCTCTTTACCCTCCATCAGTGGTGCAACATGCTGTTCTTCTTAAATTATGACATGAGAAAGTCAACTAAATTTTTATGCATTTGACAGCAAAACAAGAAAAAAAAAACAGACAGATATGTCCTCTAAGAATGTCTTTCTATATAGTCACCTTTAAAATCCTTTTTTTTTC
This sequence comes from Macaca nemestrina, assembly GCF_043159975.1. NCBI lineage: Eukaryota > Metazoa > Chordata > Mammalia > Primates > Cercopithecidae > Macaca > Macaca nemestrina. The sequence continues at coordinate 9,329,710 of NC_092139.1, read as the reverse complement.
TCTGCTATACCCATTATTTACCTTTGTTTTGTTTTCAGGTTTTTGCAAAGAATTAAGCAAAAGGTAGTTGTCAAATAAGGATAATTAATTTATAAATATTTGTGGTAATTTATTTCTATCTTTGCATTCCCTTTTCATGAAGAAAAGATTGCCAAGTTTTAACTAAATACACACCTGTCTAGGTCCTAGATCTGAGTTATAATTAATATTTTAAAAGGAAATAAGCCAAGTAATATATTTGGTTTTTTGTGGGGTTTTTTGGGCCAAGAATCAAATTAGATTTTGTGTTATATATAGAAGTCAGTGAATGCATGACTACCTGCTCAACATAAGTTTTTAAACGACATTGTTATGATGATATCATTGCCTAACCTTTACTAAGAATTTAGTATGATGTATACCAGGTAGACTTATAAGCAACTTATATGTACTATCCCATTTAATCCTCACAACAACATTATGAAGTGGATGTTATTGTTATGCCATTGTTTAAAGGAGGAAACTAAAGAGAAGTTTAATGTCACACAGATAATGAGTGTAGTGGAGGTGAGACAGAATCAAGGCAATTTAACCAAGGATGCCACACTGTTAATTATTATGAAAACCGCAAAGTCTCAGGATACAAAATCAATGTGCAAAAATCACAAGCACTCTTATACACCAGTAACAGACAAACAGAGAGCCAAATCATGAATGAACTCCCATTCACAATAGCTTCAAAGAGAATAAAATACCTAGGAATCCAACTTACAAGGGATGTGAAGGACCTCTTCAAGAAGAGCTACAAACCACTGCTCAGTGAAATAAAAGAGGACAAAAACAAATGGAAGAACATACCATGCTCATGGATAGGAAGAATCAATATCGTGAAAATGGCCATACTGCCCAAGGTAATTTATAGATTCAATGCCATCCCCATCAAGCTACCAATGAGTTTCTTCACAGAATTGGAAAAAACTGCTTTAAAGTTCATATGGAACCAAAAAAGAGCCCGCATTGCCAAGACAATCCTAAGTCAAAAGAACAAAGCTGGAGGCATCACGCTACCTGACTTCAAACTATACTACAAGGCTACAGTAACCAAAACAGCATGGTACTGGTACCAAAACAGAGATATAGACCAATGGAACAGAACAGAGTCCTCAGAAATAATAACACACATCTACAGCCATCTGATCTTTGACAAACCTGAGAGAAACAAGAAATGGGGAAAGGATTCCCTACTTAATAAATGGTGCTGGGAAAACTGGCTAGCCATAAGTAGAAAGCTGAAACTGGATCCTTTCCTTACTCCTTATACGAAAATTAATTCAAGATGGATTAGAGACGTAAATGTTAGACCTAAAACCATAAAAAACCCTAGAAGAAAACCTAGGTAATACCATTCGGGACATAGGCATGGAAAATGACTTCAAGTCTAAAACACCAAAAGCAAAGGCAACAAAAGCCAAAATTGACAAATGGGATCTAATTAAACTAAAGAGCTTCTGCACAGCAAAAGAAACTACCATCAGAGTGAACAGGCAACCTAGAGAATGGGAGAAAAATTTTGCAATCTACTCATCTGACAAAGGGCTAATATCCAGAACCTACAAAGAACTCAAACAAATTTACAAGAAAAAAACAAACAATCCCATCAAAATGTGGGCAAAGGATATGAACAGACATTTCTCAAAAGAAGACATTCATACAGCCACAGACACATGAAAAAATGCTCATCATCACTGGCCATTAGAGAAATGCAAATCAAAACCACAATGAGATACCATCTCACACCAGTTAGAATGGCAATCATTAAAAAGTCAGGAAACAACAGGTGCTGGAGAGGATGTGGAGAAATAGGAACACATTTACACTGTTGGTAGTACTGTAAACTAGTTCAACCATTGTGGAAGACAGTGTGGTGATTCCTCAAGGATCTAGAACTAGAAATACCATTAGACCCAGCCATCCCATTACTGGGGATATACCCAAAGGATTATAAATCATGCTGCTATAAAGACACATGCACACATATACGGCACTATTCACAATAGCAAAGACTTGGAACCAACCCAGTTGTCCATCAGTGACAGACTGGATTAAGAAAATGTGGCACATATACACCATGGATTACTATGCAGCCATAAAAAAGGATGAGTTCATGTCCTTTGCAGGGACATGGATGCAGCTGGAAACCATCATTCTCAGTAAACTATCGCAAGAACAGAAAACCAAATACCGCATGTTCTCACTCATAGGTGGGAATTGAACAATGAGATGACTTGGACACAGGAAGGGGATCATCACACACCGGGTCCTATTGTGGGGAGGGGCAGGGAGAGACATAGCATTAGGAGATATACCTAATGTAAATGACGAGTTAATGGGTGCAGCACACCAACATGGCACATGTATACATATGTAACAAACCTGCATGTTGTGGTTGTGCACATGTACCCTAGAACTTAAAGTATAATAATAAAAATATATATATATACTTCAAATACCTAATGTAGATGACAGATTGATGTGTACAGGAAACAACCATGGCACGTGTTTACCTATGTAACAAACCTGCACATTTTGCACATGTATCCCAGAACTTAAAGTATAATTTTAAAAATTTAAAAAAAGAAAAATTGAAAAATAAAAAAAGAAAACCGTGTGATAACATCAGAAAGCTAATGAGAAAAGTATATACTTTAAATAAAGAAGTTAATGTTACTTACTGATTGACCACTCTGTGATTTGTAAAATAATGTGGTGACATTTCTCGTGTCCGAAGATGGAAAGTTAACTGTGGCACTGGAGACTGACATATTATATAGAATAATTATTTAAACCCTTTGAGTATCAACTTTCTTGTCTGTAAAATAAAGATTATATTCCTACAACACAAATTCATGATGAAAATTAAATGAAATGATATAATGCATAGTGTAAAGGACAAATAGAAGACGTTCAATAAATATCAATTATCTGATTGCGTAGACTCTTCACCCATCCCTCAGTGAGATCTTGGGGATTAGTGGTACCTATCTATAAATTGTTTTATAATCCAGGGATGAAAGCTGTTGTGTACACAGAATGTGATAATTCCTTCTGGAATTGAAAAAAAAAAAAGATTTTAAAATGCCCTTTAAATTTATTCTAGTGAAAAATGTCATATACACTAATGGTAAATAATAGCAATCACTGGGAAAAAATAGAAATAAAATGAAATAAATAAAAATAACAAAATGATGCTAATATTTGGAGTAGCGTAGTATAATAAATGATTAAGAACCTGAGTTTTGGCATCAAAGAATCTATGTTTGAACCTAGACTCTTTTGCTTCTTACCTCTGTCACTCTGAATACATTTCTTTACCCTTTTTAGGCTCAGTCTTCTCAGCCATGTAAGGTGAAACTAAGGCAAGAAGAATTAAATGAAATGGTGCACATAAAGTATTTAACACAGTGCTGGACTGTTATGTGGGCAGATACTGATAATTATAATGATAACCTGGTTCCCCAACATGCCTAGTGAGATAAATCATTAACCATCACTAAATAAATAAATCCCTGCTCTACTAATCTTGGAGTATATTGCACATAGTCATCCATTTGAGAGACAGCTTGGTTGGAAATGGGCAACCATCAACTTCTATGGCCTATGTCACTCAATTTTCAATTCTTCTTGCGCTTCTGTTACAACTGCTGTAAAAGATAACTGTCTTTCTTTTTATGGTGTCCCCAGCCCTACACACGTACACCCAGTGACTTTTGCATATGCCATGTCCTAATCTTTGGTATTAATCTTTAATTCAAATTTATCCAGCCTGTTTGAGTGCGAATAGGAACATGATGAGTAAATACATAATAAATAGATACATACATACATACATGGATACATATATACAGTTATAGAGTAGACATGAACATATAGCTATGTAGATATAGCTATGTGCATATCGTACAGAGTTATAGCTATAGTATATGTAGATACAAATATAGATATATAGATACAGACATATAGACATAAAGATATAGACAAAAAGAGATATTGAAGGATAGGAGGTTGTGTGAATGTACTCACAGCTTTTTCTTGGCCTGGGAAAAATACTTTTTGGACATAATTTCTTGTACCAGGGTAGGGATCTCAATAGCATTCATTATGCTGATTTTGAAGAATAATTTCCCAATCAAAGAATGTAGTGATGATAAGCTCTTAGTGAGATTTTTCTAAACTTTTAGTTTTAAAAAAGTCTACCAAATAAGAATAATGTTATTTTACAAAACCTCAAAGTACTGGTGTCTGATAGAAAAGATATGGACATGGTTGAAAGAATGAACAGCAAGCCAAAATCAAAAGCTATTGACTCCGATCATGATCTTTATGTCTCTACAAAGGTAGAGATTTATGATTTTTATACTTGAACTTTCAACTCTTTGCCAAGTGCATAACCATTTAAAAAATCTAAAATGACTGATGTCTTATTCTAATCCAAATTGCTGATATTAGGATGGTGTATTATCTGTCTTTTAAATAAAAGACTCTATGAAGGAATGAAAACTATACAAACACATGATGAAGAATTGAGCTTCAAATCATTATCATGCAATAAGAACTTGAAATGTTAATTCCAATATTAGCCATCACTCCTTGGAAAAAGACACAAAATGTATAACAATAATTGGTCTGCAATCTTGTCTAGTAATTAAACTTCTTTATCATGTGGAATTAGTGGTTTGAGTGTAGAAGGACATAGTCGTTTTAATAAAATGTTAATTATTGAATTATGTTCAGAAATATGTAAAAAAGCATGTGTTTCAAAAACAATATTAGAGCTACTTTTATCTAGTCTTTTATATTTTGAAAGAGTTTGAAGAATAACCTCTCTATAAGCAATAATTGTTTGGTAATGAAGTACAGAAACTCACTCTGGCTAACTGAAGCTGAAGGGAAGTTTTTGGACTATAAGGAAAGAAGGAAGCTGTCTCTAGAAAGCCAGAATGATAGAATCACAGGCATGTTTTCATCTGGAAAGTAAACTGCATGGGCAACCACATTTGGGAAGACCTTCTACTGCTTCCAGATTTTCTGATCGTTATGCATTCCAGGGAGAAGCATGAAATCCCTGCAGCTTGAGTCACATGCCCACCTTGATCTTACCAGAAAATAAAAGGAAGGATGGGGTGCAAGGACTCTCCAGAACTCCCTTTGGCTACCCTAACACTTGCATGTAAGAGTCCACTCTCCAACGAAGAAGTAGCATGTTTCCCCTTAGATAAAACCAGATTGCTGTTAGGGAAAGAAATAGATTCTAGGCTGCCTGAAAATAAATGTTTATTTTGTCTTTCCCTTAGATCCTTTCTGCGTAGCCTTTTGAATAAGGCAATACATTATTACTATCTACTGCACATGGAAACGGAGGTTGCTTGAGTTTAAGCAGACTATCCAAGTTCATGGGGCTAGTAAGGAAAACAGGCAAGACTACTGACCATATTCTTGTGTCTTTTCTAGTAGTTTTCCTACTACAGCCTTCTGAAGAGACATTAATTTATTATTTGGTTTCTTTCAACTACAAATCACCTTATTTTTCCCTTTTCCTCTAAATCATTTTAGTGGATAACAAGCTACAGAGAAAGTCTGTGTATCACTGTCAAATCACCTTTTGGACAATATCACCCTGCCATGTTTCTGTCAAAATGAATCTGCAACATTGACGGGAGAAAAAATATACAAAGGAAAGGTTCTCATTGTTCATTCAGGGACGGACTCAGCTGGAGGGAACCTTGGGAGGTGGCATCACCAGGGCAGACTGGATACAATTAGGAGATGTTGGATGCCTCTCTGTGTTCCTGGGCACTTCTGCACTCCCTTAAAAGAGCGATTTCACTTTGTCTCCATTCCAAGTTTTCATTCTACCCCTGCAGTTCACAGCCGTGGCAAACACTGAACACAATTTTGTATTTGTATGTGCGGACAGTGTCTGTGACATATTGACCTTGTCTAAGATATGGAAACCTGCAGCTCTTTCTTCTAAGTGTAGGGGAAGAAGCCACGCTGGTATGTACTGACATGGAATGAAAGAACTTCAGAAGCTGTTTACAGGGTTTCCTGAAATTCAGGAGAATGAAGCTTGAGATGTTTAAAATTCTCTTTATAGCTGATTTGAATTTGCTCAGTAGAACACAGATCCCAGAAAAGCCTATCTCATGACGCCTACTCACACAGCTCTTTTGTGGGTAGAAAGGAATATCTCCTTTCCCCCTAACTCTGGAATTAAATTTCTGGGGCTTATGAGTTCCTAGGAGTGTGGGAGAAGGGTGTGGACTATGGTGTGTGCTAATTGTTATTATGATCATTCATCCATCTGACAAATGATGCCTAAGTGGTATCTGAAAGGAAGGCTAGTACTTACTTTCAGAAGTATATGCCCATGAGTTTTTAATCTCAGATGTACTTAGACTCAGAAAATTCATATATTTCTGTGTCCCTGTTTGACAAACTTCCACCAGCATCCCAACAACAAGGTAAAGGAAAGAAGCTATAAAGGGTGTTTCATGAAAATACTTTGAGACACCCCATTTGGTATCCAGCCATAAACAGAACCCTCAAGGCAGGGCTCCCCAGGCCCCAGGCCATAGACTGGTACCAGTTTGTGGCCTGTTAGGAACTGAGCCACACAGCAGGAGGTGAGTGGTAGGCAAGCAAGCGAAGCTTCATCTGTATTGACAGCCACTCCCCATCGCTCACATTACTGCCTGAGCATTACCTCCTGTCAGATCAGCCGCAGTATTAGATTCTCATAGGAGCACAAACCCTATTACGAACTGCCCATGATCTCGGTTGTGTCTTCTTTATGAGAATGTAATACCTGATGATCTGTCACTTTCTCCCATCACCCCCAGATGAGACCGTCTAGTTGCAGGTAAACAAGCTCAGGACTCCCACTGATTTTACCTTGTGGTGAACTGTATAATTATTCCATTATATATTATATATTATGTTGTAATATATAACATTTCTATTATTACATTGTAATATTACACTGTAATATATTATTATTACATTGTATAATGTATTACACTGTAATATATTATTATTACATTGTAATAATGTATTACACTGTAATTTATTATTACATTGTAATGTATTACACTGTAATATATTATTATTACATTGTAATATATTACACTGTAATATATTATTATTACATTGTAATGTATTACATTGTAATGTATAGTGCATATATTATTACATGTAATATATTATTTAATATAATAATATAACATACATATAATGTATATTACATATATTATTACATGTAATATATTATTACCTAATAATTTAATGTAATGATAACATACATATAATGTATATTACATATATTATTACATGTAATATATTATTACATGTAATAATAATGTAATGTAACAATAACATACATATAATGTATATTACATATATTATTACATGTAATATATTACATATAATAATGTAATGTAATAATAACATACATATAATGTATATTACATATATTATTACATGTAATATATTATTTTATATAATAATATAATATAATAATAACCCATATAATGTATATTACATATATTATTACATGTAATATATTATTACATATAATAATGTAATATAACATACACATAATGTATATTACATTCTTATTACATGTAATAATATATTACATGTAATAATATATGTAGCATGATAACATACATATAATGTATATTACATATGTTATTACATTGTAATATATTATTATATATGTAAGTAATATATTACGATGTCATAATAATGGAAATAAAGTGCATAACAAATATAATACATTTGAATCATCCCGAAACCATCCCACTAACCCTCTGGTCCATGGAAAAACTGTCTTCCAGGAAACCGGTCCTTGGTGCCAAAAATGTTGAGGACCAGTGCCTAAAAGGACAAGTACTGATTTGGATAAAGACAGGAAATTGCCACAAACATAGAGGGCGGTGGAGTGAAGATTTCTGATCTAGAAAAACAACAACAACAATTCGGTGTTCACAGCCTGAGTAGATTTTGGTTGATTTGCAGAGCAGTTGGCCTAAGATCTTTTTGAGACCACCAGTCTAAATACCAGCTCTTTCCCCAGACAGACCTTACTCTTCACTGGCCTCAAATGGATGAGGCCTTGAAAGTCATTTAACAAAGTACTTGGAACTGAGGGAATGAAAAACTAGAGACGTGTGTCTTTCTAACAATCTGTTATTGAGCCTCTGTGACACTTTCATTGTTGGTGGCTGATTTTTATTTTAAGGTATATAAAGTAAGATTCATTCATTTTTTTAACGTATATAAAGTAAGATTCTTTTTTTATGGTTTTGACAAATGCACAGAATCACGTATCCACCACCAGAGCAACGATATAGAAAATTGTCATCACTTCAAAAATTCCCAGGTTTCTCTTTTGTAGTGAATTATTCACTTCACCATCAAACTTTGGCAAACACTATTCTGTTTTCCATCCCTTCAGCAGTTTATCCTTTTTTTTTTTTTTTTTTTTTTGAGATGGAGTCTCGCTCTGTCGTCCAGGCTGGAGTGCAGTGGCCAGATCTCTGCTCACTGCAAGCTCCGCCTCCCGGGTTTACGCCATTCTCCTGCCTCAGCCTCCCGAGTAGCTGGGACTACAGGCGCCCGCCACCACGCCCGGCTAATTTTGTTTCGTATTTTTAGTAGAGACGGGGTTTCACCATGTTAGCCAGGATGGTCTCGATCTCCTGACCTCGTGATCCACCCGCCTAGGCCTCCCAAACTCCTGGGATCAGTTTATCTTTTAAAACAATATCGTATAAACAGAATCATACATATATAGCTGTTTAAGTCTGGCTTCCTTCACCTGCATGCAATGCATTTGATATTCATCGCTGTTGTTGCATGTATCAGTAGTTTGCTTCTTTTTATTACTGGGAAGTATTCTGTTACATACAGGTTCCACGTCTTCTACTCATTCTGCAGTTGAGAGATAGTTTTCAAGTTTTAGAGATTATGAATAAAGCTAACATAAACATTTCTGGATAGGTTTTTGTGTGAACATAGGTTTTTATTTCACTTTGATAAATACCTAGGATGGAAATTGCTAGATCAAAAGACAAGTATATATTTAACATTATAAAAAACTTCTTTTTCAAAGCCAAGAGCCAAAATGTTTTTCAAAGTGGATGTGGCTGTACCATTTTATATTTCCACTTGTGAAGAATGAGTGTTCCAATGAATCTGCACCTTATTCACATCTGAGTGTCATTCACATCTCAGAAGTGTCAGGTTGGTGGGGTTTTTTTTCTTTTTTTCCATTGTATTAGGTGTGAAGTAGCACATTGTGGACTTCATTTGCATTTTTTAATCACTGCTTATTTGCCATCCTTATATTTTCTTGCCATCCTTATATTTTCTAGTGAAATGTCTGTTCAAGTATTTTGTCCATTTCCTAACTGAATTATTTGCTTTCTGATCATTGGGTTTTGAGAGTTCTTTATACATTTTGCACAAAAGTCTTTCATCAGATAAGAGTTTTGTGAATATTTTCTCCTAATCTGTGCCTTGCCTTCTCATTCTCATTTCTTTTGAAGAAAAATCCAGTTAATTTTGGTGAAGTCCAATTTACCTATTTTCAAATCAGTCTATGAATCATGTCTTTGGTGTCATACCTAATAAATCTTTGCCAAACTCAAGGTCACAGAGATTTTCTTTCTTTTTTTTTTTTTTTTTTTTTGTTTTTTAGGAATGCTGTGCTTTTAGGTTTCATATTCAAGTCTATGATCTATTCTGAGTTATTTTTGTATAGGGTGCAAAATATCAGTAAAGACTCATTTTTTTCCATATTGCAGCATAATTTTTTGAAGAGTCTCTAATTGCCTTTGCACCTTTAAGAGTCAATCAACCATAATTTGTGCGTTGATTTCTGAATTTTCTAATCTCTTCTATTGATCTATATGTTTATCCTTTCTCTACTGTCATATTATATGCTCTTATTATTTAACAATATTCTGTATTTATAGTATACTTAATTGGAAAATCAAAGGTATTTTTTCCCTAAAAATTCATCATTTTTACTGCATGCATTTTTAAACAGTAATTTACTCTCTTTGTTCACTTCTTCCTTAATTTTTACTTTCAAAATTCATAAGCCAACCAGTCTGAAAAAGCCGCATAATGTATAATTTCATTTATGTGATATTCTGCAAAAGGCAAAACAGATTAGTAAACAGATCCGTAAAAGATAAACACAGCAGAAGTTTTGGGAGTCAAAGGAGAAATGATAAAATAGGTGAAGCACAGATAATTTTTTTTTTATAGGGAGGTGAAACTATTCTGTATGATGCTATACTGCTGAATACATTATACCATGTGCTTCTCAAAAATCCTTGGAACTTTATAGTACTAAGAGTCAGCACTAATTTATGCAAACTGAAAATAAAGTATTTAAGAGACCAGGGACTCTCAGGATGAAATACAAACTGTGATGAATAAATATAACTGCATGGCAAATATGTAAAACAAATTTCCTGAAGTGGGAGAAAAAGGTGCTGATCTAAGTAACTCTGGAAATGAGTAGAATCTATAAGATTAAAGGCAAAAAGAACTTCACATAAGCACTCTAGTTGGTAAAGATGTTTCCCGCAGAGGTAAGAGTTAACAATTCTGAAACCTCTATACATGTCTAGAATTGAATGATTAAGTACATGAATGGCAGATGGATTTGTCATTGTTGGAGTGGGAAGTTACAGAAAAGCAAGTGAAAAGACTAGAAGGATCCATGTGGTAATAGAGTTGGAGTCATTAGTGTGAACTCATGTTTAGCTCAATGTGGACATTGATGGTTACATACAGAAATATTGATAGGTGTGTGTATATGCACAGATACACATGTATCTCTTTGCTGTATCTATTGATAGGGCCTAAACAACAAAACCGTTGCAGCAATGAGCACATCTAGTGCCCAGAATTTGGTCTCTAATTCCATTCTCTCATAAAAGGACCGAGGGCTTAATGAAAAAATGGTTAATTCTAGGACTGGAACAGAAAATGAGCCTGGAGAGCCTTGTGGTGCCATAAAGAAAAATAGATAAACAATAAAAAAACCTGCATTGATGGGATAAGTCAAAGAGACACAAGAGCCACCTGAATGAGCTCTCAATGGCCAAAACTAAAAAATGTAAGCATCAAAATAAAGTCGTACTGGATTCCAACCTAAAGTATAAAATCAATATGCATGATATATACTGGCACAAATAAATGATCAAAAAAATGCATAGGGGAGAATAAGTAAATCTTCTATGCAGAAGAATTGTAAATAATGTGTTTGTCCTTAAGAAGGTAAAACTTAATTCCCCATCCTTTAAGTGTGGGCTGAACATAGTGACTTTCTTCCAAAGAGTTCACTATGGAAAGGAGGAAAAGAAAAATGACTTGACAGTGAAGAAATCTGACAAACACTGCCTCATTTTGGCAATCAGAGTTAACAATAGCAGTAGTAAGTCATGTTGATAATATGAATCATTGGCCAGGCATGGTGGCTTATGCCTGTAATCCCAGCACTTTGGGAGGCCGAGGCGGGCAGATCTCCTGAGGTCAGGAGTTCAAGGCCAGCCTTGGGCAACATGGTGCAACCCTGTCTCTACTAAAAATACAAAAATTATCTGATCGTGGTGGTGCTCGCCTGTAATCTCAGCTACTTAGAAGGCTGAGACATGCGAATCGCTTGGACCCAGGAGGCAGAACTTGCAGTGAGCCAGGATCGCACCACTGCACTCCAGCCTAGACAACAGAGCAAGACTCCATCTCAAAATAAATACATCCATACGTATTTATTATGTGTGTGTATATACAAGTTTATATATGTGTATATATACACACATACAAATCCTTGACAGAATGTGATGAGAAGGGTGCTTCACCTCTGGAGTCTTCCTTCCAATACGCTATAGCCCCAATCTAATCATGAGTAAATCATCACATGAATCCCCATTGAGGGGATATTCTTAAAAAGTACTTGGCTAGTAAACCTCAAAAATTTCAGAGTTATCAAAAGCAAGGAAAGTTTGAGAAGCTATCACAGCTAAGAGGAGCCTAGAGAGACATGATAAACAAATAAAATGGTGAATCCTGGATGCAATCCTGGAAAAACAACAAAGTGAAATTAGGTAAAAGCTAAGGAAATGTATATAAGGTATGGGTTTTAGTTAATAATGCTAATCAATATTGATTAATTGTGACAAATGTACTATATAATATGAACTGTAAGAACTGAGTGTGGGGTATATGGGAACTCCCTGTATGAACTTTAAATTTTCAAAAATCGAATTCTAATCTAAAACAAAAAGTTTATTTTAAAAGCAAAAAATGAATCAGAAGCTTTTCTGCTTCCGTTGTAAGCATGAGACTCCAAAGAGGCTTCATCTCATTTTCCTTCACTAATCGAACAATTCTAAAACTGTTTGCTTGGAAGGATTATAAGGCTAGGTTCTATCTCAAGGGCAATAATTCCACATCTTCCATAGGCTCAAGCAAAAGGGCAGTGGCATGCTGCTGTGGCAGACCTCGGTGCACAGGGGAAAAATGACCACTCATTGTTTTGTTTGTTTTGGTATTTGATTGATTGACCAACAGAATGTGGCAGACGTGATAATCTAGGTCTTTTGAAGACAAGATCTAACAAGCCCTGCAACCTCTAGAGTCCCTTAGAACAGATAGTCTAAGCACATTGTCTGAGGGGACTGAAATTCCTTGCAGTAAGAAGCCCCAGACCCACAGAGAAACCAGGTGTCAGTGATCAGTTGACAGCCTCAGTTGAGCTCCCCACCAATAGCTGGCAACTCTGGACAGGCCACATTTGTGAGCCGTTGGGTACCTCCATCCCAATTGAGCAGTGAATCTTAGAGATGGCTCCTGTTCTAGTCACCATCGAATGGCAACTGCATGGGAGAATCTGGGTGGAAACTCCCCAAGCTGAGCCCAGTCCATCTACAAAATTACAAAGATTCATAATCAATGGTTGTTACAAGGCACTGAGATTCAGGATGGTTTATTATGTAGCAGTAGATATTCAGAACACTCTAGTAAATGCTGCAGCTCCAAACTAAATTTTCTAAGAGCATCCCATGTACAAACAAACAACTACAAAAAAAAGCAAACGTTTGCCCTGTGCCTCTTATTTACAAGGCATGGTCCAGCACCTTTAACTTGCAAGCTTAGTGCCATCACCCACAGAAAGAAGGCATCTCTCCAGTAACCATTGTGAAATATTTCAGAAGAGCTACTGGCAGTGAAATTTATGTCTTCTATTTAAACATTATGTCTTCTTTTATAAGACTACTCACTGCCTCTTCTCAAGTATATCTGAAGTATTGCTGGTTGGAGTATGTCAGGACCCTCAGAGGAGAAAAGCATATAAAACCAACACACCTGAACCCAGGTAACGGGAAAGACCCTCATTATTATCTTTACCAAATGTTGATGCTTTGCATTAATTTAGATTTAACAAACTACTAATGGTTTTTCTCCCCACCTAAATCTCGTCTTGAATTTAGTCCCTGTAATCCTCATAATCTCCACATGTCAAGGGAGAGACCAGGTGGAGATAATTGAATCACGGTGGTGGTATCGCCTATGCAGTTCTCATAATAGTGAGTGAATTCTCACGATATCTGATGGTTTTATAAGGGGCTCTTCCCCGTTTTCTCAACACTGCTCCTTCCTGGGCCCTGTGAAGACGGTGCTTTGCTTCCCCTTTGCCTTCCGCCATGATTGTAAGTTTCCTGAGGCCTCCTGGACCATCTGGAACTGTGAGTCAATTAAACCTCTTTCCTCCATAAATTACCCATTCTTGGGCAGTTTCTTTATAGCAATATGAAAACGAACGAATACAACTAATAGTAAGCTTCTAAAACAAGATGACATTTCTAAAAATTCTTTCATGGAAAAGATTTGTCATGAATCTGCCAAGACACCATACTGTTTAAAAATCTGAAGTAAAAGTCTCAACAAGTTATTGCATCTAGCCTGCATGAGTTTGTTGTTATTAAATGATTCTGAAATGCAGTGAAAATGGAAACATACTGCTTAATGAGAATGATTTTATCAATACCTGTCTTTTCTTCTAAATTGCTTTCACTTCTTTAATAGAGAAATAAAATTATACGAAACGTATGCCAGCAACTCAAAGGAAGGGGCAAGATGCTCTGTGGACATAACCTTGGGAAGGAGTGATATACCAGCAAAGAGTCAAATGTCTTAACTCTGTCCCAGGTTAACTCAGAGCCAGGCAACGAGGGAAGCATGCAGAACGGTGATTAGAAATTCTTGTCACCTGGAGTGGATGCCCAGCTCTGCTGCTCACCAGATTTGTGACCTAAGGGTTGTAAGCTGTCAGAGATTCATTTGTGAAATAAGATATAATAGCACTAGCCTTAGAGACCTGTTGGGGTTAAAATGTGATTAAGCTTTTAAAGTGGTTGACATAATCTGTCTGTCTACTGTGTACTAAGCAGTGGTAAACGCTGGCCTCTAATTGTTAAAATGACCTTGAATCTCTGCATCAGATTCTGTGCCTGGTCTTCTCCTATTCCTTTCTCTTCAGGAAAGACCCCAGTGTTCACAAACAATTTCATTTCATTGAGAGTCAGAATAATTCCTCTGACCCGTCTGCTTTTGAAACCATAATCTTGGAGCAGTGACGAGCGTGAACATCTGTAGGGATTTGTGATCATCATGGTCAAGTTATTTAATCCATCTGTGCCTCATATTTTCATCCGTAAAACAGGGATAATATAGTACCTACCAGATGAGGCAAATAGGATCAAATAACATAATACATGTGTAAAACCTAATGCAGTGTCTGACACATAGAAAGCATTCGCTTTGCCATTATTATGTTTTAATCATTTTTATTAGTGTAAAACATTTTCATTAGGCATATCATTAGTAACCTCATGTCCTAATATCTTTGCTACAAGTCTTTCCTAGCCATTCATTCTTTCATAAGGTGTACATAAGGGTAACATGATGAAAACACTATTAATACGGTAATAGAGGACACTGAATGTCTCTTAGAGGGAATATTGCTTTATTTATTTATTTTTTAGAGCCTTGCTCTGTCACCAGAGATGGAGTGCAGTAGCACAATCTCCTCTCACTTCAACCTTCGCCTCCCAGGTTCAAGGGATTCTCCTGCCTCAGCCTCCAGAGTAGCTGGGACTATAGGCGCACCACCACACCTAGCTAATTTTTGTATTTTTAGTAGAGATGGCGTTTCACCATGTTGGCCAGGATGGTCTCAAACCCCTGACCTCCATCCGCATTGTGGATACTCCCAAAGTGCTGGGATTACAGGCATGAGCCACCATGCCCAGCCTATATTGCTTTATTTGTAAAGTTATTTTTAAAACCATGTGGAGTATTAGGTGAAATACTGAGAACCTATCTAGTGGTTCTCAAGCAACAAGGTGAGATATTAAATGCTTTGCTCAAGAGATTATGGAGAATTTACCCCAAAAGTGAAGAGGAGAGAGTCAGAAGGTCCAGGAAGGGAGGGAAATAGAAGAAAATTGATTGTGGGAGACTGCAGGATGGGAGTCAGTATGGGGTGGATGAGGATTTTCTAAGAATAGGCATATTCACTTCTAAGTTTTCTGCTTCATTGGAAGTTCCTTCTCTACCCATCAAGTAATTCCAACCCTATTTTACTCATGAATATGTTGAACCTGTGGGAACTTTTATGTATGGTCATTATAAGTGAATATCCTGCATGTGGGGATGGGTTGTGGGCAAAAAATGACACACATCTAGAAATTGGAATTCTGGAAGTAGGGGTTCACTCTGCCTCATTCCTTACCCAGTGAAGAATGTATAGAAAATGTTGAGAGCCTTCAACATGTCCACAAAGCATGGAATGGAAGACTCAAGCCAGTGTGAACTCACCATCATGTCTTTGTGCCCAGTCTAGGAACTGGCACATTTTAAAAAAAACGAATATATGAATGAATGAGATCACAGCTGACATCCGGGTTACATTTCATCTCAGGCATTATATATGTAAGCAGTATTTACTTGCAAACTGTTCGGGCATTATTCTCAAAGTTCTCTGGCTGAACACTTTAGCTCATTGAGAATGTGAGTATAGCAAACTAGACTGGTTGTACATTTATTATGCCCAAATTTTATTCGTTTAATACTTTTCCTAAATACTATCTACAATGCACTGTTCTAGCTACACAATGTCTTTGTCTTTGTGGATCTTTCATGTTAGGTGGATAAAACAGACCATAAGCTTTTAACAGAAGTATTTCATATAGTGCTATGAAGAATGTCAACCAAGGTGTTTGGTTAGGGAGGGCCTCGGCAGGGAATTGGATAAGAAGATCTGTTAGTGAAGATGGTCAGACAATTCTACTCTGAAAAGACTTTTGGGCTGAGGTAAAAATTATGACATAGGACATGGGATAATTTGGGGGAAGAACTTTCTATATAAAGAACTGTGGTAAGAGAGAGGCTGATGGAATAAGAACAAGATAAGTGTGCTGGGTTCAATGCGAGATGGTTGAAAGATTTGGAGAGGGGTCAGTAAAAATTTGGATTTTATTCGTGGAGCAACAGGAAGCCTTTGGAGGGTTTTAAACATGAGAGTGGCATGATCCATTACAACAGTATTTGTTTTACAATAAACAATGCTCATCTCCTCTATTAACTCATTTAACCATCACCACAAACCTGAACTCTAAGCTTTAGTATCAGGAATGCAACTGGTGCTCAGAGAGGAAATTTGCTCTATCCAGGGTCATTTGGGTAAAAGGGAAGATTTTGCAGAATGGCCAGCAAACACTGACTGCCTCTCAACTGGAGCTCTCTTTGTTTAATCATTGATGGAAGGGAAAAGAAACTTGTCTAAATTGCTGCTAAAAGACACAATGTGGCAGTGTTTTTTTTTTTTCAGTACTCTCTGCAAAGTAAGCTAAAAACTCATCTTTCCAATAAGCATGAGTATAATGCCTTTCCTGATTTTTTCCAAGTCTGTCTTTTACCCGTGTCTTTGCTGAGCATGCATGTGCAACGTCCCTACCAGCTTCTAAGGCATTAGCTGATGACCTGCAATCTGGAAAAGGGTCAAGAGAGAGAGATTAGAGTGGAGGGAATGCTGAGGGGATGTAAGAGGTAACAGAAAGGGGTGATCCACACAGCAGGCTTCAGACAGCCTGACTCAACAACAGATCTGTGTATAAAGGTTTTTGTGATGTTTAGCTTTATGTGAAATCAAGTTATATACCTTGATGAAACATCTACCAGTTTCTAGAGTCAATATATTTAAAATGAGTTTCAATGTGACTGATACACATTGTTTGGTTTATGTAGACTTCAGTGGTATTATAGTGTATGTATTTTAAATATTTCTTTACATTGTATGCTATTTTATGACATTTTTCATGTAATGCCCTGAATTTTATATGAACTCTGTAAAGAAAACTTTAACTAATGTATATAGTATAGTTGATCTTCTTTGTAATTCAGGATGTGAGAACTTATTCCAAAACTTACATTAGAAGTAAACACAATAAAAACAGCTTTTAAAGACTGGTAGCATTACCACAATAAAGATATTTTGATTTTAAAAATCAATTAACTAAAAAGAATAGAGTATACCTAAATATCAGAGAAATATTGTTTCCTCTTGTTCTTACCTACTTCTCCTCCTGGGCAATATTATTCACTTCATTTTCGATGAACCAGTATTTGTCAAATTTCTTCTAGACACCAAGCAAGATGCTAGGTGGTGTGTAGACATTGGTGGGTAAAACAGACATAGATCCTATGGGGACAAAGGGCAATATACAGACAATAAAGAAAAAGACTTACAAGTAAATAAATGAATATACCATTACAAATTGTGTCAAGTGATGTCATGTAGTAGAAGATGACAATACCAAAATGAGGTTATGGCATATACTGTTGTCTCCCTTATATTCACTTTCTTCCTTTTCCTTAGCAACAGCACTATTTGGGGGCAGTGGGATGCTAGTGGTGATGATGAAATTATATCCCACTTAAAAGAATTACATTTCCCAGAATCCCTTTCAACTAGGCATGGCCTGTAATACAGATCTGACCAATCAGGTAAAAGTAGATGGAAACATAGCTTCCTAAGGGGACTATATCCTCAGTGGTTCCTATCTTTTATCAATTAGGAACATGGACAGGACTCTGGAGTATGGTCATCTTGTGACCATGAGGCAAACAGCATGAAGCAGAGTGTAAAGGAATCTGAACTAACCCTGGGCTTCTTGTTATGTGAAGTGGGGGGGGGGGGGAATGTACAGCAAATTTACTTTAAAATGTGTATTAGTCAAATTTTTTAGTTACTCATGGGTAAATGCAATTCCTAATTAAAGGTGTGAAGTGACTGCTGAAACTTGCTTAGGAAAAGAGGTGGAAAAATTGGATGGCAATCAAGCATAGAGGTACCACGAAGTATCTGAAGTTGTTTGGTTATGTCTGTAGACAAATCCAATGCTTAAACAAAATAAACTGAATTTCTCAACACACGCGCACGCACACACACACGAAGAAGGTCCTCATACTGTTAGATTTTTAGTTTCAAAAATGAGTATTTGGCACACATTTGTATTCACACAACTCTTTTAGCCATCTACTTCTCTTTACCTGTGCAGGCCTATACATTTAATGAGCAGAATAAAAATATCCATTCCTTAGGCTAAGGTTTCATTTTTACATTGCACTAAAATAGTTCCCAACTTTGGTTTGCAATATTAGAAATTCGGGGAGGTTTGAAATAATACTCAGCTCTGGGCCTCACACAAGACCAAATGAACCTTAGAGATTCTAATTTAGTAGGTCTGGGTACCTTGGGAGGGGTCTGGGCTTTAGTCTTTTTTAAAAAACCCCTTAGGTGATTCTATTATAAGGCAAGGTTTGAGAACCACTGATCTAAAGGAATAAACTTGAGTCTGGCTGTCCACATGCCTGAATCACCCCAAAGTACAGTAAAGTGCAATAATATAGTGGCTCAGAACGTCCTCTATTTCTTCAGGAAGAAAATCTCCATTCCAGTGTTAAATTCACCAGTAAACGATTTAGTGATTTTAAACAAATTATTGAACCTTCTAAGCCTCTCTTTCCTCATTGAAGACTAAATGAAATAGATGCTGTGCACCCACCAAGATAACACTGATACTACTTGTGGGAAGTTATGGTAGCTGAGTTTTTCAATCACTATTTGTGAATTAGCAGGGGCTCCAAATATTAAAATCATGCAATATGGTTAAGATCTACGTAAGTACAGTGACCTTTCTACATCCAACACAATCACACAAACATGACTGGATTTTCAGTATTTGGAAGATATTTTGAGGATGAATTCACTTAAACAGTAGACAGCATGACAGGCAAAAACGGACTTTTTGGGTTCTGTGGAGACACTCAGTAGAATCCAAAGCATGTAAAACTGAACAGTCAGAAACCTTTGTAAATGCATTTGAAAGAGGCAAGTCATGTTTATTAAGATGCTATGAAAAAATGAAAACAAAACTTAATGACTTCAAATATGAGCTTCCAATTAACAACAACAAAAAGCCACCAGGGTAGGCCCACCTAGTTGCAGGTTCTGATTTGCAAGAATGCTGCTCTTTACAGGACATTATTTGTGTAGCTGCTCCCTGGTGGGTCACAGCAGGAATATTATTTACTTAACCATGGGGAATGGTTTTTCAGAGCAACCCCAAGGAAGCCAGAAAGTAAAAGTGTCTTCATTATATAATGGTGTCATAGTCTTAGAGTTAGAACAAATGCTTAATACCATACTCTGAGCTGTTTATTTTCTGGATTTAAAAATCTATGGCCTGTGTGTTAGGTGCCTCTGTTAACACATTCTAGGTGGTTGATGGAGGGCAATTGGAAGCCCCTGAGTTGGTGAAGTCAATTCCAGCCCCGTCTATATTTCTATTTGAGCCATGCTGTCCAATGTGGCAGCTACAGGCCACACAGGGCCTTTGAATTCTTGAAATGTGCCTAGTTAAGTTGAGATGTTCTGTAAGTATAATGCACACATGAGATTTCAAAGGCTTAGCATCTGGCTGGGTGCTATGGCTCACGCCTGTAGTCCCAGAACTTTGGGAGGCTGAGGTTGGCGGATGACTTGAGGCCAAAAGTTTGAGATCAGCATGGCCAACACGGCAAAACCCTGTCTCTACTAAAAATACAAAATTTAGCCAGGCATGGTGGCACGGACCTGTAGTCCCAGCTACTCGGGAGGCTGAGGCAGGGGAATCACTTGAACCTGGGAGGTGGAGGTTGAAGTGAGCTGAGATAGCACTGCTGCATTCCAGCCTAGGTGACAGAGTGAGACTCCACCTAAAAAAAAAACCCTAGCATCAAAAACAACAAAACACACACACACACACACAATATCATTTTTCTGATTACATATTGGAATGAAAATATTTGTAATGTATTAGGTTAAATATATTAAAATTAGTTTCTATATTTTACTTTTTTAAGAAATGCAACTACCAGAAAATTTAAGTACCATCTGTGGCTCACATCTAATTATTCTTTTTTTTTTCTTTTGAGACAGTTTTGTTCTTATTGCCCAGGCTGGAGTGCAATGGTGCAATCTTGGCTCATTGCAACCTCCATCTCCTGGGTTTAAGCGATTGTTGTGCCTCAGCCTCCCGAGTAGCTGGGATTATAGGCATGCGCCACCATGCCCAGCTAATTTTCTATTTTTAATAGAGACAGGGTTTCACCATGTTGGTCAGGCTGGTCTCAAACTATTGACCTTGGATGTTCTGCCGGCCTCTGCCTCCCAAAGTGCTGGGATTACAGGTGTGAGCCACCGTGCCCGACTCACATCTAATTTCTATTGGACAGTTTTAACTTAGATTTCCTATGACAAGGTAAGTAAAGGTAACCAGAAACACAAAAAGATTGACAATCTTGTAAAAGTTAAAAGGACATGGTCAGAAATAAAGGGAGAGAGAGGTCATGGAATAAAGGGGTGTGAATTGGTGTAGTCAGGCATGAAATCCTAGATATGTTCTTCATAAAGGGCTACTAGCTCATTTCTTAGAAACATGGAAAATTCACTAAAGGAAAGGGAATGGAAGCATCTCATTCAGTGTTTTCAGGGGCAAGACACCAACATTTAGAGGCTACCAGCTGTTCTTTCAAGGTATCGTATTCTATAGGGGGAAAAAAAAGCTATTACATATGTTATAAGCCCTGAATTGCATGCTGACAAATAGGTTCCTCTATAGCTATAAGGATATAGGTAAAATTTTAGTAAAGGTAAGTTATTTTTACCTGAGACATGCCTAATAATGGCATATATTTTCTTTTTCATTTTTAAATCATACAGCAAAATAACTTTCTGTATATCTTCTAATACGCTTATAGGTAATAGCAGCAGACTTAGTAAATGTGATACTGTAGATTGGGCCACTGACTGCTCAGTAGAGTTTTTTGTGTATAGTTTTAGCTAACAGGTTTTCATTTTTGATGGAGAATTGTCAGATTTGTGTGTGGAGGTGGGGTGGGGGCAGTTAGAGACAAGGTCTTACTCTGTTGCCCAGATTGGAGTACAGTGGTGTGATCATAGCTCACTGTAGTCTCAAACCCTTGCGCTTAAGCAATCTTCCCGTCTCAGCCTCCCAAGTAGCTAGGACTACAGGCATAAGCCACCACACCTGGCTGATTATTTTTTCTTTTGTGGTTGTTGTTATTTATTTATCTATTTTTTGGAGTAGAGATAGGATCTCACTCTATTGCCCCGGCTGATCTTCACTCCTGGCCTCAAGCAATCCTCTTGCTTCAGTCTCCAAAATATTTCTATCAGGTTTAAAATGGAAATGGAAATGCCTACCATTATTAATTTTGCATTGCAATAAATAAGCTTCATTACCAGTGGAAGCTTATTAATTTCTTTGTGGAAATGCATTCCTTGCTGATTAACTCCCCCTTTCCTTCATTTTTAAACTGCAGAGGATTTGTTTCAAAACCCAAAGATTAGGTATATTTCATTCTTTATTGAGCAAGTAACAAAAGAAAATACATTCATATTATTCAGGAAGCAATCATGAAGATACTTTATAGCTCATTTGTATCAATATCAAACTAATTCAATGACAAGTCAACCATCATGCCCTTTAATCATGGAAAACTGTAAGGTATTTCAGCTGAATAAATTAAAGGCAATTAACAAAAAAAATGAGCTACACACATGAAGCTCATTATTTTAGGTTGAGGGATCCTTTCAATTTACTGGGATTGTTTTCTTTGATGTGCCAGATGCCTGTTTTGCTCAACAAAAATCAAAACACTCCAAAGCATAAAAGTATGTACCCCATGTCTTCTTTCAGGTGGACTTGATAACTAACATTGGACATTAACACTTGCAACTATTATTCCTTGGTGAAAAATAAATATTCCCTGTCCAAAGGAAAGATAGAAATACTCAAAATAATAAACACAAATCAGATTCAACTGTACAATTCATGCTGGAAAATTAGCTAAGATTAGGAAGAAGGAGGTTGAACGTTGGCCACATTTTGTCTGATTAAAGGCACAGATAAAGGACATGCTGCTAGTCTTAATATGTATCAGACAAAGAGAAACATGTTTCACACATCTGCTTGCTTTGAGCAGAAATCTTTTCTAAACATGTATAATTTTTCTAAAATTTTTCCTAAAATATGTAAATACTTAGTAACACTGCCTCGGTGTTCCAATGGTTATACCAATGATATTTTTAAATGTTGGTTTTTAATGCACTTATTAAAGGAAATTTAGGTAATTACTATTTTTCTTTTGCCAATGAATGAGATCAATAGCATGGATAATCCAAAACAGTGGGTGAATTTAAAAATAAATTGAATTCTACAATGCATCATACTCTCAGTCATGTTTATACACATGGATTAGTGTTATGTGTATACGTGTTGGAATGAAACATCTTATATGTACACATTAAAGTGTTCACATTTCCTGAGATGTGACAATCATTGTAAGGACAGAAATCTTGGAAACATTTTGGGTGACTGATATGAATTTGCCGTTTACTCAGATTTTCCAAACATATTCTTAGAGCATCTTTTATCATTCTAGGCAATTAGGTTGTAGTCATGATTAAAATAGTCTACTGGAATTATATCCAGAAGGTAGAGCTGATAAAGTTATAAATAATCATGACAATATTAGATTCTTAGAGTACATAGAGCAGCAATCGCATTATGTCCCAACATAAGCCCCAGTTGGGACAGCCTCTCTGAGGAAGTGATTTTGTTTTTAACTGCTTATTTTGAAAACTTGTCAAATCTACAGAAAAGCTGCAAAAATGGTATAATGAACTCCCATATTTCCTCCACTTTGCTTAACCAATTGCTAACACTTCGCCCTCTTCTGTATGTCTCTTAGTTTTGTTCTGAACCGATTAACAGTTACAGGCATCTTGACCTTCTAAATCCTTTCAGCATGTATTTGCTAAGAACAGTGCCATTTAGAGCATCACCATGACACAATATTACATTTAAGGCATTTAACATCACTACAAAACTAGAATCTCAAAGCAATCCATATTCTAAATTTGCCAGTTGACCCAGAACTGTCCTTTTTAACAGGAGGAAGTGAATTTGACTAATAACCAAATGTTGAGCCCGACATAGCCTCATAAAAGGGATTTATGGGAATCAAGAAAGAAGGAACAGAAAATCCAAAGACATCTACATAATATTTGTATACATTTATTTTAAAAACCATAGACCTAGCCAATATTCTTGGGATAATACTAACAAATAAAACGTGGCTTAAAATAGGCTAATTAAAAATGTTTAGTGTAAAATTACATGTAGTAAACAACCTTGTAAAAATCGATGCTCATATTATTTCTATTTGGTTTTCCTCTATTTTACCCATGTACTCTTTATTTGTTCCTTGATAAAGTCAGTTGAAGCAATCTGCTACATAGCTCCATGTGTGAGATTTAGGAAAATTGTTGCCTGCAGAATTGCAAATATGGATATGAGGCATTTGGAAGCAATTTCTGATAAGAGAGTACCATAAATTGCTACCCTAAGGTACATTGGTCACATTACCCAACCAAATGTTTTTATTTAAACAAGATTCAGAGGGAGGAGGGATATATTAGCCACAAAACTTAATGGACTACAGTGCCATTACTTATTTAATAGACATATTTATATGAAAAATGAACATTTAATGTATACATGTAGATAATGTAATCCGCTTTATCTTATCTGTATACATGGAAGATTCTTATTACCATCAATCTGGTCGTCCCTTTTTGCTCATTCCATTTGCTTGAGAACTGTGTCTGGATTAATAATGAGTATATTTCCCAAAATGAGCATAGACAGAAGGCAAACTGGCCCTTTCCCAAGGACAAAGATAATCTGTCTAGAACTTTCAGAGGGACCGAAGGTCAGTTGGCCCTCATCGGGACATGGAAAGTTTGTAACATCCTTCGTGTCTAGCAGAGGAACAGCCTGAATGTCTGATTCTTTCTAACCTTTTAAAATGATAAATCCAAAGTATTATAGGCCATCTGGTACTTACAATGCAATGTCTTCAGATAAGTCTGAGCAAAGGGCAGACATATTACTCCCCTTGATACAGCATTTCGGTTATATTCATTCTATTTCTCTTGCCTGATCGTGACCAAAGATATCACAAAAACCTCCTCCTCTGATGCAGTCCCCTTTCTTCATCCTTGAATTCATCATTATTCTTAATTATTGTCTAGATTTTATATTTTTTAAAAGTACCAAAATAAAAGCAAAGGTGATGATAACCCTAAAAGAGATGTCACATACATATTTTAAATCTTATTGACATTTATTGCAGCATTGTAAAAACCTACAAAATGCCCAAAAGACCAACTAGAATGAGTAAATAAATTAATAAATATTAGCGAGATTAGTCATATTAAAGGGGAACACAGATGATACACACCTATGCCAAAGGAGGGCCATGATTTATGGAGTGAGGGGAAAGAACACAATAAAACAAAAACCAGATAGCCAATTGCAAAATTAGAGTAGTCCTTTATTTCAAAAAGAAAACAAGCACTGTGTGTGCTTATGTTTGTGCCAGTGCATGTTTATATGTATGTACACATGTGTATGTGTGTATAGGTCTGTGTATAAATGAAGGAAGTCTGGACGGATACCAGTTAAGCTGTCCAGAATAGTTCTCTAACCTGAATATGTCACTTAAAAAATAAAAAGGTGTATTTGTCTATTGTCACACTGCCATAAAGAACTGCCAAAGACTGGGTAATTAATAAAGAAAAGAGGTTTAATTGACTCACAGTTCCGCATGGCTGGGGAGGCCTTAGGAAGCTTAGAATTATGGCAGAAGGCAGCTCTTCACAGGACAGGAAGACAGAGAATAAGTGCCGAGCAAAGAGGGAGAAAGCCCGTCATAAAACCATCAGATCTCATGAGAACTTATATCACAAGAACAGTGTGGGGGTAACTGCCCGCATGATTCAATTACCTCCCACCAGGTCCCTCCCTTGACATGTAGGATTATGGGAACTATAATTCAAGATGGGATTTGGGTGGAGACACCGCCAAACCATATCACAAGGATATAATCATAAGGTGGTGATATGATTTGGATCTGTGTCTCCACCTCATGTCCAATCATAATCCCCAATGTTGGAGGTGGGGCCTGGTGGGAGCTGATTGGATCATGGGGGCAGTTTCTAATGGTTTAGCACTATCCCTGCAGTGCTGTTTCATGATATAGTTCTCAGAGGTTCTGGTTGTTTAAAAGTGACACTGCTCCCCTCTCTCTCCTGCTCCAGTCATGTGAGACATACCTGCTTAACTTTCGCTTTCCACCATGATTGTAAATTTCCTGAGGCTTTCCCAGCCATGCTTTCGGTACAGCCTGTGCGACCATGACCCAATTAAACCTCTTTTCTTGATAAATTACCCAGACTTGGATATTTCTTTATAGCAGTGCAAGAATGGACTAGTACAGTTAGCATGAAGAGCTGGCAGTTCAGCAAGTACCCAGTCTAGCCCCGTGTTCTTGGAACTTGTGTCTTATTAAATAAGCAGTGAAAATTGAATCCACATTAAGCTCCCTAAGTCTTTTAAGAAATGGTAATTTGGCCAATTATTTAATTTAAATTAAACAAAAACAGCACAATACCACCCACCTACTTTCCTCTTAAACATTTGGATATTTTAGCACAGAAAATCTGAGATGATTTAAATACCTCACTTGCATGTTAACAACTGAAGATGATATTACATTCATTTAAATTCTAAGCTTAAGTTATTCCAGGCCATGTTTTTACCAATTTTCATTAATGGTAATGTAAGAAAAGGTTCCAAACTTCTTATAAACTAGATTTTCATAGAACTAATTTTGAGTTGAAAGTTGGAGTATAATCTCATCATTGGGTGATTGGAGAGGAGAGCAAAGAGATATAAAGCCGCTGACTAGTTGTGACTAGCATTCTTTTTTGTACCTCTTTTTCTGTGGATACTTGTATAGTTACGTATGACTTCTGAGGTTGCCTTCTGCTGCCTTTTGGTTGTTTTCTAAAGCTTGAACAGGACAAGAGGAGTCCTTATGATAGGAATCCTATTCTAAGTAAAGTTCTCACGAGCTGTGCAGACATTGTGACCCTGGAGGTTCTGCCAGAAGTAGTTCATTGCTCATATACTAGCTGTGTATGAGTCCAGCTACATGAAGGGCCAGTAGATTGGGCTTTTGGAGGGAGAACAGTAGCTGTGCTGTGTATTTTATAACTGTACTCCACAATGGGAAAATAAAATAAGGTGCATCTTTTTTACCTTCAGCCAACTGAGATGAAGATTTTCTTAAAAGGACCATTTTGGGAACTAGACCTATGCCCTCCTTAAGTTTGGGGAATAGGAGTTGGTATCTGATGTTCAATGGAAGAATCTAAAGAGATAGGGAGAGGGTAACAGAGCAAAGAGAACGAGCTGCATTGCAAGCTGACTATACCTTCATTAAGTGTAGAGCAAGAGAGTGGACCAGGCATTGCCTGCCATGCCGAAGGGAGCTGTTCCAGGGCTGTCTTGGAAGAGACCCAGCCAATGAGGCAGGAGAATGGTGTGAACCTGGGAGGCGGAGCTTGCAGTGAGCCAAGATCGCACCACTGCACTCCAGCCTGGGCGACAGAGTGAGACTTCATCTCAAAAATGAAAATTAAAAATAAAATAAAAAAATAGACCCAGCCAAGAGCACTAGTGTCCACAGAGAGGAAAAAGTCCAGTTGTTGACAGAGAAGAGATTGTTCTTGTCAGGTAAACAGGTTTGGACACTCCAGAAGGACCCCTCTAAGGAACTTAAGAATACCCTAGAAATTGGCCCTCCACTCGGGTGAGATGGTTCAAAGCCAGATTAAGACAGTTTCTTCATTGACATTGTGCTTTTGTTCACCAAAGGAGTGCAGAAGACACCTTTCTGAAATATTTCATAATACTTAAAAAAATGAAGACTTTCCTCAGAGTGTCTTTCATAAATGTATGAGGTAGAATAAAACATTAAATAAGCATTAGAAACTTAAGACAGTTCCACTATGGCAAGACCTTTATTTTCCTTATTACTCCTCTCTTCTGCATGTACCCAACCCCATAGCAATCATATGTAGCTGCTGGTGAGGAGGAAGGGACACTAAAGAGGAAGAAGGAAGAACCCAGTCTGCAAGTGAATAGAGAGAGAGAAGAGAAGATTGCTAAAGGACTGGTGGTTTAGTATAGCACAGATGGAAATTTTTATTTACCAAAATGACTCTTCTTCTAACTGAAGGAACATAAAAAAATGATGTGTTTTGCAAAAGACTTAATCCAGGATAGAAAAGGGGATAGCACAGAAAAGCAGTTTGAAGGAGCAAAAGAAAAAAAGAATAAAATTATTTTCTGTTCATAATCTGCCAAGTCCAGTTCGTTCAATCCATAGATTATAAATTACTGTTTTAAATAAGTTTCTATCTCTTATTTATTGTTCTACCTCCTACATTTATAAAAAACTCTCGAACAAAGTCTTCATTTTTTTTTAAGTATTGTGAAATCTTTCAGAAAAATGTCTACTGCACTCCTTTGAACAAAAGCACGACGTCAATGAAGGCATCTCTTCTACAAGGAAAAGTTATGTTTAAAAAGGGACTAAATCGGCAGAGATTTGGAGCACTATTAAACCCATAATTCCTACTATGAATAGGAATTATGTATGAACATCAAAAGAAAAACGAGTTCTGGCTGGCATGCTATCATTTGCTATTGAGAGATTCTGGACTTTAATCATAAATCTTGAAAAGGGGCCATCATACCATTCACAAAGAGGAACCTTGGTCTGGCCCATTCAAAACAGAGTTAGAAATGATACCTGTGTTGCTTGAAAGAATCAAACAAAAGAGCCTCCAATTAGCAAGCATTCCATTTTGCATTTTAGTATACGTATTTGTGTATTACCCCAAAAGGAAGGCATATACATAAATGTCAGAATTTGCAAACTCACAGCCCCGGGGATCACTGTTTGCCAGAATGACTTTTCGTTTTTGTTTTTTACTCATGTTGTTTCTGTTGTTTTACAATATTTTTTATTGAGGTGTAATTAACATTCAATGCCAGATATATTTAAAAGGTAGTATTTGATAGAATTCTGTGTATGTGATGCCTGCAAAATCATCACCACAGTCAGAATAGTGAATATATCCATCAACTCCAAATGTATCCTCGTGCCTCTCTGTATTAGCTTTCTCCTACCTCTCTCTACTCTACTCCCATCCCTAAGCAACCCTCAATCTGTTTCCTATTACTGTAGGTTAGTTCTTTCTAAAGGTATATAAAAATTACATCATACAGAATGTATTATTTTTTGTTTTCTTTCACAGAATGTCATTATGTTGTGATCCATCAGGTTTTAGCAGGTGTTAATAGTTCATTTCTGTTTATTACTGAGTAGTATATCATTGCATAAATATACCACAATTTGTTTACCATACCTATTGATGGATATGTAGGTTATTTCTATTACTTGACTACTGCAAATTGTTTCTCTGAATATTTGTGCACAAATGCTTGTATGGACATAAACATTCTTCCCTCTTAGGTAAATATCTAAGAGTAGAATGGCTAGATCATATGATAGGTGTATTTAGGCTTTTAAGAAACTGTTAAACTGTGTTTCCAAAGTGTTTCTGACCTTCTAAATTCTCATCATTTTATTAGTGTTCTAATTCCTTTATTAGTGTTCTAATTCCTTCACATACTTATTGTTTGGTATTGTCAATTTTTAAACTTCAACTATTGTAATAGGTTGTAGTGGTACTCATTGGGGTTTTAATTCATGTTAATAATATTGAACAGTCTTTGTGCTAATTTACCATCTGTATATCTTTGGTGAAATCTGTTCATATCTTTTGTCTATCAAGTTATTTCTTATTGAGTTTAGAGAGTTCTTTATGTGTTTTGGACACAGTACTTTGTCAGATAGGTGCCAGTCTTTTTGTTTTCTTCATATGGTCTTTTGAAGACCAGAAGTTTTTAATTTTGAAGTCAAATTTATCACTTTTTCTTTAATGGATTTTCTATGTTCTTGCCTTTCAGGAATCACTATTCATTAAGCATGCCCAATGTTTTGAAAATACTGTATTAAGTATTGTCTCTGTCTAGGTTTTTTTTTTTTTTTTTGGTTGTTTCAAGGAAATGAATCCAGTTTCTATTACATTTTAGTCAGATGCAGAAGATTGGTTGTTACTTTAAATTTTTCTGGCCAATATTTAACAATATGCAGACATCATATAAATATCTACATAATTAGATTCCCTTGAAAATTATCTGGCCACGCAGTGGTCACATCCCTGCACAAAACAGCAGGCTGGGACAGTGTGACCTTCAGTTTGGTTACCTAACTATTTTCCCCATTAAACTTAATGAGTCCACTGGTAGAAAATGATGTTAATGGCTACATGGTTACTCAGCTTCCCTATGTACCCAAATATAACCATTTATCTAGGTAAATTGCATGGGCAAAGAGCTTTAGTCATTCATTAAATAACCATCCCTTACTATTAAATGAAAAAAAAAAGCACATCTGATTAGAAATGGTGCGAAACTATTACCTTTATTTGCAAAGAAAGGAAGAATGAACATTTTTAGTACCAGGCATATTAGTACCAGGTATTTTAACACACAATATTCAGTAAAACCAATGCATTCAAGTCCTAAAGCAATGCTATGATTAATTCATTAAAATACATATTTATTAGCACATAATGCGCAAGAGGAACTGCCTGATGACTGAGGTGGACATATAGAGTGTTAGGATATAATTATCATCTCCCAGGTGCAGCCTCCTGGCAATTCTGGAATACTTGCAGCCTGTTCTTGCAAGCCCTGTTCTTCCAGGCTTGGGAGCTGGTTAACTTATGAAAAATATAATTATTCTTTTCAATGGAAATTGCCTGAGGGTGATATAGATTGGACATATCAGCCTTCATTCTAATTTGGTAGTTTCGCGAGTATTATCCAGTTGCTTCTGAGACAGGTCAAGCTATCTCCTCTGGATGTGTGGATAGAAATACTTTCTCAATTTACTTCCTATGAGGTGGTTTTGTAACTACTCCCACTTATTGTTCTGCCTGGTTACTGTGCCAGGACTGACGAGAGGTCTAAAAGAGTCAGTGACTCTTAAAGATCAAGCCAATTTGGACTTAGGGCCTGGCACAGAATTAACTCATAGTAAACTAGAATGAAGCTGAAGCTTCATGGGCTCGTGGGGCTGAATAGACTTTTTTTTTTTTACAGGCACAGAATTATGCATGTCAAGGAGTTCATTTAAGGTCAGAAATAGGTCTTTGCATTCAGTCTCAGCCTTGTGTATATGATCAGTAGTCTCTTCCTCACCCTTCCAGTCTCTTTCAACACAAGGGCAGCTCATACTGGTCCTTGTAAGCAGGTAAGAGATTGAGTTTTATCCTAAAGTAGTAGAAAGCCATAGATGGTGGTGCCTGCATGTGGCTTGATCAGACTGTGTCTTGAAAACATCCCTCTGACTCCCAGACTCAGATTTTACATGTGTTAAAAAAAAAAAAAATTAATCATAGCACAGGTGTAGTTATAAGCACTAAATAAGAGAATTCATGTAAAAAGCCTAGCATATTGCCTATTTGTAACCTAGACCCACAACGAATCTCAATTGTAAATATTGAAGCGTGTGTATCTTTGCTTCTTTACTCCTTCACTAGACTGCCATTCCCTGAGAACAGAGAACACACCTAACTTAGCTGACTATAAAATCCAAGTGCCTAGCACAGAGAAGGAAATGAGTAAACACTGCTTAAATGAATGAGTGGATAAATGGATATATGTAAACATCCAGAAAAATTGCTGGGAGACTTTCTTTCATTGAACTCATCGTGATCTTATGCGCATGTGAATATTTGATTAATGTCTGGATCCTGCACTTGACTATAGGTCTGTGGAGGCAAACATTATGTCTTTCCTGCTCACTCATTCATTGCTGCTTTCTCAGCATCTAGGGGTGTCTGGTACATAGCTTTTGATTATAAGTATTTGTAGAATAATATAGTGAGTGCCCCTGTTTTACCAGGGGATGCACATAGTCTTTTAAGTGGTAATTGAGTAGTTATCTTGATATATGTCTGTCTCCTCCCCTAGTGCATAAGCTCACTGAGGGTGAGATCCACTTGTTTTTAGCAGCCCTCCAGTGCCCAACACAGCACATGTAGCATAGAAAATATCTAATAAATATTATGGACTGGATAACATAGTTCCCAAACGAAGGATAAGTAACATGCTCAATTCATATTCAGGAAGAGTCTTGGAAAGAATTCATGTTCCATTGACAATTTATCTGATTTTATTTTTGGAGCAAAATATTGAACAAGCTGGAGGTGAAAAAAAATACTATTCTTTGAAAATTCACACTTTGAGAAATCTCAAGAGGCCCTTCCTTCCCCTTGGTATTAAAGAAGGCCAATGATATTACCAAGCTGACGCTAAACTGGCATGAATTATTCAGAGCAGCAGGAAAAGCAGCTGCCATCTTCTCTGTCCCTAGTTTTGAAGGGTGGAGAATTGGAGGGCAGCACTGACAACACCAGGGAGGAAGAAAAGATAAATTGTTGCCCTGAACCTCATAAGCTACAACATCTGCAGCACTACGTTTAATTTGGAGGTGGAGTCCACAGTGCCTGCCATAGGTAACAAGGACAAAAAATGGTAGAAAGCTTATGAATGTGTGCTTGGATAGCAGGAGAGAGAGAGAGACAGAGACAGACACACAGACTGAGAGGAAAACCAGGAGGGAAAGGAAGAGAGGGGGAATGGGAGAGACGGAGGAGGAAAAAACAAGGAGAAAGAGATCTATCCACCCTAGAAGGCAGGAGAAAAAATTTGAGTTGAGGAACTCAATAGAAATATAAAATTTAGAGATGGGTATAAGAAAAATATTTTCAAATTAAAATGTGCCATAAAATTCAAAGAAAAAGATCTAGCTTTAAGCCCGGCTGCGGTGGCTCATGCCTATAATCCCAGCACTTTGGGAGGCCAAGGCGGGAGGATCACCTGAGGTCAGAGTTCAAGACCAGCCTGGCCAACGTGGTGAAACCCTAACTCTATTAAAAATACAAAAATCGGCCAAGCATGGTGGCGTGCACCTGTAGTCCTAGTTACTCAGGAGGCTGAGGCAGGAGATTCACTGGAACCCGGGAGACAGAGGCTACAGTGAGCCAAAATTGCGCCATTGCACTGCAGCCTGGGCCACAGAGTGAGACTCCATCTAAAAAAATTAAAAAAGGACGGGGATGTGGGAGAGGGGAGAGGAGGAAGATTTGAACTGAAGAAATTCCCTGCCTTCTAGATAATTTCTACCTCTTTGACACAGAGGATATTTTTGAGTATTTTAGATTTCTTGGGGTCCAGCGCAGTGGGAGACAGGAAGGTGCTACAGGAGAGAGGAAAGCATAGGGAAGTTGTGGCTGTGACTATATAATATTGGGAATTTTAGAACTAGGATGCACTTTAGCAGTCCTACCATATGGTTTTGGGTTGTAGAATTTGAGACATGTCCAATTTTCTTCTTGATTAAAATGACTTTTAGATGATGGATATATTGACCCATATAAAACAATCTGGGGCCTCCAAAGTTGTATTTAAATCACCCTGAAAACCTTCTGACCACATCAGCTGCTGCCCTTTGTTGAAATTCAAGAGCAGATTGTCAGTCAGTAATGGAAATAGAGCCGAACATGAAATACGGTGCTTTTTGATGGAGAAGGGGCATGTGATCAGTGTCCCTGCAGAGACAGCACCATCAGATTAAGAAACTAAGTAAGGCCCATGCAGCCTTTCATAAAAGAAAATGTGAAATAAAAAGAGGACCTACAAGGCATGAATCCTATTACATTTGTTGAAGACAATTTAAAGACAAAATTAGAAGTCATCCTTTTTTGACAACCCATAAACATACACGTTTAGATGCAAAGAAACATGTATGTATACACATTAAAAATTGCTGGAATTTCTCTTTTTAAAGCAGTGGTTTTCAATCAGAAATGGTTTTCCTCCCAAGGAACATTAGACAGCGTCTGAAGACATTTTTGGTTGTCACAAATGAGTAGGGAGAGGTGTTATTGGCGTCGGGTGGGGAGAGGCCAAGGATACCATCAACATCCCATAGTGCACAGGACAACAGGAATGGCCTTGCCCCCAGTGTCAGAAGGGGAGAAGTTGAAAAACAATCAAGGAAGAGGAATAACTGAGAAATTATCTTAGTAAAATAGCAGAAACTGTCAATATTGTGCCAAAGTCTTGTGTTTGAGTCTTTATGACCTGCATGACTAATTCTCAAGACATTCCTTAAAAGGTCATTGTTAGTATTTGCTTAAAGGGAAAGCAAACCAAGGAGAGGTTAATTATCCAAAGACATTTTGCTCTAAGGGAGGTAATACAGAGTAGCAAATCAGGTTGCTTGTACTCATACGGCTGGCCTCAGATCCCTCATAAGGAAGGTGCTATCTTTGCGAAGAAAACTACTTTGATAAAAGAGGTGAATTTTAATGAATAGGCCTCAGGTAAAGATAGAGGAGAATCCATAGGAAGAAAAAACTTGATTTGAACTGCAGAACAAAATAAGTAATACTTTTTCTCTTTATAAAAGTACAGTAAAATAGGTTTTTTCTCCCTTCTAGTTTGGCTGAGGCAATGAGACAATATGGAAAGTACCTTTATATTCCAAAATGATACTCCAAAAGTCAAACTTAAACTTACAGGTAGTTGGAAACCACTTCTGTGTGTCATGTTCCAGCTGTAACTAAAGGTTGAGTGGCTGAGACAGAAGGGTTGGAGAGGAGAGGAGGATTTT
This sequence comes from Macaca nemestrina, assembly GCF_043159975.1. Lineage (NCBI taxonomy): Eukaryota > Metazoa > Chordata > Mammalia > Primates > Cercopithecidae > Macaca > Macaca nemestrina. The sequence continues at coordinate 9,295,297 of NC_092139.1, read as the reverse complement.
AGAGAGAGCCAATAGGTATGCTGTGAGTCTTCTCACCCCAACTAGGAAGGCATGGAATACTTTTCCCTCACCTCAATCCTAGTGAAAGAGGTGGAGGCTTCATGTGTTTTTGAGCTTGTTGGACAAAGGAGGCTGCTGTTGCAGCTAGGCCTGAGAAATGTGAAAGGATCATGTCTATGCACAGTTAGCCACTTGGTCTTACGGTTGCCGTGAAGGAATGGCCTTTGATCGCCAGGTTTGCCACAACAAAAGTGCATGAATGCTCACTGGTCAACATGGGTGGCATCCCAGTGACAGAGAAGGACCTTGGGTTGTCTTGCATCCTAACCAGGAGTGTTACCTGGATAGATGGCTCATACTCAACTGAAAGGCTGAATGACCAGGGGTTAATGGAGGAATCCTGAGCTGATTATTATCTGAGACTGTTGGAGCTAGAAATGATGAAAAAGCTGGAGCCAAACCTGTGTCTTGGAAGAGACCAAAAAAGGAAACAGAACTCTCCTCATGTGTTGGGTGGTACTCATTTCCACTATGTTCCAATCAATGGGTCTGAGACCATGCTGACCTGGATTAATTAAGTACAACAATTATTGACAATCAAGATCTGATTATTATTTAATTTTTTGAGACAGAGTCTCAGTGTGTCACCAGGCTGGAGTGCAGTGGCACAATCTCGGCTTACTGCAATCTCCACCTCCTGGGTTCAAGTGATTCTCCTGCCTCAGCCTCTCAAGTAGCTGGGACTACAGGCACACACCACCATGCCCAGATAATTTTTGTATTTTTAGTAGAGATGGGGTTTCACCATGTTAGCCAAGATGGTCTTGATCTCTTGACCTCGTGATCTGCCTACCTTGGCCTCCCAAAGTGCTGGGATTACAGACATGAGCCACTGTGCCCGACCAAGATCTGATTATTTTTAAAATGTTGGTCCTACCCTCAAGGACTTTCAAATTTAGTAAGACGGAAAAAAATCTGATCACTAACAATTGACTAAGGCAAATGATCTAACATTCAAAAATTAAAATTCTCACTTTAAATTGTTATTTTTACAGCCTTATTGGGGTGTAAGTGACATATAAAAAACTGCATGTATTTAATATATATAATTTGAGTTTGGACATATGCATACACCTATGATACCACCATCATAATAAAGGTAATAAACTTTACCTTCACAAATTTTCTTCTGTACCTTTATAATTTTTGTGGGAAGAACATTTAGCATAAGATCTACTCAACTGTTTTCCTTTTATTAATTTTGTGGGTACAGTTTAAGTGTACAATGCAGCATTGTTAATTATAGGCACTGTCTTGTTCAGCAGATCTTTAGAGCTTACTCACTTTGTATGACTATCACTTGATACCTATTTCACAATTTTCTATTTCTCCCTCTCCCCCGTGCCCTGGAAACCACCATTCTATTTTCTGCTTCTATAAATTCGACTATTTAATATACTTTACGCAAATAAAATTGTCAAGTATTTTTTTCCTCTGTGACAGCATTACACTCAGCATAATGTCTTCCTGGTAAATCCACGTTGTTGCAAATGATAAGATTTATTGATTTTTTAAGGCTGAATAATCCATTGTATGTACATATCACGTTTTCTTTGTCTTATTCATTTGTAGATAGGCATTTAGGTTGCTTCCATGACTTGGTTATTGGAAATAATGCTACAATAAACATGAGAGTGCAGATCATACTTTGAGATTCTAACTTCAGTTCCTTTGGATACATACCCAGAGGTGAGATTACTGGGTCATATGGTAGTTCTATTTTTAATTTGGTTGAGGAACCTCAATACTGTTTTCCCATAGCAGCTACACCATTTTGCATTTCCACCAAGAGGGTGCAAGGATTTCAATTTTTCCACAACCTTACCAACACTTATTTTTTTATATAATGGTTATCCTAGCAGGTCTGAGGTGATAACATATGAGAAGGGAACACTTCCAAACTCTTTTTAAAAAGTTACTAATACCTTAATACCAAAGCTACACAAAAGCAGTATAAGAAAAAGAAAATTGAAGGTGAATATCCCAATAAACATGGAATGTAAAAAGCCTCAACAAAATCCTAGCAAATCAAATTCAACAGTGCAATGAAAGAATCATATACCACTACCAAGTGGGATTTATCCCTAAAATGGTTTAACATACGCAAAGCGATAAATGTGATATACCACTTTAACAGAATAAATTATAAAAGTCACATGATCATAAATGCAGGGGTAGCATTTGACTAAATTAAATACCCTTTTAATGTAATGCTCAACACAGCTATAAAAGGAATCTATGTCAACATAATAAAGGCCATATATGAAAATCCCACAGCTAACATCATTCTCAATGTAGAGAAAACTAAGTTTTTCCTCTAAGATCAGAAGCAAAACAAGGATGTTGCCTCTCATCACTTCTGTTCAACATTGCTCTGGAAGTTCCAGTCAGAGCAATTAGACAAGATAAAGCATCAAACTCAGAATGAGAGAAGGAAAACTATCACTGTTGGCAGATGACACAATCATATATGTAGAAAACCCTAAACACCTCACAAAAAAACCTCTTAGAACTAATAAGTGAATTCAGAAAAGTTTCAGGATACAAAATCAACACACAAAAATCAGTTGCATTTTATATGCTAATAGTAAAATATTCAAAAAATAAGAAAACACAATGTCATTTACAGTAGCATCACAAAGAATAAAATACATAGGAATAAACATAATGGAGGAGATAAAAAACCATAGACTCATTGATGAAAAAAATTAACAAAGCATGAATAAATTGAATCTCACGTTCATGGATTGAAATCATTGTGAAAATCTCCACTCTACCTAAAGCAGTCCACAGATTCAATGCTATTTCCTTCATGATCCTAATGACATTTTCCTCAAGAGCTAGACAAAAACAATTCTAAAAAAAAAAAAAAAAAAAAAAAAAAGGAACTATAAAAGAATAGCTTAAACAATCTTTTTAAAGCTATACTTTAAATTCTGGGGTACACGTGCAGAACTTGCAGTTTTTTTACATAGGTATACACATGCCCATGGTGGTTTGCTGCACCCATCAACCCATCACCTACATCAGGTATTTCTCCTTGTGCTGTCCCTCCCCGACCCCTCGCCCCCCACCCTACGCCACCCAACACGCCCTGGTGTGTGATGTTCCCCTCCCTGTGTTCATGTGTTCTCATTGTTCAGCTCCCACTTATGAGAGAACATGTGGTGTTTGGTTTTCTGTTCTTGTGTTAGTTTGCTGAGAGTGATTACTTCCAGCTTCATTCATGGCCCTGCAAAGGACATGAACTCATCCTTTTTTATAGCTGCATCGTATTTCATGGTGCATATGTGCCACATTTTCTTCATCTAGTCTATCATTGATGGACATTTGGGTTGGTTCCAAGCCTTTGATATTGTGAATAGTGCCGCAGTAAACATACATGTGCATGTGTCTTTATAGTAGAATGATTTATAATCTTTTCGGTATATATACCCAGTAATGGGATTGCTGGGTCAAATGTTATTTCTCGTTCTAGATCCTTGAGGAATCGACACACTGTCTTCCACAATGGTTGAACTAATTTACACTCTCACTAACAGTGTAAAAGTATTCGTATTTCTCCACATCCCCTCTAGCATCTGTTGTTTCCTGGCTTTTTAATGATCGTCGTTCTAACTGGCATGAGATGGTATTTCATTGTGATTTTGATTTGCATTTCTCTTATGACCAGTGGTGATGAGCATTTTTTCATATGTTTGTTGGCTGCATAAATGTCATCTTTTGAGAATTGTCTGTTCATACCCTTTGCCCACTTTTTGATGGGATTGTTTTTTTCTTATAAACATGCTTAAGTTCTTTGTAGTTTCTGGATATTAGCCCTTTGTCAGATGGATAGATTGCAAAAATTTCCTCCCATTCTGTAGGTTGTCTGTTCACTCTGATGATAGTTTTTTTTTTTTTGCTGTGCAGAAGCTCTGTGTTTTGATGTGCTGCTGGATCCCATTTGCCAATTTTGGCTTTCATTGCCATTGCTTTTGGTGTTTTAGACATGAAGTCTTTGCCCATGTCTATGTTCTGAATGGTATTTCTGAGGTTTTCTTCTAGGATTTTTATGGTTTTAGGTCTCAGGTTTAAGTCTTTAGTCCATCTTGAGTGGATTTTTGTATAAGGTGTGAGGAAGGGGTCCAGTTTCAATTTTCTTTGCATGTGGCTAGCCAGTTTTCCCAACATCATTTATTAAATAGGGAGTCTTTTCCCCATTGCTTGTGTCAGGTTTGTCAAAGATCAGATGGTTGTAGATGTGTGGTGTTATTTCTGAGGTCTCTGTTCTGTTCCATTGGTCTATATCTCTGTTTTGGTACAAGTACTGTGCTACTGTAGCCTTGTAGTATAGTTTGAAGTCAGGTAGCATGATGCCTCCAGCTTTGTTTTTTTTTCTTAGGATTGTCTTGGCTATGCGGGCTCTTTTTTGGTTCCATATGAAGTTTAAAGTAGTTGTTTCTAATTCTGTAAAAAAAAAAAAAGTCAGTGGTAGCTTGATGGGGGTAGCATTGAATCTATAAATTGCTTTGGGCAGTATGGCCATTTTCATTATATTGATTCTTCCTATCCATGAGCATGGAATGCTTTTCCATTTGTTTGTGTCCTCTTATTCCCTTGAGCAGCGGTTTGTATTTCTCCTTGAATAGGTCCTCCACATTCCTTGCAAGTTGTATTCCTAGGTATTTTATTCTCTTACTAACAATTGTGAATGAGAGTTTATTTATGATTTGGCTCTCTGTTATTGATATACAGGAATGCTTGTGATTTTTGCACATTGATTTTGTATCCTGAGACTTTGAAGTTGCTTATCAGCTTAAGGAGATTTTGGACTGAGGCGATGGGGTTTTCTAAATATACAATCATGTCATCTGCAAACAGACAATTTGACTTCTCTTTCTATTTGAATGCCCTTTATTTCTTTCTCTTGCCTGAGTGCACTGGCTAGAACGTCCAATACTATGTTGAGTAAGAGTGGTGAGAGAGGGCATCCTTGTCTTGTGACAGTTTTCAAAGGGAATGATTCTGGCTTTTGCCCATTCACTATGATATTGGCTGTGGGTTTGTCCATAAATAGCTCTTATTTTGAGGTACGTTCCATTGATACCTAGTTTATTGAGAGTTTTTAGCATGAAGCGCTGTTGAATTTTGTCGAAGGCCTTTTCTGCTTCTGTTGAATCATGTGGTTTTTGTCATTGGTTCTGTTTATGTGATGGATTACGTTTATTGATTTGCATATGTTGAACTAGGCTTGCATCCCAGGTGTGAAGCTGCCTTGATCGTGGTGGATAAGCTTTTTGATGTGTTGCTGGATTCGGTTTGCCAGTATTTTATTGAGGATTTTCACATCAATATTCATCAGGGGTATTAGCCTGAAAGTTTTTTTTCATGGTGTCTCTGCCAGGTTTTGGTATCAGGATGATGCTGGCCTCATAAAATGAGTTACAGAGGATTCCCTCTTTTTCTATTGTTTGGAACAGTTTCAGAAAGATTGGTACCAACTCCTCTTTGTACCTCTGGTAGAATTCAGCTGTTAATCCATCTGGTCCGGGACTTTTTTTGGTTGGAAGACTATTAATTACTGCCTCAATTTCAGAACTTATAATTGGTCTATTCAGGGATTTGACTTCTTCCTGGTTTAGACTTGGGAGGGTGTATGTGTCTAGGAATCTTTCATTTCTTCTAGATTTTCTAGTTTATTTGCATAGAGGTGTTCATAGTAGTCTCTGATGCTAGTTTGTATTTCTGTGGGATCGGTGGTGATATCCCCTGTATCATTTTTTATTGTGTCTATTTGATTCTTCTTTTTTCTTCTTTATTAGTCTGGCTAGAAGTCTATCTATTATATTGATCTTTTCACAAAACCAGCTCCTGGATTTATTGATTTTTGTGAATGGTTTTTCATGTCTCTATCTCCTTCAGTTCTGCTCTGATCTTAGTTATTTCTTGTCTTTTGCTAGCTTTTGAATTTGTTTGCTCTTGCTTCTCTAGTTCTTTTAATTGTGATGTTAGGGTGTTGACTTTAGATCTTTCCTGCTTTCTCTTGTGGGCATTTAGTGCTATAAATTTCCCTCTAAATACTGCTTTAAATATGTCCCAGAGATTCTGGTACGTTGTATCTTTGTTCTCATTGTTTCAAAGAACACCTTTATTTCTGCCTTCGTTTTGTCATTTACCTGGTAGTCATTCAGGAGCAGGTTGTTTAGTTTCCATGTAGTTGTGTGGTTTTGAGTGAGTTTCTTAATCCTGAGTTCTAATTTGATTGCACTGTAGTCTGAGAGAGTGTTTGTTATGATTTCTGTTCTTTTGCATTTGCCAAGGAGTGGTTTTCTTCCAATTATGTAGTCAATTTTAGAATCAGTGTGATAAGGTGCTGAGAAGAATGTATATTCTGTTGTTTTGGGGTGGAGAGTTCCGTAGATGTCTATTATGTCCGCTTGGTCCAGAGCTGAGTTCAAGTCCTGAATATCCTTGTTAATTTTCTGTCTCGTTGATCTAATATTGAGAGAGAGGTGTTAAAGTCTCCCACTATTATTGTGTGGGAGTCTAAGTCTCTTTGTAGGTCTCTAAGAACTTGCTTTATGAATCTGGGTCCTCCTGTACTGGGTGAATATATATTTAGGATAGTTAGCTCTTCTTGCTGTATCGATCCCTTTACCATTATGTAATGCCCTTCTTTTTCTCTTTTGATCTTTGTTGGTTTAAAGTTTGTTTTATCAGAGACTAGGATTGCAACTCCTGCTTTTTTTTTCTTTCCATTTGCTTGGTATATATTCGACTACCCCTTTATTTTGAGCCTATGTGTGCCTCTACACGTGAGACAGGTCTCCTGAATATTGCGCACTAATGGGTCTTGACTCTTTATCCAATTTGCCAGTTTGTGTCTTTCAATTGGGGCATTTAGTCCGTTTACATTTAAGGTTAATATTCCGTGTGAATTTGATCCTGCCATTAGGATGCTAGCTCATTGTTTTGCCCATTAGTTGATGCAGTTTCTTCATAGTGTCCATGTTCTTTGCGATGTGGTATGTTTTTGCAGTGGCTGGTACCAGTTGCTCCTTTCCATGTTTAGTGCTTCCTTCAGGAGCTCTTGTAAGGCAGGCCTGGTGGTAACAAAAATCTCTCAGTGTTTGCTTGTTTATAAAGAATTTTATTTTTCCTTCGCTTATGAAGTTTTGTTTGACTGGATATGAAATTCTGGGCTGAAAATTCTTTTCTTTAAGAATGTTGAATATTGGCCCCCACTGTCTTCTGGCTTGTAGGGTTTCTGCTGAGAGATTCGCTGTCAGTCTGATGGGCTTCCCTTTGTGAGTAACCCGACCTTTACCTTTCTCTCTGGCTGCCCTTAATATTTTTTCCTTCATTTCAACCTTGGTGAATCTGCCGATTATGTGTCTTGGGGTTGCTCTTCTTGAGGAGTATCTTTGTGGTGGTCTCTGTATTTCCTGAATTTGAATGTTGGTCTGTCTTGCTAGGTTGGGGAAGTTCTCCTAGATAATATCCTGAAGAGTGTTTTCCAACTTGGTTCCATTCTCCCCGTCACCTTCAGGTACATTAATCAAACATAGATTTGGTCTTTTCACATAGCTCCATATTTCTTGGAGGCTTTGTTTGTTCCTTTTTATTTTTTCTCTAATCTTGTCTTCTCACTTTATTTCATTAAGTTGATCTTCAATCACTAACATCTTTTCCTCCACTTGATCAGTTCAGCTATTGATACTTCCGTATGCTTCACAAAGTTCTTGTGCTGTGTTTGTCAGCTCCATCAGGTCATTTATGTTCTTCTCTAAACTAGTTATTCTAGTAAGCAATTCGTCCAACCTTTTTTCAAGATTCTTAGCTTCCTTGCATTGGGTTACAACATGCTCCTTTAGCTTAGAGGAGTTTGTTATTACCCACCTTCTGAAGGCTACTTCTGTCCATTCTCCAAACTCATTCTCCATCCAGTTTTGTTCCCTTGCTGGCGAGGAGTTGTGATCCATTGGAGAAGAGGTATTCTGGTTTTTGCAATTTTTAGCCTGTTTGCTCTGGTTTCTCCCCATCTTTGTGGATTTATCTACCTTTGGTTTTTTATCTTCTTAGTGACCTTTCGATGGAGTCTTCGAGTGGATGTGCTATTCCTTTGTTTGTTAGTTTTCTTTCTAACATGCCCCTCTGCTGCATGCCTGCTGGAGTTTGTGTGAGGTCCACTCCCGACCCTATTTGCCTGGGTATCACCAGCAGAGGCTGCAGAACAGCAAAGATTTCAGCCTCTTCTTTCCTCTGGAAGCTTCGTCCCAGAGGGGCACCTGCCAGATGCCAGCAGAGCTCTCCTGTATGAGGTGTCTGTCGGCCCCTACTGGGAAGTGCCCCCCAGTCAGGATACACGGGGGTCAAGGACCCACTTGAGGAGGCGGTCGGACCCTTTTCAGAGCTCGAACGCCGTCCTGGGAGGTCTGCCGCTCTCTTCAGAGCCCTCAGGCAGGGACATCTAAATCTGCTGAGGCTGCGCCCACAGCCACCCCTTCCCCCAAGTGCTCTGTCCCCGGTAGATGGGGGTTTTATGTATAAGTCCCTGACTGCGGGTGCTGACTTTTTTTCAGAGATGCCCTGCCCAGAGAGGAGAAATCTGGCAGTCCAGTCACAGCAGCCTTGCTGAGCGGCAGGGGGCTCCACCCAGTTCAAACTTCCTGGCGGCTTTGTTTACACTGTGAGCTTAAAGCCAAGTCACAGGCCCAAGCCTCAGTAATGAGACACCCCTCCCCACACCAAAATCAAGTGTCCCAGGCCAATCTCAGACTGCTGCTGTATTGGCAGCGAGAATTTCAAGCCAGTGGATCTTAGTTTGCTGGGCTTCGTGTGGGTGGGATCTGCCAAACCAGACCACTTGGCTCCCTGGCTTCAGCACCCCTTTCCAGGGAAGTGGACAGTTCTGTCTCACTGGCGTTCCAGCTGCCACTGAGGTATGGGCGGGGGTGGGCAGGAAATCCTGCAGCTAGTTCAGTGTCTGCCCAAATGGCCACCCAGTTTTGTGCTTGAAACCTGGGGACCTGGTGGGGAAGGCACTGCAGGGAATCTCCTGGTCTTCAGGTTGCGAAGACCATGGGACAATTGCAGTATCTGGGCTGGAGTCACCAGTTCCTCAGGCTCGGTCCCTCGCGGCTTCCTTTGGGTAAGGGAAAAAATTCCCCGACCCCTTGTACTTCCTGGGTGAGGCGACACCCCACCCTGCTTCAACTCACCCTCTGTGGGCTGCACCTGCTGTCCAACCAGTCCCAACGAGGTGAATCGAGTACCTCAGTTGGAAATGCAGAAATCACCTGCCTTCTGTGTCGATCTCACTGGGAGTTGCAGACAGGAGCTGTTCCTATTTGGCCATCTTGATCTCAAACCTGTTCCTGGGCTTTTTAACGACTGCCATTCTAACTGGTGTGAAATGGTATCTCACTGTGGTTTTTATTTGCATTTCTCTAATGGCTGGTGATGATGAGCTTTTTTTCATGTTTGTTGGCTGCATAAACCTCTTCTTTTGAGAGGTATCTGTTCATATCCTTTCCCCACTTTTTGAGGGTTTTTCTTTTCTTGTAAATTTAAGTTATTTGTAGTTTCTGGATATTAGCCCTTTGTCAGATGGATAGATTGCAAAAATTTTCTCCCATTCTGTATGTTGCCTGTTCACTCTGATGATAGTTTATTTTGCTGTGCAGAAGCTCTTTAGTTTAATTAGATCCCATTTGTCAATTTTGGCTTTTTGTTGCCATTGCTTCTGGTGTTTTATATATGAAGTCTTTGCCCATGCCTATGTCCTGAGTGGTATTACCCAGGTTTTCTTCTAGGATTTTTATGATTTTGGGACTTATGTTTAAATCTTTAATCCATCTTGAGTTGATTTTTGTGTAAGGTGTAAGGAATGGGTCCAGTTTCAGTTTTTTTGCATATGGCAAGCCAGTTTTCCCAACAACATTTATTAACTAGGGAATCCTTTCCTCATTGCTTGTTTCTGTGAGGTTTGTCAAAGATCAGATGGCTGTAGATAGGTGGTGTTATTTCTGAGGCCTCTGTCCTGTTCCATTGGTCTATATCTCTGTTTTGGTACCAGCAGAATAGCTAAAACAATCTTGAGAAAGAAGAGCAAAGCTGAAATCATCACACTTACTGGCTTTTATTTAGAAATTACACATCTACACTAATTAAAATAGTACAGTACTGGCATAAAAACAAATAGACTGTTGAAATAGTTTATAGGCACACTTACGCGTACACAATAACTTATTTTAAGCAAGAGTGACAAGAATACATCAGAAAAAGGATAATCTTTTCAACAAAGGGTTTTGGAAACATGGAAATACACATAAATGGAATTGGAATTTTATTTTATGCTATACAAAAAAAAAATGTCACCTCAAAATTGATTAAAACCTGAGGCCATAAATCCCCTAGAAGAAAACATGGGAGGATAGCTTCATGACATTGGTCTTGGCTATTAATTGATGGATACGACAGTAAAAGCACAGGCAATTAGAGCACATATAGACAAGTGGGACAACATCAAACTTAAAAAGCTTCTATACAGCAAAGAAAATAGTAGTGTGAAAAAGCAATCTACAGAATGGGAGATATTTTCAACTTATATCTGCAAATGGGTTTATTTCCAAAATGTTTAAGGAACTCCTACAATCAATTTGATAGCAACAACCAAACAACTTGATTGAAAAAGGAGAAAGGACTTGAATAGACATTTCTCCAAAATGGCCAATAGGTATAGGAAAAAGTGGCCAATATCACATCATCAGAGAAATGCAATTTGAAGTTGCCTTTTAAGAATGGCTGACTCAATAGATGTCCTCCACATAAGATTGTGGCAATTTAAAAATGACGGAAGCGATCAGCTTGCTATTATCTTGGTCTACACAACACCAAATTACTGGCTTCAGTTTGTTATGCCTTATTTTTGTTTTGTTTTGTTTGTCCTTGTTTAAGTAAAATCAGCCAGATGTCTTAACCTTCTACAAACTCAGGCTGAACAACAGGGATGACTTAGAAATCTTAATGCAAGAACAATGATTAAGGGCAGGGATACAATGTATTATTATTCCAATATGCAGGGGCATCAGTGTAGTGGTACAATGATTTTCCAATAACCTAAAAGTCAGCCATAAATCAGAGAGTAGATATTTTTTATTGCCTGTGAAATGGTCACCAAACATAATAAATTTCATAAACAATTACATCTTTTTTAAAATTGTTGCTTAAAAATGTTTGGTTCAAAATTAACTTTTAAGTGTCTTAAAAATTTTATAATTATGGTGCCACATAATCAGAATTAGTAGAATAAAAATTGGATCATAAAAAATAGAAACTCTAATCAATAAATCCTGTTATCTTTTTTATGTCTACACTTGCTTAGATTTTTATTGGACTTTGGGAATTTTTTCTAATTCTTAGTGATACTTTTTTAAAAATTTTGGAACACATCAGAATACTTGGTGTGTTAGCACAGGAACTGTTTTTTAAATAGAATACATATGGAAATACAGTGATTAACTATTTAAAACATGTGATTATGAGTAGTTATTAGGTAACTAATTTTGATAATTATTAGATAACTAATTCTCAAACCTTATTTACATCACAATTACTTGGAGAGCTTATTAAAACTGCTTTCTGGACCTCACCCCCAGCATTTCTGATAATTTTCAGTTTCCTAGGTGGTGCTGATACTGCTAATCCAGGGACCTCTTTTGGGGGGAATCACATATTAGATTATGTTTTTGTCGGTATTCTGAGGTCATATGGTTTCAAGAGGTGATTGTGCTCTATTTTAATAAAATGTGTTATTTTCTTTTTTTTACTAAAATATGGACAAAATCCAACGTAGCTTTTAAAAAAGTCTATTCTTGTTTTTAGAAGAAAATTCCTTCTCTGAAACAAGTAGCTGAATTATTGTGATTACTGGCTAGATAAAACATCACACTTTTTTTTTCTTCACACAAAAGACTATGTAACCAGAAGTCTTTGAAAAAATATGTACCTCAGTCTCAATATGGGAACTCACTAAAATCCTCACTGCATTACATGTTAGGATCAAGGAGGCAAATGGGTATTTTCCCTTGGTTGTTGGTTTTGTGGATAATTCTTATAAGTCATCACATGAACTCTCCTTAGAACAGGGTTGGTGAACATTTTAAGCACTGGATAGTAAATAGTTTAGGCCTGCAGTCCATGATGTTGTAGTACAAATGCAGAAATAGGCAATATTTACATGAATGAACATGGCTGTTTTCTAATAAAAGTTTATTTATCAAAACAGGCAGTGGGCCAGACTTGCCCTGTTAGTTGGAGTTGCAGAATTCTACCTTAGATACTCTCCTCTCAAACACCTGGTATTCAATCCCAGTACCTAAACCTGGGTAGCCTTGTGGGGAGCTTTGAAAAACACCCGAGCCCAAGGCTCACGCCCAGAATTCAGGTTTGGTTTGTCTGAGGTGAGGTCTGAGTGTCTGTGTATCCCAGGCTTCCTGAACTAAGAACCTCAATGCTGGTTAATGCCTCAGGGTCAGAGGAAGAGGTACAAAAATTTGCTTGTTGCCAACCGAAGACTTGCCTAGGAGGAAGTGCTATATGTTATACAAATTAACTTCCTCTTGATTGCTAGAGAGATTGAGTCACCTTTGGTCTTCCTCTCCTGCTAGAACACATCACATATAGCGATGCCAGTGGGAGAAGCAGCTCAACAGCAAATGAGAAACTCTAACCAGGGTCCCTGACCTCACAATTTTCAACTAGGGGCTTATGCTTAAAACCACTATTAAGGTGCCTAGTGCATCTTTATATATAGTAAATATTCCCCGACGGGAATCACAGGGGCTCTTAGTGCCAGGCTTCTCAAAATGTAATACCCAGGGATCATGCTGAAATGCAGGCTCTAATTCAGTAGTTTTGAGTGGGGCCCACCATTCTGTGTTTCTAACAAGCTGCAACACATCGCCGATGAGTCTAGTTTATAGACTGTGCTTCGAGAGGTGGTCTTAATAGACAGTCACTGAATTTGCTCTGGAGAATGACTGTTAGGACCTTGAGATGCCTCCTATCTGACGTTCCACAAAATATATTTGAGGGTACCCCAACCCTGTATTCAAGTCAGCGTGTCACAAATATACCTGCCATACGTGGTGAAAATACACAACATTTGTATTCTTTTTTTATTTGTTTTTGTAGTGAGGTAGTGAACAAGACAGGCAAAACAATTTTATTTATGTAAAGCATTTCACAATAATTTGTAAACAGTCAACAATGATGAATGAGGTTGTGTGAGATAAAATGGTTTTTATCATATCATATTGTATTGCTCAAGCCCACATGCATCTGTTTTTCCTGGACATTCACAATCAGAGGACACTTTTGCCAATACAACATGATGAGAACGTCCTTGTTTCTTAGGTAGGTGGCTTGAGTCCTTAACAAGACCATACATGCTTCTATGGCAAAGTCTGTATGGATTTTGTAGGAAAAAAAATACTGGCTTTGTAGCTGTGTGTTATCTCTCAGTTGCTGTGCCTCAGGAGTGTTCAGGCATTGCTTACCTGGGTCCTCTGTTCTGAGTCTCCCCAGGCTGTGCTTCAGATGTTGGCCTGAGCTGCAGCCTCACCAGAGGTCTGACTGAGATATGATCTGCTTCCAAGCTCCTTTAGGTTGTTGGCAGAATTTATCTTGTGGCTGTAGGAATAGTTATTTTATTTTTTGTAATCCATCAATGGTCATCTCAGATCTACAGCTCAGAGGCCATCCAAAATATCTTGCCCCATGGGCTTCCTCAACACAATGGTTCCCTTCATCAAGCCAACAAAGAGAATCTTTTGCTCCAGTCTGATAAGATGGAATCTGCTGCAATGTATTCTAATCAAGGAGTAACATCCCATCACCTTTGCCATATAATGAAATCTAATCAACAGAGCAGAGCAGTATTTCATGGTATTAACCATGTATTGGAAACATGTCAACAGTTTCACCGATTCTCAAGGGAATCAGAGTATGGATGCTAGGAGGAAGAGATTCCTGGGGGATCACCGTAGGGTCTTTTGACCATAGCTGATAAAAGGTTTGGCTTTCTGTATTTCAAACAAGCAAGTAACTCAACCATTTTTGGTTCATTTGATACCTATATATAAAATGGGCACAAACGCAAAGCCTTATTCATGAAGTTGATGAGAAACAAAATGAGATACCATGTGGTACCATCATAAAGTTTTATATCAATATTATAACTTTTATGTTTCCTATACATTTCAAAGCTGAGAAGATAGTAAAAGCTGATGAACTTTCAAACTAATAAAATAATTCCATTCCATCTTTTAATCATAGATCACAGGAAGGCCAACTGCAGAGTTTGAAGAACATAATTTTCAGTACTACCAGCTGGGTTAAACCTCACAATGCATAAAATAATGAAGTAGTGATTAAGAATATTGGTTGTAGGATTTCTTCTTCCAGTATGCCCGAGAATCTCCTTTCAGTTTACCCTTCTTCATATAACTATTCTGAAAAAAATACAAAAACGACCAACTGGAGACACTAGAGAGTGACCCAAAGTCGGCTGGAACTGGCAGGGAGAAGGGAGTAGACTGGGTGAGTTTCCCATGACTTGGTGGTTTTGTTTGTTTTTTATCCTGAGGGCATGCCCTGTCTGCCCTATCCTGGAAAGTTAAAACTATGACAGAAAACCTCCAGTCTTGGCTGGGGGTCGTGGCTCATGACTGCAATCCCAGCACTTTGGGAGGCTGAAGTAGGAGGATCACTTAAGCCCAGGAGTTTTAGACCAGCCTGACCAACATGGCAAAACCCCATCTCAACTAAAAATACAAATAGCAGTTGGGCGTGGTGACACTCGCTGTAATCCCAGTTACTTGGGAGGCTGAGGCGGCAGAATCCCTTCAGCCTGGGAGGCGGAGGTTGCAGTGAGCCGATATCTCATCATTGCACTCCAGTCTGGGTGACAGAGCAAGACTCTAACTCAAAAACAAAACAAAACAAAATCCTGCAGTCTTGCTGGCAGGAATACTAAGAGACTAAGGAAAGAGGCAGTCACAGCTGTTAAAAAGTGAAATGGTGGAAATACCAGAAAGGAAAGAGCCAGGCAGGAGAAGCACAAAATTGTATCAGCTCTCCCCAGATCACTGGCTGACTCCACAAACACGTGCGACCGTGTCCAGTCAGCCTATCTAAGGCCAGAAAAAAGTGAACTGAAAAATGTAAGCTGCCACCCAAAGCAGGGAAGACTGAATTTTGTGATTTGAGTTCAGCCAATTTAAATGAATATATACATAAATTCTCTTCAGTGGAGCACAAAATCTAAAGTTTCTATAGCATACTTTTTACAATGTCAAGTATAAAATCTTATTCAGTATTACGGAAAAAAACAAGAAAATGACTTACCGTCAACAGAAAAGGCAATAAATGGAGACCAATCCTAAACTGATCCAATATTAGAACTAGGGGACAAAGATTTTTTAACTCTGAAAACTAAGCTGAAATCTTAAAAATATTCTTGGAATAAAAATAATGAAAAACTTAGCAGATAAAGAGACATTATTAAAAATAAAAATTCTAAAATTTTAAAATGTGACACCTGAAATAATAAATTCACCGTATGAGCTTAATGACATAAGGAAGGTAGCAGAGAAAAGAACCAGTAAGGGTTGGGCACAGTGGCTCAAGCCTGTAATCCCAGCACTTAAGGAGGGCGGAGCATTTGAGGTCAGGAATTCAAGACCAGCCTGATGAACATGGTGAAACCCCATCTCTACTAAAAATAGAAAAATTAGGCAGGCATGGTGGTGGGCACCTGTAATCTCAACTACTTGGGAGGCTGAGGCAGGATAATTGCTTGAACCCAGGGGGCGGAGGTTGCAGTGAGCCAAGATTGTGCCACTACACTCCAGCCTCTGTTGAGTGAGGCTCCATCTTAAAAACAAAACAAAACAAAACAAAAAACAAAAGTAAATGTGAAGATACATCAATAGAATTATCCAAACTGAATAAGGGGAAAAAAGTAAAATAATAACAAATGATAAGAGACTCAGAGACCTGTGGGAGAATAGGAAGAGGTCTAATTTGTATATACAGTTTTAGAAAAGAGGAGAGACAATAAAATCCAAAGAAGCGAGGGAGGAAGAAAAGAAATAGGTCAAATATTTCCTAAATTTGGTGAGATAAATCAATTTATAGACTCAAGAAACTCAACAAATACAAAGCAGGATTGATACAAATAAAAAAACATATAGGCACATCATAGTTAAACTGATGAAAAACAAAACAAAAAAAAAAAGAGCGAGAACCTTGAAAGCAGCCAGAGAAAAGTGATATATTGCATACAAGGAAGCAATGATTTATCTATCCACACATTTGTTACCAGAAATAATGGAGGCCAGGAGACAGTGCAGCAACAGCTTTAACATTCTGACAGTGTGGGTTACAGAGTCAGACAACATGACTTAAATTGTATGGCCACTACTTAGTGTCTGTGTAACCTTGTAACAAGCTATTTGATAGTTCCATATCTCAATATATTACCTTTCTAACTAGTGATGTTAAAAGCTACCTATCTCAGTCTGCTGTTGAGGAGGTTAAATGAGTTACTAATACATGAAGTTACTTAGTACTTGATGAATATAAGCAAATTCAATGCTTGCCATTATTATGATCATGTTTTAATATTTATGGTCAATTTGAGTACTTTCAATTTTCAGAAATAATTTCACATGTATAAAGACAAACACCTTTATAAAAGATCCAAAATATAAGAGTAGTTAATTTTAATTACCCAAAACAGCAGGAGTTTGCCAAACAAAAGAATGATTTCCAAAGGGACTCTTATTCAATCATCCTTCTTGTACCCTCTGCAGCAGAAGTTAAACTATTTTCGCAGCCAGAGGAACCCAGTTCTCCCCCAGTGATAGTTGACTCCAACAAAATCTCTCACTTTCTCACCTCAGGCTTTTGCCTGTACTTATTCCCCAGTACAGGTAATTAGCAGTCAAATTCTTAATTACTCAATTAGTCCAACCCACAATGCTATCTGAATAAATCAATTAATGTAGCTTCCACGGAAGAGCCCATGTTTACAACATAACGGTTATAATATTGTCCCAGTTAATCAGTGCAGAATCATGCAGACTTTGATTTTGACAATGATTGCCTCGGCCCACTGTGGAATTTACTTTGCACATGACAGAAACAGAAGTAGGACTCTAAATTTACAGCAATTTTCTCATTTTTTCTTCCTCAGACACCATACAAGGAGGTGAGAATCAAAAGGCTGAGTGGCCGCAAGTCACTCAAATTTAGCTACTGATCAATTTTTAAAATTTATCCCTTGTTTTATTTAACCAATGTACCCTCATGCTTTGTGCCTGGTTCTTTGTTAGACCTAATAGAAGCCTCTTACTGCAGAACTCTCTCAGCCTCAGTTTCCACAAAGTGCACCGGTACTTCTCAAACTTCAGTGTATAAATGATTAACCCAGGGTTCTTGTTAAAGTAAAGTTTCTGACTCCATAGATCCGGCATAAGTGCAGAGACTCACTAATTCCCAGGAGATGCTAATGCTATGGTTATAGGAAACTGTCTTGGAGCAGCAAGGGTGTAGAATAAAGATTAGAGTGCTCACTTCACATGATTGTTGAGGCGGTTGTGAGATCTGCGTGAAACAATGAAGATGACAAACCTAGCAAGCTCTAATTAGAGTATGAAGTTCATTGTTAGAGACATGCCTTATAAGGACCAGAGTCTTATAAAAGAGAAAATACATAAGAGGATGAAGACTTACGGGAGAGGGAAACATTGGGAGCATCAGTAGATTGGGGTTCTGAACTGGTTTTACTACTGATACACTAACATTTTGATGAATTTGTCACTTAAAACCTTGGATACATGCTCTTTATGCATTAAAATAAGCTGCTTTTGAGATTTTTGTCATTTTCAGATGCTAAATTGCCTTTCATTGTAGATTATTTTAAAATCAAATCAGTTTTGAAATGTACCCTTTTTCTAAGCAATAATTTTCAGAAACCACAGGTAATATATTTTTTCTAGCAGATTAAAATACATAACTACTATAATTCAAATAATCCTTCCATATATTCCCTAAAGTATCATTTCCTATGTTACAAATTATGTTTTTTTGAAAAACAATGCATTCATTAATTTCTGCAGTTTTTTGACAAATTAAGCAATAACTGGTTTATGTTTCCAGATTATCTGAATCTTAGAAGAATAGGGACTTCTGAGAAGAGGTACCCTGTAGGCTGACCCTTGAAAAACAAGTAGTCTTTACATTTAGACAATCTGAAACTGGACTTCTGTGTGTGTTGGGGTAGGGAGGAGAGAGTTGCTGTTCAAGAAGAGAAAGAAGAAAGGGCGTTCAGGATACAGGGAGTATCAAGAATGCGAGCAGAGGTGAGAACTGGTGAGTAATTTCTGACCTGCCCAAGAGAAGAAACATGGGTGTTGTTCTAGGACTTGAGGGATAGTATGAACTGAAACTCCAAGGTTAGAGAGAAACGCTTATACCTGAGTCCAGAAAGGGTTTTGGATTTGTCCAGTTCTCTTAATATTCTGATAAACTCTCTGCATTCTCTCAGGAAAAATGCACACAGCACACACAGAGCGTGCATGCACATATATGCACACACACACACATAACATTTTGACCACAGTATCAGGATGTGTATTTCTCCCTAGGGCCAATAAGTGAAAAATCTAGAGATCTATAGATCAAACATCCAATAGTGACAGCTTTTGGAAAACTGCAACTTTAAAGATTTAAAATTCTGCCCAGTGTCTCAGCATCATGGGGCCTCTTCTGAGTCACACAGCTCCTTTATGATGTTGGGACAGTGACAGAAAATACAACCCAAACTGGCTTAGGCAAGAGAAAACATAAAACTAATGGGCAGAAAGAGGTTTAGTTTCAGACAAATCTCCAAATCCCGTCACAGGAATCAGCTGTCGCTGGGCTCTGCTGCCCTGCTTCACATTAGCCTCAAATCCATGTTCCACTTGAGGACAAGATGGTACCCATATATTCTAAACCTGGATTCTCTCAGATTCAAGTCACTCCAAGGAAATCATCCTAAATTTTAACATCCATCCATCCTCTACCAGATTCATATAGTTTCCATGAAGCTGATTCTACTCCTGGTCCCAAGTGTGCCATGTCCCTTGGGCCTGGACAGTCTGAAACTAATTTCAGTGGTGATACGAATTGGTTTAGAGATGAGTGTGTGACTGTCTCAAGATTGCTGAGATGTCCTAAGAATTTTCCGAGGCTTCCAAGACAGAGCAGATACTCCTGACCTCTGGATCAGGACATGAGGGGATGTAAAGGCTGGAGCTGCTGCAGTTGCTTTGCAGCCTTGACAAAGGGATCTGAGATGGGAATCAATAGGTGGAAATGCCGGTGAGAGAAACAGAGTGAATGCAAGCAAGGGAGAAGGTGTTACTGACATATGCTGAACCACTGATCCAGCTGTGCAGGAAATTTAGTAGCTCTGGTCTTTTAAGTTCTATGACCTACTTAACCTCTCTTGGATCTGTCAAAAAGATTCTTGTTAGCAAGTGTTTTAGGATAGATGACTTCCAAAGCCCCCTCAAGCACCATACTTTTTGTAACACATGTGGCAAACTATTTACGTGAAGTTTGTAGGCATCCCAAGGATTAGGCTCCTGTTTCATAGCTAATAATGTGGTTCCCCAAATCTACATAATTTAATACATCAGAAAGTAACTGAGACCATTAAGAGACTCATCTCTGTTTTGTTCATCTAATTGCTGATTCTGTTTTACTTTGAAGACCAAAAATATCTCAAACACTTCTCACTTTTTACAGTCTTTATTCAATGCTCATTGAAGAGTGATTTCTATTGTGTTTGTTTCTTATTTATTATTTATTGAACACACACAATTAACTCACAATGCTTTTACAGGCATACCTCAGATACATTGTGGGTTTGGTTGTAGACCACTGCAATAAGGCAAATATCGAAACAAAATGAGTCAATTTTTTCTGTTTCCCGGTACATATAAAAATTACATTTACATCATACTGCAGTCGATTAAGTTTCAATAGACTACTGTATATCTACGTTATGTCTAGAAAAACAAGGTACATAATTTAAAAATATTTTGTTGCTTAAATATACTGATGACCATCTGAGCCTCTAGCAACTCATCTTTTTGCTGGCTGAGGGTCTTGCCTCAATGCTGATGGCTGCTGATGGATCAGAGTGGTGGTTGCTAAAGTTTATGGTGCCTGTGGTAATTTCTTAAAATAAAATCAATGAGGTTTACTACGCAAAATGACTCTTTGTTTCAGAAAATATTTCTCTGCACCATGTAATGCCATTTGATAGCATTTTACCCACAGTAGAACTTCTTTCAAAACTAGAGTCAACCCTCACAAAGCTTGCCACTGCTTTATCAGCTTTTATGTAATATTCTAAATCCTTTGTTGTCATTTCAACTATGTTCATAATATCTTCATTAGAAGTAGATGCCTTCTCAGGAAACTATTTTCTTTGCTCATTCATAAAAATCAACTCATCCAATAAATTTTTAATTTAATGGATGTTTTTTAATTCTAGTGTTTTTTACTACTTCCAATACATCTTCAGTTGTTTCTTCCACTGAAGTCTTGAGCCCCTCAGTCGTTTATGAGGGCTGGAGTCAACTTCTTCCAAATGTCTGTTAATGTTGATGTTTTGACCTCTTATGCATCATAAATGTTCTTCATGGCAGCTAGAATGGTAAATCCTTTCCAAAAGGTTTTCAATTTATTTTGCCCAGATCCATCAGAGGAATCACTGTCTGTGGAAGCTACAGCCTTATAAAATGTATGTCTTAAATAATAAGACTTAAAGTCAAAATTACTCCTTGATCCATGGGCTACAAAATGGATGTTGTCTTAGCTGTCATGAAAACAACATTAATCTCTTTATACATCTCCATCAGGGCCCTTGGATAAAAAGGTACTTCGTCAATGATCAGCAACATTGTGAAAAAAATCTTTTATTCTGAGCAAAACTAGGTCTCCTGATTATAGGCCAGATGACCAACTAGACACAGGAGGAACACCTGCCAAAGAGGGACCAAGACGCTAGGAGGAATGGCACACTCTGAGCAGATCTTTCCAGGGAAGGCACCGAGAGTGAACAGAGGGAGGATAGACACTAGGCTGAAGAGGGAGGAAGCTGGGCGCCCTGCATAGGGATACTGTGCACCAGGATTCATTCCTGGTTCCCAGAGACTCCTGAGGAAGGAGTGAGTTGAACAAGCAAGGAATGACCCGCTCTTGTCGTGGACCTCTGGAATCCTGGCAGCAAGATACCCCATGACCTCAACAGACACTTGAGCTGGCAGGAAGAGCTGCTTAGAGAGGTGCTAGAGGAAGGACTGCAGCCTGCGCAGAGCCCAGCAGGTTTGGTGCGGGAACATCTGCAGGTGAGAATTAAAAAATGATCAGGTACTATGCCTATTACCTGGGTGACAAAATAATCTGCACACCAAACCCCCGTGACTTTCAATTTATATAACAAATAGGCATGTGGACCCCTGAATGTGAAATAAAAATTAAGAAAAAAAAAGTCAACAGTGGTCTTAAACCATGTTCGGTAAGCCACACTGTAATAAACACATATGATGTCACCCAGGCTTTATTATTCCATGTATAGAACACAAAGTAGATTTGGCATCATTCTTGAGTGACCTAGGATTTTTGCGATAGTACCTAAGCATTGGCTTCAACTCGAAGTCACCAGCTGCATCAGCCCCTAAGAAGAGAGACTATATTTTGAGCCTTTGAAGCCAGATGTTGACTTCTCTTCAACTATGTAAGTTCTAGGCAGCATCTTCTTCTGATATAAAGTTGTTTCATCTACATTGAAAATCTGTTGTTTTACTGTGGCCCTTTCATCAATGATCTTAGCTAAAATTTTTGGATAACTTGCTGAAACTTCTGTATCAGCACTTGCTGCTTTGCCTTTCACTTTTATATTCTAAAGACAGCTTCTTTCCTCAAACCTCATGAACCAACTTCTGCTAGCTTCAAACTTTTCTTCTGCAGCTTCCTCACCTCTCTCAGCCTTCATAGAATTGAAGAGAGCTCAGACTTTGTTCTAGGTTAGGCTTAAGGCTTAAGAAAATCTTATGGCTGGTTTGATCCTCTATCCAAACCATTAAAATGATCTCCATATCTGCAATAATACTGTTTTTCTTTCTTATTTATCACGTATTCGCTGGAGTAGTACGCTTAATTTCCTCCAAGAACCTTTCCTTTGCACTCACAACTTTGCTAACTGGCAAACAAGGCCTAGTTTTTGACTTATCTGGGCTTTCAACATGACTTCCTCACAAAGCTTAATCATTTTTAGCTTTTGATTTAAAGTGAGAGACATGCAACTCTTCCTTTCACTTGAACATGCAGAGGCCATTGCAGGATGATTAACTGTCCTGATCTCAGTATTGTTGAGACTCAGGGACTAGGGAAGCCCAAGGAAAGATAGAGAGAGTGAAGCCAATCAGTGGAGCAGTCAGAACACACACACACCATTTATCGATTAGGTTTGCTGTCTTATGTGGGCATGGTTTGTGGCAGCCCAGAACGATTAAAATAGTATTATCAAAGATCACTAATCATAGTTCTCATAACAGATGTAATAATAAAAATAAAGCTTGAAATATTGTAATAATTACCAAAATGTGACACAAGGGAGCATATGCTGCTAGAATGTTGGCATGGCCCTAATAGACTTATTCAATGCAGTGTTGCTACAAACATACAATTTGTTAAATAATAATAATAACTGCAAAGTGCAATAAAGTGTGAAGCACACGAAAACAAGCTTTGCCTGTATAATAGTTTGGAGTAAGCTGAAAAGCATCCAAGTTCATAGACCCTGAAGCCACAAAGTGAAATAGGAATCAATTAGTGACTCAGGCAATACATTACTTGGGGAAGAGTGAAGCCAGGTGAGGCCTTGGGAGTTCCAAAATTAGTTTGTGGTCTGGAATCCACAGGAAGTTCCTCATGCAGTTAGGTTCGCAGTGGGATTTGGCCTAATTTCTTTGACAAGTGAGTAACTTCCAGGCAAATAAAGCAGGGTGAACACTACTTAGACCTTTTTGCCACCCCACCTTTCACTCACATCAACAGCTCTCCAGTAAATAATTACCTCTTTTCATCTGACCTATGGCACTTAGCAATTTTTCTTCATCAATTTTAAGTGTCTTAATCTCATCAGATTGGTTTTATGTAGAAGAAACTTTTCTTTTTTACTTTTATTTTTACCTTCATTTAAAAATTGAGGATGTATACCATATGCCCTTTGGCTGAGCCTGTTTTATTAGGCACGATGTATTTCAAGGGTGATAAATCTTTTATTTGGTCTGGCTCCAGATCACTGTGTTTCTTATCACTGTAGGAAAAGGGAGGTGGTATTCAGAAGCAGAAAGCTAGCTAGACTTCAATCAAGAGGCTCAGGAAGCAGCCCCCACTTTTTCTATCAGCTGATACCTTTTCTACCTCACAGTGCCTCAGCTTCCTTCTCCATAATGGAGAAACTACTGGAGTCAAGCATACCTACCTCAGGGGAATAGTGAAAGAAACCTGAATATGCTACAGTGCATTGCAGTCCTTTAAACCTCCTGATGGGAATACAAACTGCCAGTAATCACATACCTGGAGAAAACATGTGAGTTGTAGGAGAGAGAGATCCAGTCCAGCCCCTTCTGTACTTCCTTCCACCATTTCTAATAAAACACAGGCTGGGAAGCAGAATGGTTACAAATTGTTCATTCTGGGAATCTTGTATAATAACATACTTCATATACTTTAACTTTGCAGCTAATTTCAGGGACTTTTTTTTTCTACTTGCTACATTCCATAGATAAATTCTCATTTGATTTTATAGAAAGCCTAGAAGGTGCCAATCAAGTCAAATACCAACCAAAGTTAAAATTATGTGGACATGAAAGCATCTGCAGTGGAGCATTCTCTGCCCCCCTTGCTTTGCATCCTCTTAATCATGTTGCCTTCCAGGGAGGGATGTCAGCGAAGATTGCTTCTTCCATAATGCATGGTGTCTTTTTCTTATCAATACCATTCAATATCGCTTTCTTCAGGAAGTTCCTTGATTCACCGTCCTCAGAGGTGAGCAGCTTCGTTTATTTTGATCCTGGGGACATAGGCTGTGAAAGGAAACAATTTACCAAGAAGAAAGAATGTTGAGGGCTACACACAGATTTATTGGCATAAAAAACAAAGCAAGTCCAGATGTGACTCATTTTTGAAGCATGTTGTAAATATACCTGACCTGTTTCATTTATAACAAAGGAAGATGCCCTGGCTTACAGCTGGGTTCTTTCTTTGTGTGTTACTCAACTTTTCTCTTTTTTTCAGGGGAGAACTAA
Organism: Macaca nemestrina; assembly: GCF_043159975.1. NCBI lineage: Eukaryota > Metazoa > Chordata > Mammalia > Primates > Cercopithecidae > Macaca > Macaca nemestrina. The sequence continues at coordinate 9,270,815 of NC_092139.1, read as the reverse complement.
AACTAGAGTTTAGGGAGTGATTGATGGGGATTTGAGGATTGTAGTTTTTTCAATGTTCCCGTTGGCTTTCTAAATTACTGCTTCTTCACAAGCTAATCATTTATCACCCTCGCCTCCTACAGTGGTTTGCATGTTGGTAACTATTTCCTGCCTTTGCCATTTTAAGGCTAATATTTAAAAATAAGGGGTTGATGATTTTTATAATTCCACTTAGTGATATTAATTAAAATGTTGAAAGCAGCACATCAAGACAGAAAACAACTGCTTCTAGTTTCTGCTGCACCGAAGAATTTTACTGACCACCTGGGATTCCCAAAGCCTTCTGAAACTCGTATTTACATATGTGTGTATAAGGTGTGCACGTGTATGGTTCTCTGCCACCTAAAATGTGGTCTGTGGGCCAATAGCATTGGCCTCACCTGGATCTTCTCAGGAATACAGCCTCAAGCCTACTCCGAAATGCAGACTCTGCATTTTAAGCACTCCACATGATTTGTATGTACAAAGAGTTTGACAGGTAATGCCTGAGACATTTTACTACATTTATCTAAATGATGAAATTAAAACCTTAAGAATGAAGAAAAGCTCATATATCACATAATATTGGCCCTGTGTGTTCAACTTCATCTTTTATTCCCATTGTGATGGTATACAGAGAAAGATTTGCTTAAATGCTACATAGTGCATTTTGTCACTCTTTTTTGTTATACTGTCATTTGTTTTATATATATAATTTCAACTTGGATTTTAGATTCATGGATTACATGTTGAGGTTTGTTACATGGATGGTGTATCTCATGATGCTGATGTTTAGGGTATGATTGATCCTATTGCTCAGGTAGTAAACGTAGTACCTAATAGTTAAGTTTTTCATCCCTTGCTCCCCTCTCTCCTGCCCCCCTCTAGTAGTCTCCAGTGTCTATTGTTGGCGTCATTATGCCCATAAGTACCCAGTATTGAGCTCCCTCTCATGAGTGAGAACACTCTGTATTTAGTTTTCTATTCCTGTATTAACTGACTTAGGACAATGGACTCTAGCTACATCCATATTGCTGCAAAGAACATGATTTTATTTTTTACAGCTGCATACTATTCCATGGTATGCATATACCACATTTTCTTTATCGTATCCACTGTTGTTGAGCACCAGGTTTATTTCATGTCTTTGCTATTGTGAATGGTGTTGCAATGGACATGTGAGTGCATATGTCTTTTTGGTAGAATGATTTGTTTTCTTTTGGATATATACACAGTATTGGGATTGCTAGGTTGAAAGGTAATTCTAAGTTCTTTAGAGAAATTGCCAAGCAACTTCCTTTTTAAAATTATTTTAATTTCTCAGATATTTGTGCAGGACATGCAGGTTTGTTGCATAGGTAAACGTGTGCCATGGTGGTTTGCTGCACCTATCAACCCATCACCTAGGTATTAAGCCCAACATGCATTAGCTATTTTACTTGATGCTGTCCCACCACTTGCCCCCAGATAGGCCGCAATGTGTGTTGTTCTCTTCCCTGTGTCCATGTGTTCTCATCATTCAGCTCCCACTTATGAGTGAGAACATGTGGTGGTTGGTTTTCTGTTCCTGTGTTAGTTTCCTGAGGATAATGCCTTCCAGCTTCATCTATGTCCCTGCAAAGGGCATGATTTCATTTCTTTTTATGGTTGCAGAGTATTCCAGTGTATACGTACCACATTTTCTTTATCCAGTCTACCATAGATGGGCATTTGAGTTGATTCCATGTCTTTGCTATTGTGAATATCACTGCAATGAACATACACATGCAGGTATCTCTATAATAGAATGATTTATATTCCTTTGAGTATATATCCAACAATGGGATTGCTGGGTTAAATTATATTTCTGCTCCTAGGTCTTTGAAGAATTGTCACACTGTCTTCCACAATGGTTGAACTAATTTACCTGCCACCAACAGTGTAAAAGTATTCCTATTTCTCCACAGCCTCTCCAGCATCTGTTGTTTATTGATTTTTTTAATAATTACCATTCTGATTGGCTTGAGTGGTATCTCATTGTGGTTTTGATTAGCATTTCTCTAACGATCAGTGATGTTGAGCTTTTTTTCATGTTTTTTGGCCTCATAAATATCTCCTTTAGAGAGGTGTCCTTTGCCCACTTTTTGATGGGGTTGTTTGGTGTTTTTTTTTTCTCATAAATTTGTTTTAAGTTCCTTGTAGATTCCAGATATTAGACCTCTATCAGACAGGTAGATTGCAAAAATATTCTCCCATTCTGTAGGTTGCCTAGTCACTCTGATGATAGTTTCTTTTGCTGTAAAGAAACTCTTTAGTTGGATTAGATCCCATTTGTCAATTTTGGCTTTTGTTGTAATTGCTTTTGGCATTGTCATCCTGAAATATTTGCCCTTGCCTATGCCCTGATTTGTATTGCTTAGCTTTTCTTCAAGGGTTTTTATGGTTTTGGCTTTTACATTTAAGTCTTGAATCCATCTTCAGTTAATTTTTGTGTAAGGTGTAAGCAAGGGATCCAGTTTCAATTTTCGGCATGTGGCTAGCCAGTTTTCCCAGCACCATTTATTAAAAAGGAAATCCTTTCCCCATTGCTTGTTTTTGTCAGGTTTGTCAAAGATCAGATGGTTGTAGATGTGTGGTCTTATTTCTGAGACCTCTACTCTGTTCCATTGGTCAACGTGTCTGTTTTTATACTAGTACTATGCTGTTTTGGTTACTGTAGCCTTGTAGTATAGTTTGAAGTCAGGTAGTGTGATGCTTCCAAATTTGTTCTTTTTGCTTACGATTATCTTAGCTATATGGGCTCTTTTGTGGTTCCATATAAATTTCAGTGTAGTTTTTTTTCTATGAATGTCATATAGTGTAGTTTTTTATTCTAAGAATGTCAATGGTAGTTTAATGGGAATAGCATTCAATCTATACATTACTTTGGGCAGTGTGGTCATTTTCACAATATTCATTCTTCCTACCCATGAGCATGGAATGCTTTTCCATTTGTTTGTGTCTTCTCTGATTTCCTTGAGCAGTGGTTTGTATTTCTCGTTGAAGAGATCCTTCACTTCCCTCATTAGCTGTATTCCTAGGTGTTTTATTCTCTTTGTAGCAATTGTGAATGGAAGTCCATTCATAATTTGGCTCTCTCCTTGTCTATTGTTGGCATATAGTAATGCTTGTGATTTTTGCACATTGATTTTGTGTCCTGAGACTGCAGAAGTTGCTTATCAGTTCAAGAATCTTTTGGACTGGGACAACTGGGATTTCTTGATATAGAATCTTATCACCTGCAAACAGACAGTTCAACTTCCTCTCTTTCTATTTGAATACGCTTTATTTCTTTCTCTCGCCTGCTTGCCCTGGCCAGAACTTCCAATACTATGTTGAATAGGAGTGATGAGAGAGGGCATCCTTGTCTTGTGCCGGTTTTCAAAGAGAATGCCTCTGGCTTTTGCCCATTCAGTATGATATTGGCTGTGTGTTTGTTATAAATGGCTCTTATTATTTTGCGGTATGTTTCATCAATACCTAGTTTGAGAATTTTTAATATAAAGGGAAGTTGAATTTATCAAAGACCTTTTCTGTGTCTATTGAGATAATCATGTGGTTTTTTTTTCTTTAGTTCTGTTTATGAGATGAATTATGTTTATTGATTTGCATATGTTGAACCACTGTTTCATCCCACAGATGAAGCCAACTTGATCATGGTGGATAAGCTTTTTGATGTGCTACTGGATTTGGTTTGCCAGTATTTTGTTGAAGATTTTTGCATCGGTGTTCATCAGGGATATTGGCCTGAAGTTTTCTTTTTTTGTTGTATCTCTGCCAGGTTTTAGTATCAGAATGATGCTGGCTGGCCTCAAAATGAGTTAGGGAGAAGTCCCTCCTTTTCAATTGTTTGGAATAGTTTTAGAAGAAATGGTACCAGCTTCTCTTTGTACCTCTGGTAGAATTCAGCTGTAAATCCATCTGGTCCTGGGCTTTTCTTAGTTGGCAGGCTATTTATTACTGCTTCAGTTTCAGAACTCATTCTTGGTCTATTCAGGGCTTCAACTTCTTCCTGGTTCAGCCTTGGGAGGGTATATATGTCCAGGAATTTATTCATTTCTTCTAGATTTTCTAGTTTATTTGCATAGAGGCTTTTATATTAGGTTGGCCCAAAAGTAATTGTGGTTTTTGCATAACTTAATGGCAAAACCACAATTAATTTACAACAAACTAGTAGTATACTCTGGTGGTTGTTTGCATTTCTGTGGGGTCAGTGCTGATATCCCCTTGTCATTTTTTATTGTGTCTATTTGATTCTTTGCTCTTTTCTTTATTAGTCTAGCTAGAAGTCTATTTTATTGATTTTTTTTTTCAAAAAAACAGCTTCTGGATTTTTTTTTAAAAGGTTTTTCATGTCTCTGGCTTCTTCAGTTTCACTCTAACCTTCATTATTTCTTCTGCTAGCTTTAGGTTTGTTCTTGTTTCTCTAGTTCTTTTAGTTGTGATATTAGGGTGTCGATTTGACCTTATTGTAGCTTTTTGATATGGGCATTTAGTGCTATAATTTCTCGCATGATATTGCTTTAGCTGCATCCCAGAGATTTTTGGTATTTTGACTCTTTGTTATCATTAGTTTCAAAGAACTTCTTGCTTTTTTAATTTCATTATGTACTCAGGAGTCATTCAGGAGAACGTTGTTCAATTTCCATGTAGTTGTGTGATTTTGAATGAGTTTCTTAATCCTAAATTCTGGTTTAAAGTCTGTTTTGTCAGAAACTAGGATTGCAACCCCTGATTTTTTGCTTGGTAAATTTTTCTCTGTTTCTTTATTTTGAGCCTATGTGTGTCTTTGCACATAAGGTGGGTGTTTGGAATACAGCACACCAGTTGATCTTGACTCTTTATCCAGCTTGCCGTTCTGTGTCTTTTAGTTGGGGGCATTTAGCCCATTTAGTGTTAAGGTTAATATTGTTATGTGTGAATTTAATCCTGTCATCATGATATTAGCTAGTTATTTTGCAGACTTGTTGATGTAGTTGCTTGAGAGCATCATTAGTCTTTGTACTTCAGTTTGTTTTTGCAGTGGCTGCTAAGTTTTTCCTTTCCATATTTAGTACTGCCCTTGGGAACTCTTGCAAGGCAGGCCTGGTGGTGATTAATTCCTCAGCATTTTCTTGTCTGAAAAGGATTTGATTTCTCCTTTGCTTATGAAGCTTAGTTTGGCTGGATATAACATTCTGGGTTGGAAATTCTTTAAAAATGTTGAATATTGGCCTCCAATCTCTTCTGGCTCATAGGGTTTCTGCCGAGAATTCTGCTGTTAGTCCAATGAATTTCCCTTTGTGGGTGGCCTGGCCCTTCTATCTGGCTATGCTTAATGTTTTTTTCATGATTTCAACCTTGGAGAATCTGATAATTATGTGTCTTGGGGTTGATTTTCTCATGGAGTATCTTAATGGGGTTCTCTGGTTTTCCTGAATTTGAATGTTGGCCTTTCTTGTTACATTGGGGAAGTTCTCCTTGTTGATATCCTGAAGTATGTGTTTCAACTTGGTTCCATTCTCCCCATCTCTTTCAGGTACCCCAGTCATTCATAGGTTTGGTCTTTTTACATAATCCCATAGTTGTCAGAGGATTTGTTTCTTTTCATTTTTTTTTTCTCTAACCTTGTCTGCGTGTCTTATTTCAGCAAGATGGTCTTTAAGCTCTGAAAGTCTTTCATCTGCTTGGTCTTTGCAGTTACTGATACTTGTGGTTGCATCGTGAAGTTCTTAGTTGTGTTTTTCAGCTCTATGAGGTCATTTATGTTTCCCTCTAAACTGGTTATTTTGGTTAACAGATGCTGTAATGTTTTATCATGGCTTTTAGCTTCTTTGCATTGGGTTAAAACATGCTCCTTTAGCTCAGCGAAGTATGTTATTACCCACCTTCTGAAGCCTACTTTTGTCAATTCATCCATATCAGCCTCTCCCCAGTTATGTGTCCTTGCTGGAGAAGTGTTGTGATCATTTGGAGGAAAAGAAGCACTCTTGCCTTTTGAGTTTTCAGAATTTTTTTGTTGATTCTTTCTCATTTTTGTGAGTTTTTCTACCATTGATCTTTGAGATTGCTGACCTTTGGATGGGGTTTCTGTGGGGACTTTTTTGTTGATGATCTTGTTACTTTTCTGTAGGGCTGCTGTTGTTACTTTTCTGTAGGGCTGCTGTTGTTACTTTCCTGTAGGGCTACCGCAGTTTGCTGTGGGTTCACTCCAGACCCTGTTCAGCTGGGTCCCTCCTGCATCTGGAGGTGTCACCAGTGGAAACTACAGAACAGAAAAGATGGCTGCCTGCTCCTTCCTCTGGGATCTCTGTCCCAGAGGTGCACTGACCTGATTCAGTGGGAATGCTCCTGTATAAGGCGTTTGATGACCCCTGTTGGGTGTGTCTCATCCAGTCAGGAGGCACAGGATCCAGGCCCTGCTTAACATATTACTCTGGCTGCCCCTTGGCTGGGAAGGTGCACTCTGCTGGGGGGAATCCCACTAGTCCAGACTGCCTGGATTACTTAGAGCCAGCAGGGGGAAAACTAAGACTGCAGACATGTGGAGAACATGGCTGCCCCTCCCCACAGGTGCTCAGTCCCAGGGAGATCAGAATTCTGTCCCTAAACCCCGGCTGGAGTTGCTGAAATTCCTGCAGGGAGGCCCTGCCCAGTGAGGAAGGATGGGTCAGAGTCTGACCCAAAGAGGCAGTCTGGCCACCGTCTACCACAGTTGCTATGCTGCTGTTGGGAATTCCTCCTAGGTCCTAACCAACCAGTCTCCCCAGCACTGGCAGGAGAAAAACAGCAGACTGGAGCCTCAGTGATGGTGGCTGCCCCTCCCTTAGGAAGCTCAGTTGTCTTAGGCAGCAGGCTGCCACAGTGATTATGGCCACCCCTGCCCCTGGAACTTGGTAGTCTTAGGCAGTCTCCAGCCAAGTGGCTGCTGAGAATCTGCACAGCTCCCTGCTTGGAACACAAGGCCCTGGTGGCATGGGCTCACAAGGGACAAAGGGCCAAGATGGTTGACTAGAAATAGCTGCGGTTGGAGGCTCCCACCAAGAAGGAAAATGGTGAGTGAATCCTGTACTAGCAATTGAAGCATCCAGGTTCTCTCATTAGGACTGACTAGGTGGTCGGCAAGACCCATGGAGAGCAAGGAAAAGCACAGTGGTGCGACCGCCTACCTGGGAGCAACATGGGGAAAGAGGAGCTCCCACCCCCAGCCAAAAAGGCGATGAGTGACTCTGCTACCCAGCCTGGGAAACCACGCTTTTTACATGGATCTGTGCAACCCACGGAACAAACTGCTTTCTGTAGTGGTTAAACTAATTTACATTCACACTAACAGACTATAAGCAATCCCTTTTCACCACAGCCTCCCTCTCCAGCATTTGTGGCTTTTTGATTTATTAAGAAAATCAATTCTCACTGGTGTAAGATGATACCTCATTGTGGTTTTGATTTGCATTTCTCTGACTGGTGATATGGAGCATTTTTTCACATGTTTATTGGCCATGTGTATATCTTCTTTTGAGAAATATATTTTTGCCCACTTTTTAATAGAGTTGTCTTTTGCTTTTTAAATTATGTTCCTTACAGATTCTGAATATTAGATCGTTGTCAGTTCATAGTTCATGAGTATTTCCTCCAATTCTATCAGTTATCTGTTTACTCTGTTGATAGTTTCCTTTGCTGTGCAGAAGCTCTTTAGTTCATTAGGTTTTACTAGTCAGTTTTTGTTTTTGTTGAAATTGCTTTTGAGAACTTAGTCATAAATTCTTTCCCAAGCCTAATATCCAGAATGGTATATCTTAAATTTTCTTTAAGGATTCTTAGAGTTTGAGGTCATCTATTTAAATCTTTAACCTATCATAAATTAATTTTTATTCATGGTTAAATGTAAGGGTCCACTTTTATTCTTCTGTATGTGGCTAGCCAGCTATCCTAGCACCATTCATGGACTAGGGAGTCACTTTCCCATCGCTTATTTTTGTCAACTTTGTTGAAGATCAGATTGCTGTAGGCATGCAGCTTTATTTCTGGGTTCCCTATCCTGTTCCATTTGTCTATGCATCTGTTTTTGTACCAGTACCATGCTGTTTCGGTTATTATAACCTTACAGCATAATTCAAAGTAAGGTAACCTGATGCCTTCAGCTTTGGTTGTTTTGTTTGTTTGTTTTAATTGCTGTTGTTTTATTTTGTTGTGTTGTGTTTTTGCCCAGACTTTTTCATTTCATAAGAATTTTAGAATAGTTTTTCTAATTCTGTGAAAAATGACATTGGTAGTTTGATAGAAATGGCTTGGAATCTGCACATTGCTTTGGACAGTATGACCATTTCAACAATATTAATTATTTCAATTCATGAGCATGAGGATGTTTTTCCATTTGCTTGTGTCATCAGTGATTTCTTTTAGCAGTGTTTTGTAGTTATCCTTGTGAAGATCTTTCACCTCCTCGGTTAGATGTGTTCTTAGGTATTTTATTCATTTTGTGGCTATTGTAAACGGGATTGTGTTCTTGATTTTTACTCTCAGTTTGAACTTTATTGTTGTATAGAAGTCTTACTGATTTTTGTACATTGATTTTTGTATGCTGAGACTTTACTGAAATGTGTTTATCAGTTCCAGGAGCCTGTGGGAGGTGTCTTTAGGGTTTTCTAGGCATAGAATTATATCATATGTGAAGATAGTTTGACATTTTTTAGTGTATTTAGATGTATTTTATTTTTTCTATTGGTTGAATGCTCTGGTTATGACTTCCAGTACTATCTAGAAGAGGAGTGGTGAAAGTGGCTGCCTTATTTGCTGCAGTTCTCAAGGGGAATACTTCTAGCTTTTTCACATTCAGTAAGATATTGGACATAGATAATTCTTGTTATTTTGAGATGTTTCTTTCACAGTTTGGAGGGGTTTTTTAATCATGAAAAAATATTGCATTTTATTGAAAGCTTTGTCAAGGTCTATTGAGAGGTTCATAGAAATTCTTGGTCTGGTTAATAACCTTTATTGATTTACAGATGTTAAACCAACCTTGCATCCCAAGAATGAAACCTACTTGATCATGGTGAATTAACTCTTTGATATACTGCTAGATTCAGTTTCCTGGTATTTTGTTGAGGATTTTTGCATGGATATTGGCCTGTAGTTTCCTTTTCTCATTGTGTCTTTGCTAGGTTTTTGTATCAAGGCAATACTAGCTTTGTAGAATGAGTTACGGAAGAGTTCCTCCTGGATTTTTTTAAAAAATATTTTCCGTAGAATTGATACAAGCTCTTCTTTGTACATGTGATAGAATTTGGCTGTGAATTCATTTGGACCAGGGCTTTTTTAGTTGGTAGTTTTTTGGTTTTTTTTTTTTTTATTACTTATTCAGTTTCAGAACTCATATTGGTCTGTTCAGGGTTTCAATTCCTTCCAGATTCAGTGTTGGAAGAGTTTGTGTTTTCAGGAATGTATCCACTTTCTATAGATTTTCTAGTTTGTGTGCATAGAGGTATTCATAAGTCTCTGAGGATATTTTGTATTTCAGTGGTATTGTTTGTAACATAACCTTTGTCATCTCTGATTGTGCTTATTTGGATCTTCTCTCTTTTCTTTGTGAATCTAGCTAGTGGTCTATCAACCTTGTTCATCCTTTTGAAGAACCAACTTTTGGTTTCACTGATTCCTGGTGTGGATTTTTCGGTCTCAATTTCATTCAGTTCAGCTCTGACTTTAGTTACTTCTTTTCTTCTACTAGCTTTAAAGTTAGTTTGTTCTTGTTTTCCTAGTTCCTCTACATGTGATGTATAATAATTAATTTGATATCTTTCTTTTTGAGGTAGGCATTTAGCACTGTAAACTTTCCCCCTGACACCGCTTTTACTGTATCCCAGATACTTAACTATTTTTGTCTCTGTTGTTATTGATTTCAAAGATTCTTTTTATTTCTGCCTTAATTTCATTGTTTACCCAAAAGTCATTCAGGAACAAATAGTTTAATTTTCATATAATTGCCATCATTCTTTTTAAGCTATCAGTGGGGACATATCGTAAAGAGCATGACATACTGTTTCCAATTAGCTAATGAAAGATGACATCTGTGCCAATGGGCCTGGACTACAGATGACAGCTGTGCACTCTGGCCTCATTTTTTAGTTTTCCTGCATAAGCAGGGCACAATCTTGGAACTCAGCGTGTGGACTTGCTTCCAACTAATAATATTTCCCTATCTATCTGCCATCATTAGTTATCATTTTTTTCTGAGTGTAAACTGCTTAATTTCAATGCTTACAATTTCTGAAAATCAGGCAAAACAGTAAAATCTGAAAAATACGTATGCCTCCAAACCAAAGTGGTTTTTGTTGTTGTTGGTTGTGGTGGTTGGTTGGTTAGTTGGGTTTTTTGTGCGTATTCTATTTTAACCAAGTCAGCATTCTTGAGTAGGGTCTTTCAAGGTATGCCTCTCAAAGAACAATAAAAGCTGCAGCACTCTAAAAATGGAAAAGTTTGTAACTCTCATGTGCCATGAATTCCACAAAAATAGATTACCACTTAAGTTGGCATCAAACTTACCTGCGGCAACTGCATTTTCATTAAATAGCTATTAAGAGATTAAAAAAAAAAAAGAACAAAACTGGCACTACCACCAAAAAATGATAATTATCAAACAGGGAATCTATTGCCAGTTTCTGAGAGAAAGCTAATCACAGTGACATTTAGGTACATGTACCAGGACTCGTAGGTGGTGATATGATTTGGCTGTGTCCACACCCAAATCCCATCTTGAATTGTAGTTCCCATGATCCCGATGTGCTGTGGAGGGGACCCAGTGGGAGATAATTGAATCATGGGGGTGGTTACCTCCATGCTGCTGTTCTCGTGACAATGAGTGAGTTTTCACAAGGTCTGATGGTTTTATAATGGGCTTCCCCCTTCGCTCAGCTCTCATTCTCTCTCTTGCTGCCATGTGAAGAAAACCACATTTGCTTCCCCTTCTGCCATGATTGTAAGTTTTCTGAGGTCTCCCCAGCCATGCGGAACTGTGAGTAAATTATACCTCTTTCCTTTATAAATTACCCAGTGGTGGGCATGTCTTTATTAGCAGTGTGAGAAGAGACTAATACAGGTTGGTACTAGACAGTCTTTTCAATGCATTTAAGTTCTGGGACCTGGGTTCAGTTGCAGAAAAGCAGAATTTGAGGCAATTTTATAGCCCTCTCCCTTTCTATTTGTGTTTAGAGATGGTGGCTCACAAGAGCCAATAAAGCAGAGAATGTCAGCATATTGTCTGTGCGCTGGGGTGGGGGTCTGTCAGAAGTGCTGGTGCCCTGACTGTGTTAATAACAGGAAGGTTTTTAGACACAGTGTGCTGGATATAATAGCTTTTTTTTTTCTTTAATAACTTTTTTCATTCAGATAATCAGAGATTTAAGCACTGTGAGGAGAGGAAGATGTCATATTTAAGGATAATCATGTTTTTCCTTTCCCCTATTTGTAAGGGATTCCTGATATCTTACTTGTCCCTTTCCTCCTCCTCATGGAGGAAAGGCTGATAACATAGTTCATGTGTGGAAATCAGGAGCCTCTGGTTCTTTGGTTCGAGCTCATCTAACAAGGCCTTGAATGTAGGGATGCAATCTTATCTTCCTTCCTCTTCACTCAGAAAGCTAGAAGCTGAAAGAAGAGAAGCTGGCATGCTCTATCGATTCAAATTTCAACTTGAGAATGGAGCATCAGCAAACTCATTTTAGATTTCATGAAAAGCTACATCAGCCAGCCAGGATGTTTTCAATAAAAGAAGTTGGGTTTGGTTCTCCACCTGCTGACTCTTGTCTGATTTCTCAGTTGGTTCAGAACTTGAACAGGAAGGAGAGATGGTATTCGTCATGTTTCAAAGAGTACAAGACACAGTAAAAGAATGAGCACTAAAAATGTATGCAGTGGGTTAAAGGCTATGTACATTAATGAATCTCAAACTGTATATTTGAAAAAGAAACCTCACCAAAGATCTATCACTGAAGAATGTAAGAAAGAATATTTCTGTAAACTTCAGACAGAATCTCTTATTTATATATATTTTTAAATGAGGTTATTCATCCAGTTACTTTTATGTGTATGCATCTTAAAGAATAGTAATTTTTTTAGATCCAAACATTTTAAATATACCACAACATTTGTAATAATGTATAGTGATTTTTTGTTGTTGTTTTTAAATATACAAGAGGCCTGAAAAATGGAAATGATCTGGGTCTTTCCTGACCTCTAAAAGCGCTTAATGGGGCTATTCTGAAGTGGCTGAAGAGCTGGGTCAAAGACCAGCCCAGGCTCACTTCTGAGAGGTCTCGGTTCATTCAAGTGTAACTAGAGAGGAAAACTGAGTGTTGCTAGGAAAAGCAATCTGCATAAACTCTAAAAAGAGAAAATGACCTGGAAATATATAAACCTTAGATCTCCAGAAATTATTTGTGCAGGAACCACCATAAATTCACATGAATGTGTTCATTGTCCTCAATAAAATGCAAAAAGGCATTCTCTGAAACAGAAGCAGGAAGCCATAAGATCAAAGGGTTGTTGAGAAGTTCATTTATATTAGAAAGGTTGGGCAAGATTAAGAATGATTCGAGGAAATTAAAAATGGAGAGTCGTAACTGTGATCCACATTGGAGACAATGAGGAACAAAATCCCTTCTCTAGGTAAAATACATCTTTGTTGCAGATGACAGATGTAAAATGTTTGCTAAGAATTTAGACAAAGGAAAAGGCTAACGTGAAATAGACACAGAATGAAGATGAAGGAGACCTGTGATCAGGGTTCCAAATGAAGAGACCAGAACAGAACTAACAAAAAGCACAGAAGACTATGACATCTACTTATAATGACAACAACAACAATAACCTTCCCGAGTTTAGCAAAATATAAAAAGGAAAACAGGGTACTGTGTACTCAACAAAATCAGAAAAGAGAACTGTAAGAATGTACACGTGGTCATAATTTTTAAATTCTATGAGAGGTAAAAATATCCTTCAAGAATATTTGAAGGAAATGAGGAAAAGAAAAGGTTAATGAAGCAAAACAGACTGGCTTCACAATTACTACAACACTTGAAAAGTTACACAACAAGAAGCCAGGAAGGGCTCAGGAAATAGAGCATTTTAGTAAAAAGAAGAATGATAAGTGAATATACAACTCACTTATTGAGCAAAATTAAGAACTTGAGATCAGAGGGATTAAGGCATAAAAATATGATAGGCAACACTGAAATCAGTCAAGCGTAGCACTGAGGCCACATAATTTTATAAACCTAGACACGAGTGGAGGCATGTATTTAAAATGACTTTTGAATGAGAAAGTTTAGGATGGTGAAAACGAGATGAGGATAACCTGTGCTAAAGAAGATATGCAACAGAAGAAAATAAACTCCCTGAAGAAAAGAGTTGGTCTAAATGTAGGATATCACAGTATTATTACTAATGATGAAATAAAGGTGGAAATGCAGTTGTGTGTACTTGTAAGTGTATGCAAATGTTTATGATGCTATTAATAGTATTTAATAAGCCTGTTGTAAATAACATAAAAACCTCAGACATGAAATTGAAGGAATGGCAATAGTAATAAAATGTAAAATGAGATGACAAAGTCAGACCAAATGTACACATTATAATAAGAGTACTAAATAACTCTTTATTATAAAATGTGTACACTAAAGGATGTTTATAAGAAACACAAAATGATTCCAAAAGGTTCTAAGTAAAATGATAGGCAAAGAAATGCCAGTTTATTGTACAAGAAAGCAGAAGTTTCAATATTATTGTGGGATAAAGTAGAATTCAAGCAGAAACATAATAAAGGTGAACAAAATCATGTGTTTATTGGCAATGGATAATCTTAATGTGAATGAGCAAATATGAAACATTAAACACAAATATTAACTTTATTTTTGACAAAGGAGTAATTAGATATGGCTCCCAAACTCAAAAATAAACATTTGGGGGCGGGGGGCGGGGGGCGGGCAAGGAAATATTGAAACAAATAATTGTCATGCAAAATGCCTAATGTACCTTTGCATTAATTCAACAAGACTTTGTTGAGATTCTTTCTCTGTAACGTAACTCAAGCATTGAGAATGCAGTGACGAATAAGCAGGTATGCTTCCCAACTTCCGCATGTTTGCAGTCTGTTTTGAATGAAAGGAGTAATACCCAGAAGAGAACAATGAAAAGCCAAAGAAACAGAGTGAAGGAAGGTTTCGGTGAAAATCTGCAGGGATTTCACTCATTTCACTCATTTCACATCCGGTTGGTAGAAGTTGCTTGATCAAGTGCATCCGGCTCTGTTAGGTACATGGAGAAAATACACAAGAAGGCACTCCAAATTAGTGTCAACTGCAAAATAAATAGATAAATAAAAATTCTCACAAGAAAATTAACGTTTTTTTGAAAGAACATGGTCCAAGAATTGCTTCCTTCCGAACCACGGGCCCACAAATTTCCACAAGCTTCCCTGATACGTCTTCCCCAACCAGGTTCATGGAAAGAGCAAAATTGTTCCCAGAGAGGGTATTAAAAGCATGGCCACGATCATGTGCATCATTTGCTGCCAACAGGCACAAAAGGAATGACTTGTGTATTCTCCAGGCTCATCAATTGCAGATGTACCAGTGGCTCATTTGGTCCCTTCGTTTGTGCCTGGCACCCTATCCCTACTTACTGAAAATATTTAATAGAACAGAACCTTCTTTTCTTGCATTTAGCTGAAATAAAATGAGTTCAAAGTAACAAACTGTTACCTTGACTAACTGGACGTACTAACAGTGAGATGTGTGGCAATACATTTCCTATTATGACATTTTTATCTAGCAGCATAAGATGACTACAAATGGCATCTTTACTGACATACAGACCAGTTCTACGTTCGCGTGTGTTGATTTTACTCCTGATTTTCTCTGCAGTCTTCTAGAGGTTGAACATGACTCTCTTTGTTCATTTCCCTTAGGATTTTCTGTAGATATTTAATCATTTTCAAGTAATAACTTAGCTTGATAATAGGCACTTGGGTTTAGGAGAAGTCCCTTTAAGTAAGACTTCACCACCAGAAACAATATGGGGTGTGCACCTCATGCATTCAGCAGCAATGTATTGTATACGTATATCTGTTTTGTGATATCACTGATGGTCAAGAGACATTGAATTGTGTATTGCTCTCTGCTTCCAAGCTGTGAAATGTTCCAGTTTCAGAGTCTGGATTTGATTTTATTTTATTAAAAAAAGAAAATTTTGAAAAGAGGTCTCTTTGTTCCATTACAATAATTTTCAGTACTCTCTTCATCTCTTATTAAGTCATTCTGTGCCTTCTCTCAGAGCACATTGTGACTGAAGCATTAATTAGCCTTCAGAGATCCTCAGACATGCTTCTTTCAGCAAAGATCTGACATTTGGGGACTGTCAGTCACTTGGAGTTATACTGAATAAAAAATTCATATTAAACATTTCAACAAGGAGTTTATATAAACTAGCAGAGGGAGAAGGAAGATTGGTAGAGTAGAAGGGAGTCTGTTTAACTTTATATATTAGACAACATGGGGTAAATGACATTTGGAATTAATGAAGCATATAATCATAATTACATGGCTGGTTCATCATCTTACCTTCCAAATTGTGCCTGAAATCAGCTAATGGCATAATACATGTACAATTCCTTGTTCAGAGCCTGTCTTGGCATGAGTATTCAATACCTTAGCCAACATTGTCAATAAGAAGCTGCTCCTCTAGCAGGAAAATATATTAGGCTCTAACCAATGAGATAGCTGCAGCAGGCTTAACAAAAAACCTTGCATTTTCTGTTCTTGTCGTCTTTTCTCTTTCACCAGATTTCACAGGTTTGAGAAGGTGGGATGACATGGAGGAAAGCTGATGTTATGAAAGCATAGAGCTCTCCCACAGGCTCTCCCTTGCTCAAATTAGCATTGAAAAAATGGAAATGAAAGAAAGATGGAAACTGTTGTTTATTAAATGGCTAGTATGTACCATGGGTGTTGCCTATACCAATAGATAAAGTATTTCATACAGAATAGATGCTCAATAAATGTGAAATCAATAAATAGATGTATGATTTATATGTATATGTATGTATTATCCATTATACATATATATATGCATTATATATGCACATGTACATTCATTATATGTATAATGTGTTAAATATGTGTTACATGTATAATGTATAATACATTATATAATACCTAATATGTGTTACATGTATAATGCATAATATATATACATGTAACATCCACATATAACACATGCATATTTAATACACAATATGTATTATACATTATATATGTAACACATGTATGTATTACATATGCATGTGTACATATATATACACATAAATATATAATGTGTCTAGAAATATAAAGTGGTAAAGACCATGGAGTTTTGTGTTTCGTGGACTTGGGCCCCTGCTCAGGCAGTACATCCTTAAGCAAATAGAACTATGACTGCTGTCACAACTTTTCTTTTCCATGTTATTACTGTTAATATATCCCTCACCATCCCATAACTTTTACTTTAATAATTCTCAGGGAAGATCTTGTCATCTCCCTGAAAAAGTCATGTCTGAGCATGAGGTCCCAGATTCAATTGAGATCTTTATGGAATCACTGTACATTTCAATATTTTGCCTAAATCCCTTATGAGGTTAGTGGTTTATTTTCTCAGCCTATGGAGAGAAGCTCTGGCAAGAATACTGCATAGGAACAGCCTAAGAGGACCTGTGGGATGCTGTCCAGGGTCCTGCTTCCACGATGGGAAGTCCAGCCATGCACTGCTAACAATGAACTGCCTTGTGGCCCATTCTCTTTCACTCTAAGGATAGACAGCTGTTCACTGCCCATATCCATTTACACCACTGACTTACTGTGACAATTGGGGTTTGAATATCTGTTTGCCACATCCTAGCTCTGTTAACAGTTTGTATATGATCTGACATAACAGCATAAACTAACCTTCCACCCAGCTCTGTATTTGATCCTAAAAAGCAAGTCCAGGTGTTTTGTTTTTGCCATAATTAAAACAGCAACAACAAAATATCGTGTATTGCACAGGAAACAATGCAATGCTCAATACGTTTAAAGAACCAATAGGGGTTCATGACACTCTCTGGGATTAATGACAGTGGATGACTTGACATGAATGGGGGGAAGAAAGGGAAGAAGGTGGCCGAGCACAGTGGTTCATGCCTGTAATCCCAGGACTTTGGGAGGCTGAGGCGGGTGGAACACGAAGTCAGGAGATCAAGACCATCCTGGCTAACATGGTGAAACCCTGTCTCTATTAAAAATACAAAAAAGCCGGGTGTGGTGGTGGGCACGTGTAGTTCCAGCTACTCAGGAGGCTGAGGCAGAAGAGTCTCTTGAACCCGGAAGGGAGAAGTTGCAGTGAGCCAAGACTGCACCACTGCACTCCAGCCTGGGCAACAAAGTGAGACTTGGTCTCAAAAAGAGAAAGGAAAGAAGGTTCTTGGAACCTGGGAAGAGCTGGAATGGTGGAAGAGGCAGTGCAAGGCAAGAAGTGTAGCCATACACAAATGCAACTACTGCTCAAACCAAACAGGCAGGGAGAGAACAGTGGGGAATAAATACTCTGACCTCTTTCTTCTTTTGTTCTTTGAATTTTGTTTGACATTACCTATTGGTTGGTCACTACTGAGCATCAGAGGACAGGCTGGCTAGACCGATGCAGTAGGAGGTAGCTACGTGGACAGAGAGTGGCAGAGAAGGCATCGTGGAGCTGGGATAGCGGCAAGCAGAGCAGAATCAGCACCATTTTGTTTTTTCCAGCCCTGGGTCTCCCTCCAGCTGCTGCTCTCTCTCCTTTTAGCTTTACAAGATTCAAAAACGCTTGCTGCTCTAGGAGCTCACCTCCTGTTGAATATTGACACTGGGAAATCCAGCATTTATTTCTGCCTCTACTCTGAAGCCTTCTTCAACCAAGTCACACTGGTGTCTTTATGGCTAAATTCTACATTGTTTCTTCAATTCTCTCATGGCAAAACCCGCTCCCATGTTGCCCGTCGTTCTCTGCTCTTTCTTTACCTTTTTGGCAGTCATTGTAAAGATCATGTTGATGACAAAACAAACCAACAACAGAATCCAAGAGCAAAATGATTGTTTACAATACCATCCTGTATTTAATTTCAGATTTTTTTTTTCTGAGACGGGGTCTTGCTGTGTTGCCCAGGCTGGAGTGCAGTGGCACAATATCAGCTGACTACAACCTCTGCCTCCCAGGTTCAAGCCATTCTCATGCCTCAGTCTAGTGAGTAGTGGGGACTACAGGCACACGCCACCATGCCTAGTTATTTTATTTTATTTTATTTTATTTTATTTTATTTTGTATTTTTAGTAGATAAGGGGTTTCATCATATTGGCCAGGCTGGTCTTGAACTCCTGACCTCAAGTGATCCGCCTGCCTCCGCCTCCCAAAGTGTGGGATTACAGGCATGAGTCACCATGTCCAGCCTAATTTCAGATTTTTATTTATTCATTATTTCTAGTCTGTATGGCATTTCACTTAGCACACAGAGCATATTGCATCATTTTGCCAGTTTCTTTCTTGTATTCCCCTCTTTCCCTTTCCTACCTCATCCAACTTGAACCGTGTGAAGAGTCTCGCATGTGTGTTCTTCCATATCTTTCTCCATGACCCATACAAGCTTATGTAAAAATGTACATATGCATGCAAGGTGACTTTAATGTGCTGGGGTTTTTTTTTTTTTTTTAATTGCACGAACACATAAAATAACACCATATATGTTTCTCTACAACTCCACTCTCATTGTAATGTAAATTATCCTAGGCTGATTTGGCTGGAATTTATTTTGTTTTATAATACTTTACCTTGTGGTTTTACAGATGAGCATCAGTCTTGACACAGCTGATCCGTCTGGCTAGGTAGGTGTCCGTTCTTTATTCAGTTCAAGCTGAACTCTCCTTTAGTCAAAAACAGGAAACCTCAAAATGAGCCACCAAGTTCCTTCTTGAAGTGTTCTGTGCCCATAGTTTCTGATATCCCTGTGTCCTGGTTTTCTTCCTCAAGTTCTCTCCCCACCTGTGTGTGTGAAATCTTCTTTCTCTGTTTCCTTTCTTTATGCTTACCTATGAGTCAACTTTTTCTGTGATAACAATGCTTAATAAACAATGCTGTAATTTTATTGGCTTAAAATCGCAAACATTAATCTGAAAAGGCTGATTTTACATTTCTAGTAAATTTCTGATAATTTCCCCTGGAGTAATGTCTTACATACGTTTGTACATGCCAACTTATTTCCTACAAATCTTTTTCTTCATATTTTAATTTGCTTGAAGCCTTTCTCCAAGCCTCTCTATGCCAAAAAATAAATAATAAGGTAAAACACAAAGTTTTTCTTGGAAATAAGTGCAAGGTGCTGTGATGAATAACAAACTGGAATTAATTCTGTCTTAGGTCATCATAAGGGACTCAGGTCTGGGTAAGCATCTTCTTGGTCTTGTTACTACAAGGCCAAAGAGTTTGTTATATCTTCATAATTTATTTCAAGTCCTCAAGGAATAAATCACTGGTTTTTCTAACCTTGATTTTATTATGTGAAAATCGATCTGTATCATTATATCTCAGTAGTGTCTACAAAATGGACCAAATATATTAGTGTCTAGAAACAATACATGGAACACAGAAGTCAATTTATATCCTCCTACTCAGAGATTTAAATCTGGAAATTTCTAATTATCGTCCTCACCATAGAAATTCAAGAAGTGAGTGTGCTACACTCCTTCATGGAAAATTAGAGTTGGCCAAGTTCCAGGGGCAGAAAAAGGGTTTTGTAGGGCTTTAGCTATACAGGGGAAAACACGTATCTTAGAAAATACGAAGAGATAAAGTGGTGGAAAGAAATGCAAGAAAGCATAAAGGAGAACCAATATCCTGAGTCCGAAGAAAGCACATAAAATCCCAAAGTCAGCTGGGAGCCAGAATAGGGGATTAAGACATAAGTTAGGAAGCTGAGAATTGAGCAGTCTGGACAAATGAAAGTCAGAGAAGTGAACAAAGGTCCTATGTTCTAGAAATGTTTTCAAATATCAGGGCAGCTCAGAGTGATAAAAGCCTAAGCCATTTCCATCTTTTGACTATTTCAGTTTTCTAAACATAATAAATGCCCAATCAGAAGTATACAAATTGTGATACAGTTTAATGCTCACTTTTAACAAATCCTTTTAACAAAAGCTTTGTAATGCAGTGTAACTGTGCCATACACAAAGCAATGATCAGACTTTGAATTAAAAAAGCACACGTTTGTAGTACCTGTTGTTTTGGTTAAGTTTGGGAAACCGAGTAAGTTGAATGCTGTGTTCTTTCAATTTTGTCAGTATTTCTCTATAATTGAGTATATAATCTAACATTTACTTTAGCAATGTAAACTTTGCATTAACAATGTAAGGACTTGTAATGAATGTGGCTTGGCTCACGTCTCTGCCTCATCATCTCTGTCCCTCCCAGGATGAATCTTTTAAATCTCAGCTGGCCACTCATCTTTATTATTGTGATGAGTTTGGCTGACCTCAGGATTAGCATCAACACTATATGAATTTATATAGCCATGAAAAAACTAATTTAACATTTCTGGGGCATCCCTGATAGGTAAATTACCCTAGAGACATGTTTTATTTATGCTTTTGTTTATTGACTTCTTTCACTCTCTTGCATGCAAATCTTTGTGTCTTAATTTGCCTGGACTCGTAATTCTCATGAACATAGCAAGACTAAAAGGGAATCTTTGGAAAGTACTTCTTTAATTTGATGAACACAGACAGGTAATCTGAATAAATTCTGTTCAAGTATATTAATTATCCATTGTGGCAGTCCACACTAATCAATTTCACCAGAAGTTACCTGTGTTCTAGATCATTTTCTGCATGGAAGTAATAGTTGAAATCATTATTAGGACCCATATAACAGAGAACATTAGAGACACACCAAAGTTAGCAAAATAAATAATGTACTATTTATAGAACCTCTTCACTTACACCGTTGTCTTTAAAGAATAACGTAAATAACTGCACATAGGAACAAGCTCAATTATAGTAAACTAAAGAAAAATAAAAGATCCTCCATTGCAGAATCTAGCACTTGGAAACTCCGTAATACACAGCCTAGCTCTTTACACTTTTTTTTTTTTTTGGAAAAGTGTATGTATGTAGTGTTCCCTTAATATCTTTGAAGATAGATGTTGAAGTTAACTTTTTAATTTTAAAATAGCTACATGTGCTTCAACTCTGGTGGTTCAAGATAATTTAATCTCCCTAAGGATATAACTCTTACAGCTGTAAATGACCAAAAAAAATCCATTGATTTAATCAAATAAGGAATATATTGAATCATACAACTAGAATGCCCAGGGTAAGTCTTGCTTCAGGTAGGGTTAGATTCAGGGGCTTAGATCAGAAAAACATTTTTTCTATCTCAGATCTGCTTTCATCAAGGTTAACCTCTTTTCCAGGTAGCACTCTCTTTCTCTATATATAACACAAAGGTCATTTATTACTCCAAAATTACATTCTACCACTTTGTCAGCCAAAGAAGTAGTGCCTCTTTCCTAATCTTTCCAGCAAACCTCTCAGGTAGGATGCCCATTGTCTCAGCTCTACCACAGGCTCATCCGTGAACTGATCCTGTGGCTGAGGAATGAGGTGCTTTTAATGCCTCTACTGGAAACAAGTAGAGTGAGAATGGAACAAACTTGTCTTCCAAGGAGAACACCTAGAAGCAAGAGAGATGAATTTTGCTTCTCTACTTCTCTGGGTAAAGACAACTTGTTCATTAGAGAAGCAGGATTATGCCTGCTTTTCATCTGGCCCATATAGCACGCCTCATTCCTTCCCTGCAGCATCTACCTGTTACAATACACATAGTAAACGGGAGTACATGTTGAATAAATGAAGGCATGAGTTTCATTTCAGAGTAGAATGGGGAATTGATTGGCTCTGAAATCAGAGGGAACTGTTTTCTAATTGTGGGTCTATAACATATTGAGAGATCTTGTGGAAAACTAATGTGTGTGCTTTCATCTTCTCTTTTGTAAGTTAGGGATAATATAGGGATTTTTAAGAGAAAAATATGTGAATATATGTAAATTACATAGTCTAGGCCTTTTTGTTTAAAAAAATTAAGTCTACTCTCCATTAAAATGATTCCATTCTACTAGAATTATTTAAATTTAACTTATTTGAAATTTAATATTTTATTAAAACCTAATTAATTTTTTCATAGGATTAAATAATGTAATTCAATATCTATTGATTTGGGTTCAGGCATATTAAATTTTAATGCAATCTTTGTATTTTTCATAAAACAAAATTGAAATACATTATTTAAGGACATTCTACACTTGACCTATTTTCTTATAAAAATATGTGCCTGCCCCTTTAATGTTTGGAACGAGTTGATAATTCTGTCACTATGTGTAAGTATATAAAAGAGGGAGAGGGAGGGCCAGGTGCGGTGGCTCATGCCTGTGATCCCAGCACTTTGGGAGGCCGAGGCGGGCGGATCATGAGGTCAGGAGATCGAGACCATCCTGGCTAACACAGTGAAACCCCGTCTCTACTAAAAATACAAAAAATTAGCCAGACGTGGCAGCATGTGCCTGTAGTCCCAGCTACTTGGGAGGCTGAGGCTGGAGAATGGCATGAACCCAGGAGGCGGAGCTTGCAGTGAGCTGAGATTGTGCCACTGCACTCCAGCCTGGGCGACAGAGCGAGCCTCCGTCTCAAACAAAAAAAAAAGAGGGAGAAAAAGAATGACCTTTTGTGTCCTGAAACAAATACTTTACTCTTTCCATTTCTGTTTACCCCAGCGTCTGGAGGACATAGAGGCAATATTGTGGAAGAGTTATCTTTTGTATGTGTGTAACAGACCAAAGAATAAATATTAAATATGCTGCTTCACTTCTCCCGTCTGTTTCCCCAATGTCCCAAGTGGGGTCAACTCTGATATCTTTTGCTATGACAACAATCCCAGAAAGATAAAAGGAACTGGCATGCTACCTAAGGAAACTACCTATTGACAATATTTTTGTTGTGATTTAAGAAAGAATAAGCCTATCAACAAATACACTTCTTTAGTAGTGGATGACATTAAATTTAATCATGCGTAGTCCTTGTTTTGGATACACTGGCAAAAAACAAGATGCCAAAGTGGCATTCAGCTTATGGAACACTGAAAGAAACATTCTGCAGCAGACTTTTGTATGTTCTCCCATCAAAAATAGTTCAGGTAGGTGTTAAAGACTATTGTAGACATATGTCTAGACAGCACCAAATCGTGTCCCTGTGCACATTTCGGAAGAACCAGGGACTGAGTGGGGAAAAAAGCCCCAGGATATTTTGGAAAAGGTTAAAGTGTATGCTTCCTGGAAGAAGCAACACCTGATAAGTAACATATTTAAACAGGAAGTGATTTGATTCACCCTATTGTTGTTACGTCCATTGGGCTGTCATCAGACGTCATAGACATGACTCGAGATGGTGTCATTAGAAAAAGTTCACTGACAGTGTAATCAGTTCAATCCCTGGTGATCTTCTTCCTAAACATTGTCGAGATTCATCTGTCCCCATACTTGGTAAACATTTTCACTAACAAGACTCTAAAAAACAACAAAAAACCTTCCATTCCCCAAGTATGTGGAGATTTGCCCAAAGTAATGACACATTCTTTAAGGTTTAGTGTTTTATCTTAAAAAGCAATTTGCATCTCAGCTTCTATATAGTTGAAAAAGTGTTCTTGATTCAGTGAAACGTATAGTGTAAAAATACTCATTTGAGTTTATTCCCATTGAACTGACCAGATCTATAAGTAAAAATGTGTGCAGCAGCTAGATTTGTGTGACTCTAGCTTTAATATTTATTTCACAACACCATTCTACAAGCACCAGGAGAAATGGAACTGTGACTCATTTCTTCACTGCTGTACCCCCTGGGTCTAGTCAGTACCTGGTAAAGAGTAAATACTTGATAAATGTTTGTTGACTGAATGAAAGAAATAATTAACATGCCGTGTGTATCCTCAGCCTTCCCATTTTCTCAGTGTACAACCCCAAGAGGATGTGTACTTCCATTTGAAAAGCACTGCTCGATAGGATGCAAATTGAAGCCAAGAATCAGAATTCACAGAGACAAATTACTGGAACAATTTTCTCTTCACTTCTGTGATTTTATTAGCTGAATTATGGGTGCGGCTTATTTCATGGATCAAATGACCGAGTCTTCTAAGTCTGTGGACTCAGTACTCAGCAATTATCTAGTTAATATGATTAATGTTGACAGTAAAAATGAGCATCAGCTTGGTCACGGGGGTCTCATGTTTCTGAGGCTTGGAAACCACATCGAATCTACGGAAGAAATGTTCTTTTGAAGGAATTAAGCTCCGGAGGATACCTTGTTCCTCTCCACTGCCTCCATATGTCTTCTGCCCTCTCATTCCTCCTCCTCCTCCTCCTCAGATCACTCAATAATTTTTTCGGATATTCATTTCTGGCCATGCTGCATGTATGTATGTTGTCAGTCTGAATTACCTCTAATTTCTCAAGCATCGGAAAGACAATGCTGTTAAAACATGATGGCAAAGCCTTGACTAAACAGTGGATATGATGACCTACGGTCATATGGGGGGAGGAAAATAATAGCTGATTAAAAATATTATTTTACCTCAGAAATGCTCACTTTTTAAGTGAAAAGTTGTCTTAAAGAAATCCAATACCAAAAATAAAAAAATCAGTGAAGGACATTTGGGCTACCTTTTGTTGAGCACACCTTAGATGCTAAGTACTTGAAAATATGAACCTGTTGAACCTATTCACCTCTCTGCACCAACCTGAGGAGGAGGGTCCTGCTGTCCTCCGGTAAAGATGGGGCAGGGAGACTGGGAACAGTGAAGGCTCTTGCTCAATCTTAGAGGAGCCTTGGCAGAACAAGGGTCCAGTGCCGATCTGACCTAAGGAAACTACCTTTGACAATACTTTTTGTCCCGGTTTAAGAGAGAGTAAGTCTATCAACAAATACACTTTTTCAATAGCTGATGACTTAAATTTCATCAGGCATAGTCCTTATTCTGATACACTGGCAAACAATGAGATCCCAGAGTGCCATTCAGCTTACGGAATGCTGAAAAAAAAAAATTCTACAATATTACTTTCAGAAGTTCCCCCCTCACAAATAGTTCAGGTAGGTGTTAAGTAAATAGACTATTGTAGGCATGTCTGGACAACACCAAATCCTGTCCCTGTGCAGGTTGGATCATCAAAGCAAGGATGTAAAGGATTACACAGAAGTTGTGGATACAATCAGAGTGGAAATTTGGTTGGCTACGCAGAGAGGATTAATCATGATTAAGAATAATTTTAACTTAAAAGCTCTGTCTGGCAAATCTGAATTCTTAACCACTGTGTTAGATTTATTTTGGCTCTGTAGCAGGTCAAAGACTTAAAACTATCAATTGAGCACCATCTAATGTAAGACTTTTTAAGTGTGACGCATACACACACACGCGCGCACAGAAAGAATAACCATATTCCAGTATATGTGGCCAGGTAAAAATGACAGTGAATTATTCTTGCAACCAAATTCAATAGTCTGAATAGAATAAAGTGAAATATTGTCACTTTATATCTCTTGATTGTGTTTTAATATCTCCTAACACCACAGCTAATCTTCAGGGTATATAAAGCTTGTTATTGAAATAATATAATTTGAAGACTTCACCTAGAAACCTTCCATTTGAAATTTAGCCATCAACATATTGCTCTATCACCTGGAATGAAACTTCACCAATGGGCTGAGACTCATTTATTTTAAATTTCTCTTTACCATGCAAAATAGTCTCATGACAGACAACACATATTTAAGTGCCATAAATCCCATTTTGAACGCATTTTTTGGAGTGATGACTATATAAGAGTTCTGGTTTATTTATACAACAACCTCAAGTGGGTTTTTTGTTTTGTTTCGAGATGGAATTTCACTCTTGTTGCCCAGGCTGGAGTGCAATGACACAATTTTGGTTCACCACAACCTCCACCTCCCGGGTTCAAGCATTCTCCTGCCTCAGGCTCCCAAGCAGCTGGGATTACAGGCATGCACCATCATACCCCGCTAATTTTGTATTTTTAGTAGAGACAGGGTTTCTCCGTGTTGGTCAGGCTGGTCTCAAACTCTCAACCTCAGGTGATTTCTCTGCCTCAGCCTCCCAAAGTGCTGGGATTACAGGCTGACAGCACCTGGTCCATCAAATGGGTTTTTATCTCCATTTGCAGAAAGATAAGGGATTTCCCCAAGCCCACACAAATCGGATATGGTAGAGCTTGGATATTGGGCACTTTTCTTTAGCTTTTCCGATTGTGAACTTTCATATTCTATAAGGAAATTTAGAAATGAGTACTAACAGCTTAAGAAAATGGGACACTGAGTAGTGAGTTTTGATAAGACTTACCAATAGAGAGGACAGGAACAAAAAAGTGCTCATGGCAAGGATTCCAGCAATAGTCACAGCAACAACATGGAGATTCCCAAGGGCTAAAGTTAGACTGATCTTCATCAGTTCTCAGATTTGCCAAAGAAAGCCTGATTATAAGGATTGGTGATAGTTAATATAATTAATGGAGACAGTACGCTACATTTAATAAAGTGTTTTGTCAGCAAATATATTTTACATTTTGAGCAATTTAATTTCAAGAAGTTCATATTCTATTCAGGAGAGGATGCCTAAAATACTTCATTGGAAAAAATAAAGGATTGCATAAAATATTTAACATAGAAAATATATGGTATGTGCACATGTGGTGTAAGGAGCTGTATAACTGTGTTACTTGAAGAAGCCCCTCAGTGTGAGTCTTCTAGGTTCTGGGCGTGTTGAACAAATAATTGAACAAAATGCACAAAGTAACAATGAAACAGTGAATGTAGGGATTTATTGAAGTGAGAAAACACTTCACAGGGTAGGAGCGGGCCTGACTCAGTGATTCAAGGGCTTAATTGCAAAATTTTCTGGGGTTCAAGTACCTTTTAGAAGTCTCTTATTTGTTACCACCTACATGAATGAAGGATTTGACCCACAGCCAACCTGAGGCCAGAGTGGATTGATGCATTATGCAAATGAAGGAATGACCTTGGCCAGGCCAATTGGGGCACTTTGCGTTTCCCATTTGTGACCCAGTGGAAGGGAGGAGGTTGTAAAGAGAGTAGCCTTTTGATCATTTGTTACTTGGGCCTGAGAGGTAGATTCCCTTTTTGATTCAGTTTTAGGAAGTCAGTGCAAATTGGTCTTAGCTTCCCTGTCTCCAGGCTCTATTCTCCTGCCTCAGTTGCAAGGTGGGGAAGGGTGAATCGTGGTGTCATCTGCATCGAAGTGATAGCTTGAAACCTGGGATGGTTGAAGGAAGCTGAAGAGATGCCAGCACCTAAAACACCTCAATTACAGGCATTGGGGAAACCCTACATTTAGGGAGAAGAGGAGGAGGATTTCCAGGACACAGAGTGGAAGTGGCTAGGCAGGTCAGGGTGAAATACAAGGATTGACTTGGATCATCAAAGCAAGGATGAAAAGGTTTCAATAGAAATTATGGATATATTGAGACTGGAAATTTGGCCAGACATGCCGATAGAAAACTAATCACAAGAATAATTTTAACTTAAAACAGTTAAAAATGAAATATCTTTCATATGTAAATAGAAAAACTCCATTTCTGCAGGTCTGTCTTTTGAATGTGGAAATGCTCTGATTTCATGTGCCAATTATGGTTCCTAGATCATGCAACCTTGTCAAACCATCTATAGAATATAGAGCAATTATGTTTTCCCCAAACACAATGAAGAAGCAGTTTTCCCTATGCAGTGGACTCCTGGTGAACTTCATTACTTCTCTTTTTTTTTTTTTTTCCACTGCTACCTTCGCCTGCCTTTTTACAAGCATAGACTTGAACATTTGCTACTCTCTTTATCTCTCCAAAGGCCCTGTTTTATTTCTCAGCAGCTGCCCTGTTTCTAAGGAGGTGAAGTTCCCTTTCAAAGCTGAACTTCAGACTGTACCTTGACCATTATTACTGCAACTCTCAGCTCCAGGACAGCATTTAAGGCAGACTAACCAGAGACCTGCTTCCCCAGCCTGCAATTGAGGAGAAAAAAGCAGACTGTAGCAGGAGGAATTTGCTATGGATTGTGTGGTATTGCTCACATGAAGCTTCTTGGTATTTTTTCTTTATATGACATCAGTTTCCACACTTTTCTTCAACTCTTTCCTTCCTGGACTCTTCTGAGGTCAAACTGCAGATAAAAGCAAACTCATAAATAGAGGCAACAAGAAAGGAGATGAACTGTTGGTCTTTATTTTCTTCCTCTTCTTGATAATCTTCCCCCTTCTCTTTATTCCTCCTTTAAAATTTACCCTGAAATTGAACTTTATGGATAGTAGAGAGTTAGTGATTTATTATTCTCTAGCAAAAGAGTATTTTTCCTTTCAGATGTGTGTCTTTAGAAGTCCTATTTTAATGTCCACAGGCACCCCACAGATAGATTGAAAAAGGATATCTGCAGAAGCCCAGTTAGCCAATTTCGTGAGTGTGATCAAAGGAGTTCAAAGGCAAATTGAGGTCTCAAGGAAAGAGACAGGGGAAACGAAACAGACCAAAGCCTGTTCTACTCAACCTAGTGGAGGACAGAGGCTTTGAGGATGAGGGAAGAAGAGGAAGAGACTAAGAAAAGAGGTCAACTCATGATGGAGCTAGAAAAACTACATCTGGAAAACAGATTAAAGGTGGCAATTTAGGGATTTCTGAGTAAGACTGGAACTTGAAAATAAGTATCTAGATCTCCCCTCCGATCTCCCCTCCTGTCTCTTCATTGAAGTTTCTAAAGGCACATTAAGGTGTGGGGAAAACACTTTTACAGCTGAGGACTTCAGAAGGAGGTCATCAGCAGGTAAGAAATATTGAGTTTTTCTCATGAAAAGTAGAAAGAACTAAATTGAAAGAAGGAAGACACAGCAGGGAAACTCCACCTCCACTACTCCACCAGCTCTAGGAAACATCTTTAGGATGAAAGTCTAGAGGACCATGTCAAAACCTATTAATACAACCTGAACAAGAAGACGAAGTACTGGAGCTAAAATTGGGCCATTTCCTGTGAATCGTCTGTGAAATTAGGACCAAAGAAAGAAGGGAACATCAGCCTTGGGATAAATGTGTTGCCTGCAGATAAACAGTGTAGCAGATCCCATTTGGGGCTCTAATCCTTAACCTCTCTCGACACCTGCACCTTTTACTATGCAACATCACAGCTGTCTTCCCTTGCCTGCCCCACTTCATGGGCAGAGTAAACCCCACTCTATCTCCTGACTTACAGTGTGGCCATGTGACTTGCCTTGGCCAACAGAACAAGGCAGTGATGCTGATGTGCCAGTGCAGGGGTGACACCTTAAGGGACCTTGCATAATGCCTTTTGCCTTTCATATGGGACAGAGCTAACCCCGAACAACCTGCTGATCTTGACAGATCAGCCAACCCCCAAGCTCAAAAGCTAAATACTTGTTTTTTGTTGCATGCTGTTGGAGATTTTTGTGGTCATTTTTTTTACAGCAATAAGTTACCAATATAATACACAAGGGCTTGTCCCTAATCTACAGGAAGCCCAGCCAAAGATCATGGTGACCTGGACCTGCTATGTGACCATGAAAATAAATGACAAAATGTTATGAAAACAGGGAGTTCATGCAAATGGATTCAACAAAACCATAGAAATCAGACCCAAAGATGGATAAAGGAAGCCAGGATGAATGTTGTTCTTCTTGCCCTGGATGGGCAGAAGGTTGACTTAGTAATGTAAATCAGTGTTGAAGCTATTCACATATTTTCTTTTCTGGATTCACTTATTTGGCATTAATCCAACAAATATGTTTTAATGCACCCACTATGTATTAGGCAATGATAAGTGCTTTGGAAAAAGTGTGGAGGAGCAGATAGACATGGTCCTGGCCTTCAGGAAGGTTGATGCCCATCAATTCAGGAAGCATGCATTGTGTGTTTTGGTTTTTTGCCAGTCAGTATAAAGGAGAAGATAATGGAGTAACTTGCATACAGTTATGGAGGGCAAATAATATCCCACAGGAACTGCTTACAGAAACAAAATATGTGTTTGTGAAGACAGAGTTGTTTGTCAAACAAAAATTAGAAGTGTATAACATTCATATTGTCTTCCTTACCCCTCCCCACAAAATACTTTAATATGCATACTACAACAAACTAAGAATAAGAAATTCATGGAACAATTAAAGATTAACATTACAAGCAGTCTGGGCACGGTGACTCATGCTTGTAATCCCAGCACTGTGGGATGCCAAGGTGAGAGGATCATTTAAGGTCAGGAGTTCAAGACCAGCCTGGCCAACATGGTGAAACCCTATCTTCTAAAAAATACAAAAATTAGCTGGGTGTGGTGGTACATGCCTGTAATCACAGCTAATCAGAAGGCTGAGGTGTAAAAACAAAAACAAAAACAAAAAAACCATTTAAGCATGGAGGACAGTCTAAATAATTACTAAATACATAAATGTTTTTGAAATTTTAAATTTACTTTTGAAAATAAAAACAATACATAAGAAAACATCCAGAATATAAAATTTAAAAATATATAATCTAATATTAATAACTCTATGCCAGGGGTTGGAAAACTATGGCCCATGGAACAAACTTGCTCACTGCCTATTTTTATAAATCTTTACTGGTACATAGTCATGTTCATCCATGTCATATTGCCCATTGTTGCTTTTACATTATAACCCCTGAATTGAATAGCTATAACAGAGGCCTTACAGCTGTACAACCAAAAATATTTGAATTGCTACCAAAAAAAATTGCTGACCCTTACTCTATAGTGATAAATTGGGAATTCTTAACTAAATGAGTAATATTTTCAAAAAATATAAATTTCAAAATTTATCCAAGAAAAAATAGTGA
Organism: Macaca nemestrina; assembly: GCF_043159975.1. Classification (NCBI taxonomy): domain Eukaryota; kingdom Metazoa; phylum Chordata; class Mammalia; order Primates; family Cercopithecidae; genus Macaca; species Macaca nemestrina. Next base: position 9,239,797 of record NC_092139.1, on the reverse strand, counting down.
AAAAAACAAAAGGAAAGCAATGGATGGCAAAATAGTTGTTCCATGAATACATCTCTAGAGAGCTTTGATGCTAATGTACTCAAATTCTCAATGCTGTACAATCTTTAGAGCAGAGCAAAAGAATAAAAGCACTTCTAGTTATATTATGTGGCATAACTTTGATATTAAAACATAAAGCTTTATATAAAAAGATACCAAATATCAATCTCATGTACTAATATTGACATAAAAATAAAAGATTAATTCAGTCCACTACTATATAAGAAATATGCCATGAATTAAAGTTTATGTCAAGAATGTTAAAAAACCTCAATGTTATCTCTTGAACTAACTGATTGGTTGCTTTAAATTCCTAAAAAAGCACATTAAGATGTGGGGTAACTGCTTTTATATGGAATCACAAAGATGCTGTCATCAGGTAAAAAACTGTGAGGAGTTTTTGCCAGAAAAATTATAGAAAGAGGCTGGGTGTAGTAGCTCATGCCTGCAATCCCAGAGACTCGGGAGGCTGGGGTGGGAGGATCACTTGAGCCTAGGGGATAGAGGGTGCAGTGAGTTGTGATCTTGCCACTGAACTCTAGCCAGGGCAAAAGAATGAGACCATGGTCCTATTTTTTTTTTTTAATTAAGAAAATTTTAGAAAGAATCAGAATGAAATAAGTGATTTCCACTTTTTCGGGCAAACTAGGGCTACCATTTTTACCATTATGGCACCTTCTTAGTAAGAAAGTGGGGAGGGTGGGCAGGGCAATGGTGGAGAAAACATATAATCTACAGATGAATAAAAGGCATTTGGTAAAATGTAACATCATTATCACTTATAAAATAGTAATAGAGACTTCCTTATGACATCAGACTCAATGTTCAAATATTTAAGCATTATCACTGAAGTTAGAAACAAACCCATTGTCCACTATTACATAGCATTGTTCTGGAAGTACCAGCCAAGGTAGTGAGACAAGACATAAAATCGAACCCTAATCCACTGGCTACTGCTATTGCTGTGAGTAGTAGACTGATACTCTGCTCTGACCTAGGAGTCTCTTGTCTTCTTACAGCGTCCACGAAACTGTGGCAGGCTAACTGACTACATGGTAGGGTAAAATCTTGATGAGCTTGGGAAAATGTGCTAATTTCCTTTCAGTGCAATTTTTCCATTTTCTAAAATAAATACAACTCATGGAATTTTGAGGGATGTTCTAAGAAAATGTGAGTGGCACATGGTAAGCACAAATTTCCCCATTTAAATATTTTGTATGAATAATTTAATTGGAATGAGTAGAATCTTTGTGTTTTAACCACAGAGGATGGTGCTTCTGGTTCTCTGCTTCTCTTCACTGATCTGGCGTTTTTACTTCTTACATTTTAACCTTCAGATCCTCTCAACTCAGTCTCAAAGTCTAGCAAGTTAACTAGTTATCTTGTTAATTAGCTTTACCAAATAGCCCAAGTCATTATCCCTGTGATTTTTTTGAAGTATAAAGAATAATAATGTATTGACAGTGACACTCTGCAGAATGCAGTCTATTTTTAATAAAATAAAATAATACACATGTAAAAACCATTTATATTTTATGTGTGTCAGCATATTTTTCTCTTTCTCTTTTTCTCTCTGTCTCTTTCTTTCCCTCTCTTTCTTTCCCTCTCCTGAAACAAAACAATCTTTTGCACATAACATTCTCATGATGTTTTTTATTTTTAACACGTATCTCCATAAACAATATCCAGTTCTGTATTTGCACAGTTCACATAATAGCATCCCTGTAAAGTACCCTCTTGTAGCTTGCCTTCTGTTTTACAACAAACAATATGCTTTAGAGAGTTACCCAGGTTGATTTATGGAGATACGATTCATTCATTTTATCTATAGTAAAGTATATCATGAATAGACTACAATCTATTTATCCACCTCCCCACCAGGGAAGCAAGTTCTTTCCACAAATACTAATGCCATTTTCCAATTGGAGAAAATTGGACTCAGATACAGCATGGACATTAAATAGTACTAAGAAAATTTCTGCTTTGCACTTTACACGCAAAGAATGATACAGTCATTTGGATTGACTACAGTGGTTAAGTATGTCTTTTGAAACTTTTTCCACAATACACTAAATTTACCTCCTAGTTATTATCTCCCCTGGAAGTTAATAGAAGGTCAATTACACTATAACAGTGTAATTGATGGAGGTTGGCAATATTCAAACATTTTTTCCTTTTTTTTTTTTGTTCTTTCACGTACTAAATTGAGTTGTTTCCTTTGCGAGATTTAAAAACTGATTGAAGCCAGTTTTCTTCCATTCTCCCCCATGTCCTTGTACATATAAGAAAAGAGAGACAGTTTCTTCCAGCCCCAAACACAAGATTTTAACAAAAGGCAGGCAAATGTTGACGTTTTCTTAGTATTTTATTTATCAAGAGTATTAGCAATCTGTTTAAAGCAGTGGTTCTCAACTGGGGCAATTTTGCCACCTCCACTCCACACCTGAGAACATTAGTCAATGTCTGGAGTTAATTTTGGTTGTCATGACTGGAGTGGAGGTGCTACTGGCATCTGGGGTGGAGAGGCCATAAATGCTGCTAAACATCTTACAATGTACAAGACAGACACACCTCTACTGCCACCCCCAACACAGAATCGTCCAGTTCTGAATAGCCATAGCGCTGAAGTTGAGAACCCCCTGGTTTAAAAAAGCAGAAACCAAAATTACATCCCTCAGCTGCCATCTTTATTCCAGGAGAACCCTTAGACCAAGGCCTGACCTGACCCTATGAGGACATAAGCTAAATCATAAGGCAGACAGAATGTTCTCTCTGTCACCCTCCTATTCATGTCAGTTACCCCACACAGCCGGTTTTAATTCCTGTCTTATTTCCCTGTTATGTAATTCCCCAGCTTCCTTTGAAAGCTCCTTCAGCGCCACATCTATGTATCCTTTGGAGGTGGAGCTCAGGTGGCTTTGTTCGGCTGAGCAAGTCAACACACTTTTCCCTTTCCTAGTTACTATTCCCCTGAGGTTGTCCTCCACAGCTACTGTACTAATCTCCAGGCAGCAGCAACAACAACAATGGGCTGATTGCAAAGAAGGTGAGCAGGAAACACCCCTGGCTGCACTGTGAGAATTCAGGGCACTCTGCCCACTGCCAGCTGGCCGGCATTCTCAAGTTTAGGTTGGTTCAATTGGAGCTAACTTTCTAAGTAGACGACACAAGAGGTGGTGGTGTTTTTGTAACTCTTGAGAGCAGTCCAGAAATACCTGGGGGTGTGAATGAAGAACAGGGCAGCACAGCAAGACAGAAAGGTCAAAGACTTGTGCTGGATTCTCCTGCTAACTAGCCCTGTGACCTTGGGTAAGTTACTTAAAATGAAAAATGCCTCACAAAATAGACAGTATGTTCTTAAGCTGCATGCACCCAATAGCAAACCCAGAAAGGGGAAAGTGGAAGCTCACCTTCCATGAACTTCACAATCTGACATCCTAGAAGCAAGCTGTGTTGATTTCACTATTCATGTAAGTTTGATTTTAATTTTAAATTGCACAACCTTTTCAGTGCTTAGGATTTCTAAAAGTCTTAATCGAGCCTTGACTGTGAGGGATGTTAGATTTTCAGACTCTAGACTTCTATCTCCAACTGTCTCAGGGTCCATATTGTATAGACTGAAGGCTTTTGACCCATCTCTTCATTAAACATACAATTCTGAGCACTTATTATGCACCAAGCATTGAACTAGATCTTGGAATTTGCAGAAATGAATGATACTACGAAGTACAGGACAATCATTCATTTATCAGACATCTATTGAATCCTACTCTATCAAACAATGTGTGTAGCAGTCAACTGAGAAGAGTTCCTGCCTTTAATGATGTCACAGTCCCATATAAAAATAGGTAGATGAATACCCAGGAATAATAGTATGTTGGAGTCACAGAGTATAGAAGTATGGGGAGGGAGATAATATAACCCATTGAGTGGTGGAGCTTTCTGGAGGAGATGACATGTGAAAAATATAAGCTATGTCAAGGTCTAAAGGAATTCCATACTTGCTTGTTTGCTTTAGTCCTTGCATTGAATATTTATGGAGTATCTACCATATCATAGGCAACATGAGACGTTTCCAAAATTAAGAGAATAGTCGTGGTTCCAAACTTCACAGAACTTGTAGTCTATAAGGACTTATTGATCATACAATTCAAGGCTCTCACTTAGAGGATGTGAAGTCCAAGCACGTAGATACATTCCTTGTAAGTGTTTTTAGTGGCAGTTGCCATAATGGAACCTGAGTCCTGTGGTTTACCATAAAGCGTCTTAATACTCTATTGTATTGAACTCCATAGTGGCTTGGATCCTTCAAAAGAGCTGTTCTATCTTAAGAATTTGAACTGTTCTCTGAGAATGGCTGACTTTGTAGATTTCACAGTTTCTACTTCGAGAAACTGTTGCCCTTTTATCTGACTATAAACTTCCAGAAAAGTCATTCTTCTGGGTTATACAAGGATACATTATTCTGTGGGATGCTCTTTATCAGCTGCCCAGGGAATTTATCAGGTTACATGATTCTAATAAATATTGGTCCATGGTCTTCAGTAATTTTCAAGTTTTCAGACTGTTCATTCCAACAGCTCTTTACAACATGTCTTTCCTTAGTCATGTTCTTCAGTTCCATACCGTTTTTTTAAATTGGGTACTTCTGATCTTTTATGGTTGTATACTATTTACACTCCCTTTGCTGCTTTGGATAATGAGCACTTGCTTCCTTTGCATCCATTCCTCTTTATTTACATACAAGCTCCCTCTCTTCCACTTTCAGCCAATTATTTCTGCTGAGGCAAAACTTCTATGTGCAGGGCCAGGGTATTGAAATAGGAGGCCTAAGATGACAAGAGCTAAGTATCAAATTCCTCCTGTCATGGTTATTAAGTGCTTAGAATGCAGCCTCAGTTGACCAATTGCAGAACACTTTAAGACATTTAAATGTGTAATTTAAGAAGAGCATTTATTTTCTGCTGTACTTAAACCTGGAATGTCAGAAGGCTAGCTCCACCATGAGAGAAAAGAGTAGACCTCTAGGAAGCCACTATGCAGAGCTTAAGAAAGAAACCTATGCAATAGTAGTCAGGCCAAGAGTTGGATGGAAGACTAAATCCTGGTGACTTTGGTTGGCACCAGGATATATCCATGTGTAAATAGTTTGTTTGCTACCTCATTTTCTAATATATAAATTCATTGCTAGTATATAAATACAAATGATTTTTGCATTGTGACCTTGAATCCAGTAGTCACATTTTCCTACTTTTTTGGTGTACCCTGTAACTTTTTAATATAAGATGGAAATTTTACATGAAATAACACTAGATACTGAGCTAAATATTTATCTTCAGGAAATATCATGGCCTCTCTTTTGTGTAGTCATGAGAATGAGGACTTGTTTTAGTCTGATCTGTCGATGAGCTGGATTAGCAATGACAGCATTTGGGGGAATATTATTCCAGACTGAGGAATGGCAACAGTCAGAGCCCTGAGAAATACCAAATCTTCAAATGTTAAAGAAACAGACAGAAAAATTGTGAGTCCAGGATGGATTGAATATGAAGGGAATGTGAGGAGATGAGTTTTGGGGGTTGAGCCATGGCCTGTTATATAGTTCCTATTAGAGATTTGTTTTTTTCTTTTGAAAGAAATGCAATTCTTTTTAAGTAGGGGAATGGTGTGATCTGATTTTGATTTCTTTTTGTTTTGTTTTCTGACTGATTGTCATGTGCTGTAGAGGTAATGGGCTGTCAAAAGGCACAACTCAAAGTAGACAAGCCAGCAGTCATCACTAGAGACATGAGGGTTGCTTCAACAAGTGAGGCAGCAGTAAAATGCAAAGAGGTAGATGGATACAGACAATATTTTGGAAGTAGAGATGATGGCATTAGCAGTTTGGGGAAGGGAGTAGAGGAACAAAGAAGGATAACGGATTATTCCAAGGCTTCTTACTTGAACAACCAGAAAAATCAATATTAACTGAGAAGTAGAAATGGTTAAAAAAAAAAAAAAAAAAAGGAAAACAAGTTTAGTTCAGTCTTGGACATGGTAAGCTTAAGAAAGTGGCCTAATAAGTGTCTTTAGGAATTTGCCATGGAGGCAGATGACTATCAAAATCTGGAACTCACAAGAGAGCTCAAGACTCAAGGTAAAACTATGGGAGTCATCAGAAGAGTTAGAAAACATTGGTGACCCAGAATAGAATTTCTAAAGGAAGAAAAAATTGGGAAGTGCATGGAAAACATTTAGACTCATAAAATTCTTTCAGACAGGAACACTTACCACACAATGGGGCAGTCTGTTGTCAAAAAAAGAAGTTCTTCTTTTGCCTTAAGTTGGTTTGCCCAAGTAAGAGCCACAACTACGGTCTATTTTGTGCAGGGAGATTCTGACAGTATAGAATTTCAACGACGTCTATGCTTTCAGCAAGACTTCATGTATTTAACATTTGTTCTGAATAGAGCCCTAAAATTTTACCACCTTCCATAAACATTTATTGTTTTTCTGGGTTTCCAACTCCAAGCAGAAAGCACTAGTGCTTTATCATATATTTCTTGAAGTGTGTCATTGTCAAAGACACAGAACATATTAAGCATGTGAGCCACAGCATATAGGTCCCTAGAGAAAAGAGGCTTAGAAAGAAGCATGGACCATTGTTCCCTACAACTATTTTTACTACTTGACTAATAGAGTTTTCACCATCCTTGTTACATTTTTCAATTCAGCCTCAACAAGCTTTGCAGACCGCATGGCTAATACAAATTCTAGCAACATATTTCACTTCTTTTATCACACACCTCAAACCTTATTACTTGTTCATTGTATTGCAGTTGGGATTTAGATTTTTATAAACATTTTCTCAAATGCTATGCACTTTACAAATTTATGACTTTTATTGCAAATCAATAAATTTTATCCACCTATTACTCAGCAAGGGACATACTTTCCTGAATAAACTATGCTATTACCTTTAACTTTTTAATCCAGGGGAAATTTTAAATTAAAAAAAAAAATTCTTAGCACAGGACAGGGAGGAAGACAGAGAAATGGGGATGTGGGATTCAGGAATACAGTAGAAAGAGTCATGAGTACAAGTCTTTTCTCCAGTGATGTGCCAAATTTCACGAATCAGCAGAACTCCTTTTTTCTTTCAAAAATTATTGAAATGGTTGTTCAAGGATAGTAGTTTCCAACTGGGGATGATGAATTTTCCCTTCCCCTTCTCCCAGAGAAGGCATTTGGCAACATCTGAAGATATGTTTGGTTGTCACAAATGGGAAGGAGTTAGCCCTGGCATCTAGTGCGTAGACGCCAAAGTTGCTGCTAAACATTCTACAGTGCACATAGCAACTCCCCACAATAGACAACTATCCAACCAAAAGTGTCATTGGTGCCAAAATTCAGAAACACTGGCTTAGAACCTGGGGCCTAATGATTTTGTCCTTATTCATGCTAAGCCATACCGACAAAAAAGAGTTTTCAATATTTTGTGTATTTCTATTCCCTTCACATTTGAAATAAAGCATTACAGATTCACTTTTGATAGAGTTCCAAATAGGCTAATATTATCGAATCCTTGGAAGACTATGAATAATGTAGTCATGTGGATTTATCAAAATGCCAGTGAATGGTGAAAGGTGAATTCCTTAGATATAGCTTATAAACTGATTAGGGAACTTTAACCTGTTTCAGAATAGTCTCACAAGTCACCAGGGTGAAATTGTTGATGAGGAATATATAATTGGTTTCTTCATAAACACATACTCGGCTGACTGATCAGCAATGATTTTGTGAGATTAACAAACGGAATTAAAAACGACTATTATTTATTTTTTTACAATTTCAAATGTCCCAGTTTTATTTAATTGGAACAAGCACCTGTATACCATTTTAAACAATTACCTGCTACCTATGTTTTGAAACTCTATATAGTATTTTGTACTGTATTTTATTAATACAATAAATTTTGCATAATTCTTATTTATAGCTCTTACTCTGATTTTAGAAAGTGAATAGTTTGCCTAGAACAGATATTAGAACATAAAACTTTTCAAACCTTCTTAAATACATAATAGGGAGAATTTAAGCAACTAGAGGCATCAACGTACAAATCCATGTTACCCAACATGTTGGGTAATGAGTAATCCTGAGAAGTGCAGAGTATCTGAAAGAAGTCTTCAATATACGTGCTTCATAAGCAACTATTTAATAGTTGTAATAAATTGATAATCACTGACATTCATTGTGCAAGAATAATGTCCTAAGAGCTTTAAATGCATCAGATTATTTAACCTCCCCAGAAATCCAGTAGGCTGACATGGTTCTACCTCATCTGGAAGACAAGGAATATAGCCTACTCAGAGAGGTTAGTAATTTACTCCATGTCACATAGCTACTAAGAAGCAGAACTAGGTCTGTCTATCTCAAGCCCGAGTTCTTTATATAGAAATGCTATAGATAAATGGTTTCATTATTAAATATACAAAGTTGAAATGCATTGCTGAACATGGAGTACTCTTTCTGTCATTGTGACCTTTATGAAAGTATTGAAAAATAAGACTCCATACAAAGCTTTAACTTTACAAAGACTGAGAATGACGATAATAAATCTTCTTTCCTTGCGTTTATGTGTGTTTATCAATTATTCACGCAGCATTAGAGATGGTTGATGAGATCTTCCCACAGTAACTTAATCATCGATCATGAAACAACACATGGACTGTTCTACCTTTGTCTCTAGCCTTAACTTTCTACTTCAATTAATACCATTTCAAGACATATTACTGTACCTATTAAATATAAGTAATTGTTTTTTGCAGGACTGTGTAATTTAATTGAATCAGGATATGTGTCTCCCTCCCAGACTAATTAGGTTCTCAACTACTCTTCTGTGTGATGAGAATATTAGGGCTCCAAATAGCAAAAATTCATCAGCATGGTTAGCTCTGATGCCCAAGGAGGCAGTGATGGTTCCTAGGAACTGGAGCTTGGCAATAAAAGAGAATGGAACGAATATACTTTCCGTATTGCATTCCCTCTTAATATTTCTGCCATGAGGTTACTCATCATGTTTTAAAGGAACCACTGATACGGAACTCACTTCACTTCCTACCTAGGCATCCATTTCATCTTCAGACAGCTTTAACTTTTGTGGTTCTCATATTGAGCTGAAATCTGACTCTGAGAACTGTTTACTCTTTGACTGTAAGTGCCAGAGAAGCTACCTGATTAGACAAAGATTCAATAAGTTATTAACTTCTGTGACAGACTGGCCACACCAAAATATCCCATCTGCATGACCTTAACGTCATGCTATGTTAACACCCCTCCATAAAGTCTGTACTTTCTCCCCTTGAATCTGGGTGGGCCTGTGGCTATGGTGGGAGGAACAGTATCCGCCTGGTCCTTTTAGGATGCTTGCCTTTGAATTGCATCCCTTTTGCCGTGAGACAAATCTCCCTCATAGATATTATATGGTAATGGGGAGGCAAAAAATAAACATAGGGAATAAAACAGATATTGACCTCTAATGCTATAAAGAAAAATAAAAATCCTAAAAGGTAGTAATTGATAAAAGTAGGGAGAGATACTAATTCACATATGGTCATTTGGAATAGAGACTTGAATGAACTCAAGAAGAAGACAAGTAGATATCTGGGACCATACTGTTTCACACAGAAGGGAGGGAAGTGTAAATGGCCTGAGGCAGGTGTATGTTTGATATATTCCAGTGAGTGAGGAGGCCGAGGTAACTGAAGTGTAGCAGGGCAAAAGGGAGAATGGTAAGAGATCGGGTCAGAATAGATGCTAGAAGTCAACATACAAAAGACCTGGAAGAGTCTGCATTGCACATGAGATGGGAAGCCCCTGGGGGGGTGAATGAAGGAGTGACTTGATATGACTCCCATGTCGAAGGATGACTGATGAGAAGCAAAGTAGTTGGGAGGGCCCATTAGGAAGTTGCTGCCATGGGTGGAGGGGCAAGTTGATCTCAGCCTCACCAGGCTAGCAGCAGTTGAGGCAGTGAGAAGGGGTTCAGATTATCATCATAACTATGGGTACTTTTTCATTGTTAAAACATACATTCACATGTATATGCATTCACCTCACAGCATTTCTCTGTGGTTACTGATGCTAGTATTGTTAGCAACAGTTATTTGTGGGTAAAGGTGAAGAAATGAAGGCTTGGAGAAAACCAATAACAGCCCTCAGATAATTCTTTTTTGTTTCTTTTCATCTCTCAAACTAAATGAGGTTGGTATTCAAACCTAGAATTTCCAACTTCATGTCTATGTTAGTTTACTAGGTAAACAGGTAGTATCGCTTTTCTGATTTAAAATTCATGTTTAGTACACTGTCAATATTTAGAAAGAAAATTACACAAAAAATGAAAACAAAATAACTCATAATCTTGTTACTCTGAGATATCGTTGTCATTCTGGTGTATTCTCACACTATATTTTTACTACTTTTACATTTTATGTAATAGAATATATATAGTGTTTCATAGGCAACATTTCTATTTTACAATGTTTCACAGTTACAAGTTTAGAATTATTTTGCAATATGATTATTCATGATTACATGGTCTCAATGTACTATTATTCATTTAACCAAACCCTAAACAATGCAGTGTAACAACTACTTACATAGCATTTACATTGCATCAGGTGGTATAAGTAAGCTACAGATGATTTAAAGTATATGATAGGATGTGTATAGATTATATGCAAATACTGTGCCACTTTATATAAGAAACTTGAGCATCCACAGATTTTTATTTTCTCAGAAGGTGCTGGAAACAATCCCCCAGAGATATCAAAGGATGACTTTATTTACAAATGCAAAAAGCAAGCAAACAAGCCTCTAATATTTGACAACAGAAAATTGATTATATTAACTATGGAATATTTAATTTTATCCTTATACATTTGAAATTGATATGCCTTTAAGTATTACCCATTTTACAAACATGTCCATCCTGATCTAAACAAGTGTTTTTTGTTTGTTTGTTTGTTTTTCTCAAAGTGCAAAACAGATATGCCACTGGTTGCTGTAAGATGAGCTTAGGTGGTACATGGACACAGTATTACATTCAGCTAAATAATGAGAGATTTGGCTTCTTTTAAATTCCCTTTTAATTTCAATGTGGTATTAACCTTAACTCTTTTCTAGTACCAACTAATTTTCCTTTTGATAAAAGAGGCTTATGAATAATTGTTTTTTTAATTTTAATGGCAATAAAATAGTTAAAACTTGCACAGTATTATGTGTCAGGCATCGTTCCAAGGCTTTACATTTATTAGCACATTTCATCACAACCGTGCCAAATAACCTGTAGAAGTGTCATACTATTGTTTTATGCCTTTATAAATTTTGTGCCATTACATCCCACATATGGCAGCTGATATTTCTGTCTAGTTTTATATGTATATATTTGGGTGAGATAAGTTGATTAAATGAAAAGAATCTCAGTTAAAGACTAGCATATTGTTATAGAAGAGATCATGAAAGTGATGGGCAAAGATTGAAATTTGAAGATCACTGGTCTAGAGGGGTGTTTCTCAAATTTTAGCATACATTTTATTCACCTAAGGAGCTTGTTAAACTACAAATTCGGATCCAAGAGGCCTGAAGTGGGCTGATATTCGGCATTCTAAACTAGCTCCTGGGTGAGGCCATGCTGCTCACCTGTGGACTAAACTTTGGAAGAGCAAAAACCTAAAACCCTGTCAGCTACATGCATAAAGCCATTCAACAGGTGGGGAAAATTAGAAAGATTGGTGTTGAATTCTGGTTACTCGGACTCTGGTGCAACATCCAATGTATATAAAGCTAACTAATTTCATAATTTGTATGATGCAAAATATTCATCAATAATATATCTGAAGAAATTCCTGGGGCTCTTCCATTTTTGTACTGGTGCCAAATCAGGAAAAAATAAAAACCAATCTTATTGTATTTATCTTTCAACTTACATTTTAGATTCAGAGTGTGCATGTGCAGACTTGTTACCCAGGTATATTGTTGGAAACTGAGGTTTGGATATGAAAGATTCCATCACCCACGTACTGTGCATAGTACCCAAAAGTTGGTTTTTCAAACCTTGCCCCACTTTCTCCCTCCCAACTCTACTAGTTTCCAGTGTCTATTATTGACATCTTTATGTCCATGAGTACCCCATGTATAGCTGCTATTTATAAATCAGAACATGCAGTATTTGGTTTTCTGTTCCTGCATGAATTCACATAGGATAATGGCCTCCAGCTGCATCCATGTTGCTGCAAAGAACATGATTTTGTTCTTTTTATGACTGTGTAGCATTTCATCGTGTATATGTACCACATTTTCTTTATCCAATCCACCACTGATGGATGCCTGGGTTGATTCCATGGTTTTCTTATTGTGAATAGTGTCTTTTTGATAGAACAGTTTGTTTTCTTTTGGATATACACCCTGGATTGGGATTGCTGGGTAGAATGCTACTTCTAAGTTATTTGAGAAATCTCCAAACTGCTCTCCATAGTGGCTGAACTAGTTTACATTCCCACAAACAGTATATGTAAGTGTTCCTTTTTTTCCACAGCCTCACCAACATCTGTTGGTTTTTGACTTTTTAATAAAAGTCATTCTGATGATTTGAGATGGTATTTCAGTGTGGTTTTGGTTGGTATTTCTCTGATGATGAGTGATGTGGAGCATTTTTTTATGTCTGTTGGTCACTTGTATGTCTTCTTTTGAGAAGTGTCTGTTCATATCTTGTTCCTATTTTTTAACGTTTTTTTGGTTTCTTGCTGATTTAAGTTCCTTATAGATTTTGAATATTAGACTTTTGTCAGATACATTGTTTGCAAATATTTTCTCTCATTCTGTAGATTATCCATTTACTCTGGTAATAGTGTCTTTTTCTGTGCAGAAGCTCTTTAATTAGGTCCTACATGTCAATTTTTGGTTTTGTTGCAATTGCTTCTGGGGAATTAGTCATAAATATTTCCCAAGTTCAGTGTCTGGAATGGTGTTTCCTAGGTTTTCTTCTAGGATTTTTATAGTTAGAGGTCTTATATTTAAATATTTAATCCACCTTGACTTAATTTTTATATATGGTGAAAGGAGAGGTCCTGCTTCATTCTTCTGCAAATGGCTAGCCAGATATTCTAGCACTATTTAGTGAATAGGGAGTTCTTTCCACAATGCTTACTTTTGTAGACTTTGTTGAAGTTCAGATTGCTGTAGAAGTATGGCTTTATTTCTGGATTCTCTATTCTGTTTCATTGGTCTATGTGTCTGTTTTTGTACCAGTACCATGCTGTTTTGGTCAGTGTAGTTTTATAGTATAGTTTGAAGTTAGGTAATATGATGCCTCTGGCTTTGTTCTTTTTCCTTAGAATTGCTTTGGCTATTTGAACTCTTTTTTGTTGTTGTTCCACTTGAATTTTAGCATTTTTTTTTTAATTTTGTAAAAAATGGCATTGATAGTTTGATAGGAATAATGTTGAATCTGTAGATTGCTGCATGCAGCATGGCCATTTTAATGTTATTCTTATAGTCCATGAGAATGGAATATTCTACCATTTGTGTAATCTATGTTTTTTTTGTTTTTTTTGTTTTTTTTAGGAGTGTTGTGTAGTTCTTATAGAGATGTTTGATCTCCTTGGTTAGGTTTACTCCTAGGTATTTTATTTTTTGTGTGGCTGTTATAAATGGTATTGCATTCTTTATTTAGCTCTCAGCTTGAACTTCAGTAGTGTATAGAAATGCTACTGATTTTTTTACATTGATTTTTGTATCCTGAAACCTTGCTAAAATCATTTATCAGTTCTAACAGCTTTTTGGCAGAGTCCTTAGGGTTTCCTAAATATACAATTATATCATCAGCAAAGAGAGATAGTTTGACTTCTACTTTTCCTATTTGAATGTCTTTTATTTCTTTCCTTTGCCTGAATGATGTGGCTAGCACTCCCAGGACTACGTTAAATAAGAGTGGTGAGAGTGAGCATCCTTGTTTTTTTCCAGTTCTCAAGAGGAATGCTTCTAGCTTTTGATCATTCAGTATGATGTGGCTGTGGGCTTCTCATAGATAGCTCTTGTTATTTTGAGGTATATTTCTTCACCACCTAGCTTGTTGATGGTTTTTATTATAAAAAGCGTATTTTATTGAAAACTTTTCTCACTTCTATTGAGATGATTACATGGTTTGTGTTTTTAATTCTGTTTATGTGGTGAATCACCTTTATTGATTTGTATATGTTGAACCAACCTTGTATCTCAGGAATGAAGATCACTTGAACATGGTGAATTCAGTTTTAATGTGCTGTTGAATTTGATTTGCCAGTATTTTGTTGAGGATTTTTGCATCATTTTCATGAGAGATATGGACCTGTAGTTTTGCTTTTCATTTGTTTTTTGTTTTTTCATTGTATCTTTGCCAGGTTTTGTTATCAGGGTGATGTTGGCTTTGTACAATGAGTTACGGAAGAGAAAAACCTCCTCAAGTTTTTGGAAGAGTTTCAGTAGAATAAGTGCTAGCTTTTTGTCATACATCTGGTGAAATTCGACTGTGATTACATCTGGTCCAGGGCTTTTTGTGGTAGGTAGGCTTTTTATTATTCATTTAATTTTGGAACTCAACATTGGTCTATTCGGGATTGCTATTTCTTCCTGGTTCTTCTTGGGAGATTGTGCATTTCCAGGAATTATTCACTTCCTCTAAATTTTCTAGTTTGCATGCATAGAGTATCTTTTGTATTTCTATGAGATCAGTTGTAATGTCACCTTTTTCTATCTGATTGTGCTTATTTAGATCTTCTTTTTTTTCCATTAATCTAGCTAGAAGTCTATTGATCTTGTTTATCCTTTCAAAAACAAACTTTTATTTCATCGATTCTTTGTATGGATTTTTGGATGTCAATTTTGTTCAATTGTGCTCTAATTTTAGTTTTTTCTTTTCTTCTGCTACCTTCGGAGTTGGTTTGCCCTTGTTTTTCTAGTTCCTCTATATATGATGTTTGATCATTAATTTGAGATCTTTCTAACTTTTTGAGATAGGTGTTTAGCATTGTAAACTTTTCTCTTAATATTGCTTTTACTGCATCTCAGAGATTTTGGTATGTTCTGTCTCTGTTTTCATTTCAAAGATTTTTAAAATTTCTGCCTTGCTTTCTTTATTCAAAAGTCATTCAGGAGCAAGCTGTTTAGTTTCCATGTAATTCTTGGTTTGGAGAGATCTTGTTGGTATTGATTTCTATTTTCATTCCACTGTGGTCTGTGGGTGTGGTTGGTATAATTTTGATTTCTTTTTTAATTTATTGGGACTTGCTTTATGACCAAGCATTTAGGCAATCTTTGATTGCATTTCATGTGTAGATGAGAAGAATGTATGTTCTGTGGTTGATACATACAGTATTCTGTAGAGATCTATTAGGTCTAATTGGTCAAGTGTCAAATTTAAGTCCAGAATTTCTTTTAGTTTTCTGCCTTGGTGACCTAATGTTTTCAGTGAGGTGTTGACGTCCCCACTATTATTGTGTTACTAAGTCTTTTTGTAGGGCTAGAGGTACTTGTTTTTTGTCTTATTTTGTTTTCATACAGGGTCTCACTCTATCATCCAGGCTAGAGTGCAGTGATACGATCATAACTCACTGCAACCTCAAACTCCTGGGCTCAAGTAATCTTCCTGTCTCAGCCTCCTGAGCAGCTGAGAATACAGGCATGCACCACTGTGCCTGGCTTGTGTGTGTGTGTGTATGTGTGTGTGTGTATAGTGTGTGTGTATATATATAGTGTGTGTGTGTATATATATATATATATATTTTTTTTTTTTTTTCTCGTACAGACCAGGTCTTGTTGTGTTAACCAGGCTTGTCTCAAGCTCCTGGCCTCAAGCTATTCTCCTGCCTTGGCTAGAAGCATTCGTTTTATAAATCTAGGTGCTCCAGTGCTGGGTATATATATAATTAGGATACACAAGTCTTTCTGTTGAATTGAATCCTTTATCATTAGGTAATGCCCTTCTTTGTCCTTTTTCACTTTTTTTTTTGTTTGAAGTCTCTTTTATCTGATATAATAGCAACCCTTGCTCTTTATTTTCTGTTTGCATGGTAGATCTTTCTCCAGCCCTTTACTTGGAGTCTGTGGGTGTCAATATGTGTGAGGTGGGTCTCTTAAAGACAGTAGGCTAATGGGTCTTTTTATTGTAATCCAACTTGCCACTCTGTGCCTTTTAAATAGGGCATTTAGGTCAATATTGATATGTGAGATTTTGATTCAGTCATGAAGTTATTAGCTGATTGCTTTATAGTTTCTATAGTGCAAAATCCTTTTTTAAAAGTAACCCCAAATAAAAATCCTCCAAACAATGTAATTTACATCAGCTCCAAACAATGATTTTCCTTTGATTGGATGAGAGAGATTTTCTCCAGCTGGAATGTGTAAAATATAATTTGAGCTAAGGCAATGAAATCTGACTCATTTCTTTTAAGAGATTATTTAGTGCCGCCCTTTCTTAATTATCTTTTAATCTTATCTTTTAATTTCTAACTCACTTTACTGGATCATATGCTTTCAGATTACAATATGAACTCTTATTTCTGTGCTAGACAGTCAGACCCATTCACCTGATCAGCCCTGAACTTGTCAGCTAAAACAAGGTGACAGAGCCTGACATTCCCGTGCTCACTACAGTAAAAGTCAAGCAGCCATTCATGTTGCACAGCTGCCACGTCTTCTTTATAAAATATTCATTCACATTATGTCATTCTTTATTCAGCTGCCAAAATGAAACAGTTGAAGAACCTTCAAGTCATCAGAATGCAATCGTTGCCCATAGAGGCACATGTCAATGTATCTACGATTAATTTGGAGTGTGGATGGGACAGCGGCCCTTGAACTTCTGTCAATGGCTTTAAAAATTATTAGAAAAAAGTTGCCTAGAATACTGTCAGACATTCTTGGCTTTCATTCATATACAGTTGGAGAAAAAGATCATACACATTGCAAATAAACATTTTGTATTGTGATGAAATACACATGAAATTTATCATCCTAACCGTTTTTAAGTGGACAGTCCAGTCGTGTTATATACATTCACATTGTTGCACAACATCATTACCATCCATCTCCTGAACTCTTTCTATTTGCAAAACTGAAACTTCATGTCATTAAACAACTCCACATTATTACCTCCTTCAAGCCCCTGGCAGCCATTATTTTGTCTTCTGTTTCTACGAATTTAACTACTGTAGATACCTCATATAAGTGTCATGCCATAACTGTTTTTAGGTGTGTGCCTGGTTTTTTTCACTTAGCATAATGTCCTAAAGTTTCATTAAACTTGTAGCATGTGTCAGAATTCTCATTCTTTTTAAGGCTGAATAATATTCCATTGTAAGTACAGTATATACTACATTTTATCAGTCCATCCATCTATGGACATTTGGATTGCGTTTACCCCTTGGCTATTGTGAATAATATTGTTATAAAAAAGAAGGTGCCAATATCTCTTTGAGAGCCTGTTTTCAATTCTTGTGTGTGTGTGTGTGTGTGTGTGTGTAGAGAGAGAAGTGAAATTGCTGGATCATACGGTAGTTCTAATTTTAATTCTTTGAGAAATCATAGTGCTTGTTTCCACTGTGGCCACACCATTTTACATTCCTAACAATAGTGTTCAAAGGTCCTACCTCTTCACCAATAACTTTTATTTTCTGGGATTTTCAACAGTAGCCAATAGTATATTGTACTTACAATGAAATATTATTCAGCCTTAAAAGAATGGGAATTCTGACATGTGCTACAACATTATTGAAACTTTAGGACATTATGGTAAGTGAAATAAGCCAGACACAAAAGGATAAATATGGTATTATTCCATTTATAGGACGTGGAATCTCAAAGTGGAGAAAGCAACATTCCTAAAAAGAAACAAAATAAGCCAGACACAGACAGACAAATATGGTATGATTCCACTTATATGAGGTAGTATCTCAATGTGGAGAAAGCAAATTCCTAACAAAAAACATCCTGGAAAGAATAAGCAGAAAATAGGCTCTGGTAAGTGGCAAGGTAGTGCATTAGGCAAAAAATGGCATAGCTTGCCCTTGGGGATCTGAAACCCAATAGCAGAGTGTCGCGCTGGACCCCTGTTAACTTCAGTAGGGATGGCACCAAGTTCAGGAGGCGGAAGAAGAGATCCAGAGCCAAGAAACGAGATATAGGATTTTATTAGTGGGAAGCTTACAAACAGGGCAGTCCAGTGGCAGAGGGCTGGACAGGAGAACCACAATCACTTGTAAAAAGCATGCAGTTTATGTAAGCATGCAGTTTATAAAAGCAAGCAGTTTATATAGCAACTTAGCACCCTCCCCTTAACAGCCTCTACCTGGAAACTTTTATTTAACCCAAAACACGGGGCTTCTATGCCTTGTATGGCCCACATCCCACGGAATGGGCAGAGGGCTCCAATGTTCCTCATAGATAAGAAATGAACCTCTGTGTTGCCCACCCTCAGATTCCTTGGCACGAAACGCAGAACACACATTCATGTGTGTCTGTCATATGGGGTCACTCTCAGGGCATGCTTAAGCTAAGTTATTGCTGTCAAGTACATCTACCATACAGAGATTTCAAAAGGAAAATAAAAAGTGAAGCTCTGTCTAACTGACAACTTTTCGTTAATCACAGCCACTCATTTTCACCTGACCCTAACTCCCACAGATAGTCAACAACTCTTAGAGAAGGACTTGGGATTAATTCCAACCCATTTCCATAGCAAAGAAAACATGTCAAATCTCCTAAGCAGTGGGTGAAGATGATAATCATGATTTTCAAGTAGTACTGTGTTAAATTCCTACTTTCGAAAGCTTTGCATATTATTCTATCACCTCAACAAAAGAAAATCCCAAGTCCTTCTTTAAGCTCTACAAAGTGTAAATATATTGATGCCTTGCCCCCAAGTGAAAACATAAATGAAGGGAATTATGAATTAAAATTATATCAGTTATTGATGGAATAATGCTATACACACACACACACAACTAAACTCACTGCCTTAGAACAAAAATAATTTACTGATATGGGTAAGACTTAAGTCAGCTGGGGCATTTCTTCAGACTGGACTTTGTTGGACATGCCTGATTCAGGCTGTCACAACTAGAGTGGGTCAGGGTATACTTAGGTGTGGGCGACTTACACTTCTTGGACCAATGGTCTTGCCAGCGCATGTACTGCTTCTGGCAGTAGCAGAGGCAAGATAGCAAGCAGAGGCATGCAATGCTCAGAACTACCATGCTGACATTCACCAAGGGATATTGGCCAAAGCAAGTCCAACTCAAAGTCAAAGGGTGGGGATGAACAATGGCAAACGGGTGGATGCATGGAAGAGTGAAGAACGGAGGACATTCGCTCACTCCGTCAACTACTTTAGCTGCCATTTCTTGGCCATTCTCTGTTTGACTCCACCGTGGAAACTAAAAGTTGAGCTCCATGCTCTGTGAATTCTAAGCCAGGAAGAGTTAGGTTGTTCCAATCTGCTCTGCTATACTTTCATAAGAATTCTCCCCTCTGCTGCTTAGGGCATCCTTTTTCTGACCCATCGTCATAAAACGGAAGTTGCCCTCAAATTAAAATAATTATTGACTCTAACAGAATGTAGAAAATCTTAAGCTGTGTGCAGAGTAGTAAATGCATCTTCTCTGCTTTTAGAAACTTTTCCAGGGAAGCAGATACTGTGTGTTTATCTAGGCCCAAGCTTTTCTCTCTGCAGTACTGAGCACCACAAACAGCAGCCTCTATTCATCAGCAGCTACAGAGGAATCTTCTAAAAAATGGTGAACTAGTCAGCCAAGATGTATGGAAAAGTCCATGTGTGACTCATTTTCCAAATAGAATGTACATCCTTAGAACAATGCAAATAAATTCTCACAATTGTCCCTAGTCTTGGGATATGTGTGCAGAATGTGCTGGTTTGGCAGAAGAATTCAAATTAATAGATGTGACCTTCCAGTGACTTTGCCCCACATTCTCATAAATTTGTTTTATTTGCTAACAATGCTCCAGTGAGAGATACTCTGAAACTCTCCAACATGAAAACTCACAAATTTGGCATGATTTTATAATTCTATGAATCTATTAAAAATAAAATAAAAGCAGGATTGTAAATTACCAGGGTGCCTTTGTGTTTTGGTGATGCTTGGAAATTATTCATAATATATATTTTGGAATTTAAGTCCCCTTTTCTTCCAAGAGCAAATTCTTTGGTGGTGTTATTAAACATCAAATAATACCTTGACAAATTGTTGATGAATGCTGCCTGCAGACCCAGCTGTGCGAACAGCATTGCTGGTGGGAAAATGAGAATGTTTTCTGATGCCTTATGGAACCCAAGCAGCAAAACTCATATTTCTGTGTTCATTTCTTTCTTATTTTCTTGTGTTGTGCATGATATTGGAGGCACAGCAGCAGGAATTTGACAGGAAGAGAATATTTAAAACACAGACAAAATGTCTCTGTCCTCTCTGGCATGTCGGTTCATTTGTGAGAATCTGTCAGCCACTGGCATCGATCTTCATCTTTGGGTTCACAGTTTTGTTCACACTCCCTAAAATAAGCTAATATACTTGATACACAGCATATTAAATTCTGCAAATGGCACTTGGTTGAACTCTAATATCTAGGGAAGCTTCCCTCCCCAAATGCAAGCTGCCTGCCTTCAGGAAATCTGTTCATTTCCAATATCTTACACAATACTCTTAAAATATTCCTTGAATAAGTAAGTGATGGTTATATCCCACCACCTCCATTCTGACGCTATGTCAGCCTGTTCAGAAAGCTTGGCCATGTGATGAGTCACTGGAGAAAACGTTCTTACCTTTTACCTGGTGTTCAAGACTGTCAATATTCTAGCTGTGCCACGCCTATAGCCAACTACGGGGAATCCATTCTGGAGTTCCGCGGCTCTCCTTAGATCACCCGTCACTAGGCTTGGCTGAGGACCTTGTCATTGTTTATTTCACAAAATTATCTCTCTCATCATCTTGACCCTTTTTATAATTTCTAAATGAGATAAGGGGTTCAAGAGGTATGCAGTGGTTCCGGATCCTTCCCTTTGAAAATCTCCGTAAGTAGTTTACACTCATTATGGTATCTGCCATCCATTCTTTGGGCAACTCAGGGAAAAAACTAAAGCGTTATCAAACCTTATTACAACATAGCAGCTTTCATTTTGTAAGTTCTCCAGAAATCTCACTCATCATAATTAACGTCCTCAACAACTCTAAGGGAAGACTCTGCCAGTCAGACTTTTTCATTCCTAAGCACCCATCCCAGTTTGTTTTATGTTTTCCTAGATTAAGGCTCTTTTCCTTATCCCACATTCCTTTCTCAGAACTTTTTTCCAATTCTTCTGGGCCTAACCAAATGCTACCTGTTTCAAAACACACAACCTCCCCAAACTAAAAATCACTCCATTCATATAATAACCTGGAAGCATCCAATATTAATGACAAATGTTTTATATTTCTTCAATCACCTATTTATTGAATAAACATTAATTGAGCACTATCTAGATCACAAACATTGAGAAAAATTAAAAGACACAGACCCATGCTCCAAGGTACTTACATTCTACTTGAGAAAAGACAAACAAACAAAAACTGTGATTTGAATACAGTGCTAGGACCCACATGGCAAAGGAGCTAGTGGAAGACATCTAACCAAAAGCTTAGTAGGGTGTGACTGGAACAAGGGTTAGAGAAATAAGTGTCAAGGAATTCACAGAAGAGTGTTACTTGAATTGAATCTCCAAGGATAGAATACAGTCAGCCAGGTAAAATGGAGAAATGGGTTCCAACTAAGGAAGGCTGTGTTGGCAATTAATCTATATTAATGTTGATTATCTCAAACTGCTATTGATTTTTTTTCTTTTTCTAACTTTTATTTCACATGAGAGAAATCTTATCTCATTTTGTTCATTATAAGGATTTTCCCACTAATAGGGTTGTTTTTTTCCCAAAGAGAATTATACCCTGTATGTCTCTAGGAATCATAATATTATTGACCCCAAATAAGAAGGACTTCTCTAAAAAGATTCCTAAAGTGTTTGAGTCATGTAATTAGCGGGCTGTGATTGAAAGCAGAAGCATGAAACATTTTGTTCTACAGAGTGAAGCTCCACGTACCAGAATCCAGCACCATGCCTGAACCAAGATTGTCACTGGAGAAATATTATGTGACTGAATAAATTAGTAGTAATTTGGCCCCTTGATGAATGCATCTGCTGAGCAGAAAATTCTGAGGCTTACCTATACCTGTGTGTGTCATCTTCTCAAGCACTTAGCATAACCTGAGTATATAGCAAAACTGTATTTTCTAGCCTCATTGTAGTTAGACTGTTATAGCCTAACTGTGACCGAGTTACAGCCAAGCGAAATAGGCAAAATGGTGGGCATCACTTTCAGGACTGAATCATATACGTCCCCTTGGCACAATTTTCTCTTTTCTCTTCTTACTCTGCAAGTCTATGGAGGTCACATGTTGAAGATGGTGATTCCAGGTGGAAGGAACCTGGGGTCTCTGAATAACTACATAGAGGATGTCCCCACCTACTCTTCCATGTCCACCGATAAGCCATTGGAGAAAAGTAGATAATGCTTGTTCTCAAGATGATGAGGCCTGTAGATAATGTTTAAGCGTTTAGTTTTAAAGACATGTCTTTATCCAAATGCATGATAATGAGTATCTTTCATCTGTGGCAAGTTTTTTTGCAGGAATGATATGTTTTCTTATCAAATAACTGCATTCATCAAAAATGAGTTGATTTTAAAACTTAAATAAATATGTGGATATCATATGAATATAGATAAGATGAAAGAAAAGTTAAGGATGGAATTCCAGAAAGGATTGTATTAAATGATATAATTTTGGACATCCCTGGCTGTATTGTTCACTGTGATGTTTGAGACCACTATTCCTGTGGGTGGGCAGAGAATAGTGAAAGTCATGAAGAAAGTGTAGATGCCAGAGTACAGTTAGAAAAGCAGGAATCATACAAGGTGTTTTAATTTTAACAGAATTTAATACAAGGAATTCACTTAAAGGGTATGAGAAAATTGAAAATCTAAAGGGGACAGTGAAGCAATACAGGCATATTAAATGCACCAATAAAAAGCAGGAGGAGCAGCCACACTGTCTAGGGTTGAGCAATTACGAGAAAGGTATTGGGATTACAAGAATCTAGAATCTTTGAGATGTAACCCCATGCAGCCAGGACTCAGCTCTGAAAGCCAGGACTGGCTCGTCCTAGCACCTTAAAACCTTGGCAAAGGGCTCAGTAGACATTTTACCATGCTAGTCATTCTTTACTCCAATGGGAAAGGATTTTCTGTCCCACGTTGTGTTGTGTTCCTTTATTCTCTCCTACCCACAGATACTGAACCAGGAATAATGACAATATAATATTGAAATAATAACGACAACCACATGAACTAAATGTGTCGTTTACTGTGCTAAATACTTTTCACACATTTTCTCCCTTGATATTCAAAATATGTATATGAGTCGGAAATAATTATCCCAGAGCCTAACATTTTACAGCAGATGAAACTATGATTCTAAAGGTGAAGAAAACTGTACAAGGTACCAAAGTTAAAGTAGTAGAACTATGATTTTAAGATTTTTTTTTTCCTCTGATTCCAAAGCCTCTGTTTTTAATCATTATGCTCCAATGCTTGAATCTTCAATCATAGATTAAAAAGTAAGTCATAGTATATCCACACAAGGGAACATTGTACATCTATAAAAAGTGGTGTTATAAAAGTACAGTTATTTATGTGAGGGAAAAAAACAGGTGTTAAGAGGATGTATACGCTGATCACATCTTTCTTTTCTTTTTTCTTTCTTTCTTTTTTTTTTTTTGAAACAGAGTCTCACTGTGTTACCTAGGCTGGAGTGCAATGGCATGATCTCGGCTCACTGCAAGCTCTGCCTCCTGGGTTCAAGCGATTCTCCCGCCTTAGCCTCTGGAGTAGCTGGGATTACAGGCACCCGCCACTACGCCCGGCTAATTTTTTGTATTTTAGTAGAGACGGGGTTTCACCATGTTGGCCAGGCTGGTCTCAAACTCCTGACTTCAGGAGGTCCACCCACCTCGGCCTCCCAAAGTGCTGGGATTACAGGCGTGAGCCACCATGCCCAGTGTGATCACATTTTTCTTTAAAAAAAAAAAAAATCTATTTATTTAAAAAATGAATAAAGATGATCACTCAGTGTGAAGGGTTAGGAATGTTTACTATCTTTCAGAAATCTATATTTACTTTTATAAAAGTAAGCATGTATTACACAAGAGCATGCTTTAAAGACATAGTTCATAAAAAAAGAAAGTTTTCATGATAAAATATATATACTTTAAATATGCTCTTCACCATGATCTCTATTTTGTGACTTTTTAAAAGTAAAATATTTAAAGGAAAATTAATATGTGTTGGCAATCTCTAGATACAAAAAGCCAGGTGATTTTAATTATTTTCCTTATACTTTTTTAGTTTTATAGTTGTTTTCTAGAATTAACCATAGAATAAAAGTAAGAGCTAGTATTGTGTGTGTTTATCTGTGTATGAGTATGCATATATTTTATTCTAGACAATGTCCTAAATGTTGAGAATAAAACACATAGCTTATGTCATTTAAATTTATTATGAGGTAGTTTCCATTTCTACATTTTTTACTTTAGTGGACTAAAGCTGAGATTGTTTAAGTAACATGTTCAAGGTCACTCAGCTAACAGGCAGCAAAGCCAGAATTTTAACCCAGGTCTATAAAAACCAAAAAGAAAGACCTTAATGAATATACTATGTTATAATGCTAGTATGTATATTTTTAAATCGCCCTGCTAAATTAACTGACCTTTTACTCTTTGATGAGACTAAATTGAATTTACCTATATAATAACATTAATTCATCCAACAAATATTAATTAAGTGCCCTACTACATCTGACACATAGTGCCCTAATAGAGAACCAAACAAAACCCACTCTGGTGGATTTTATATTCTACTGGAAAGTCATAGAAAACAAACAAATAGGTCTTATTGTGGGATCTGGCCAGCAGCCCACAGTGCAACGGGGCTCTCTCTTTGCTCCCAGGCGGATCAGCAGGTCGAGAAATAATAGACACACACAAGATAGTGAAAGCTGCGTCCAGGGGGGTCACTGCCTTCTGGTCCCGTGGTGCCAACAATGCACTGGATATGCCAGCATTTATTAAGTTTAGTGAGGGCAGGGGTAGGTTAGTGAGGGATTTAGGATCATTTGATTATGAGGTGAGATGGTCACATGGGGATGAAGTAATTCTTTAACATAACATCGTTATGCAGAAGTACAGTATACAGAGGTAAGAATTTACAATATAGTGTGTGCATCAGTAATTTCTAACAGAGCCTTAAAACAGAAACACAATCTTTCCATAACCTATGATTAGCAAGATATTAATCAGCAGTAACAGTTGCAGCAAAAGCTGGTTACAAACAATCCATAGAGACAGGATGTGAAGCTAGACAACCGGTTAGACCAAAAATTCTCAGAAGGGAGTATGCCTTAACCCTAAAGAGGGCTAGAAGAGCCGTGGCAAGATGAGGGCATTTGTAGCCCTATCTTATCCATATGGACAGGCGCCCTCCATGCGTCCGTTTATAGGCTCCCCACGAGGGTCGCATTCCATTCCCAGAGCTGTGAACATCTGCTTTTCTGGGATAGGAATCTTGGCGATGTGAAACCTCCCTGACTGCACGTCCATTCACAGGCTCTCTGCAGGCGGAAGCACATGACATGCTGTTGGCTCATTCTGGCACTCCAACCTGGCATTGTCTTGACACAATCCTGCATGCAGTTTTGTATTTACAATAATCAGGAGCATTTCATCTTTTATTCTGTAGCAATAGTTTCAGGGGGGTCTCCCTACAAGGTCTGACTCTGAAAAAATGAATGAATGAATGAATGAAAAAAACTGTGTAAAAGGCTGTCAAGTAAATATGGTATTCTGGTTTTTCTGATGAGGTAACATTTGGATAGAGGTCTAAATGCATTGAGGGAAAAGGCAACATTGATATATTTGGGGACAGTTTTTGAAGCAATAAAATGATTAAATGCAAAGCTCCTGGGGTGGGATCAATAGGAATAGTGCCATTCAACCAAACAGAGAGGTTGGTTGCAGGTGAGGTGCAGATGAAGTCTTATATACCCTGATAATGACATTGTATATATGAAATGGGAAGTCATCCTAGAGTTTTAAGCCTAGAAAGTGTGATTATCTGGTTTATTTAAAATATATTATTTTCAATAATATGAGATTAGATTTTCCAGTATAGAAACAGTGAGAGCACGAAGCTTACTTAAAATGTCCAGATAAGAGATAATGGAGCCAGAGACTGGGATGATTCACAGTTGAAGTGTATGAAGATGTTTAGTAAGCAACCTTTTTTCTTTCATTTTTTTAAATTTAATAATGTAATATCTTTAAACCTTGGATTTAGCCCCAGGGTACTTAAAATGGTAAGGATTATTTTGGGGGAGTCAGGAGGTGAAGTTAAGCTCTTGATAGCATTCTGATGGCAGTGGGTGGTATAAAAGGTAGTACATCTGTGTCTGTTCAATTATTATACCCAGAAATTCACTTCAGATGGCAAATCTACTTTGGGACTCAGTGGATATGGGCTGGGATACACAAATCTACTTGAGAACTTACCAGTTAACAACTACACATATATATATATATCTACCACGGATAGCCATTTCATGAGGACTTTCATATAGATATATATAAATATATATATGAGGACTTTCATATAGATATATAAAAATATATATGTGAGGACTTTCATATATATAGGAACAGTACCATGTAAGATGCACCATGTAATATATAATTCATATATATGGATATATATGTGAATAGCACTATGTAATATATAATTCATATATATGTGTATACATATGGGTGTTAGAAGTTTAAATGAACTCTGAACATCATCTGCAATATTTCCCTAGTTAGTAAGCTGAATAATTGTCTATGAAAAATGCACTCTATTCTCTCTTCAAACAAGAACAATTTAATGAGTGGCAGTGGATTGTTTTGCATTTGAAAAATATTTAAGTTGACTTGCCACACTTTGATTTCAATGCAGGTTGTGTGTTGTTTTTGTGTTGTTTCAAACCACACAGGTGTCATTTCTCAAAATGATCTGGAACATAATTACTCATCAATGAGTAAGAAAAATTTTTCTTAGTCCTTCTTTCTTCCTCTACATAAAGATTGACATTCATTTTCATAGAGCACAATTTTGAGGCTTAGATTTTAAGCTTTCTAATTGTATTTTCAAATAAATGTTATGCTTCCTGTAATTGAATAATGGAAACAGGAAATGATAGTTTATCTCAATGAGATAAGCAGCATCATTATTTTCCTATTTTTCTGGAACCCATAGGGCCAGATTCAGCACTTGAGGTGACTAGCAATACTCCAGCATCTCAATTAAGAAAATGCTTTGAGAGACATTATGAATATCTTCCAATCCTTATTGATCTAGTTTGTAGATGAGAATCCTGACATCTGTTCTTTGTTGTTCTCAAAGTGCTTTTCTGTAATCATTTGGTCCTTATACCACCTTCAGCATTAGGGAAATGAATTTTACTTTCATGTTTTATAGAAATGGGAAGTGACATGCTGAGTGATTAGGAGATCGGCCCCAGGTCATGTAGCCAAAAAATGATGAAGAAGAGAGTCAAACATAGGTCTGCAGATTGGAAGTTCACAGCTCATTTTGTGCCTCCACTGTCCCTCCCAATTTGGATGGGGTAGATGCAATAAAAAAGCAGACTCCTCCAATTACAAGTGACCAAAAACCCAATTCAACCTGGTTGAAGCCAAAACATGAATCTATAACATGATGTTAGAGTCCACAAGCATGACTGCTATAAGACTGGAGTTACAGGTAAAAATGTGCTTACAGTAGAAAAGACAAGGTAGAAATGCTATCATTGCAAATCTGTTTCTTTCTATCAGCTCTGCCTTCTACTCTGTCAGCTTTAGTTTCAGGTTCCAAGTGGTGGTGTCCGGTCGGTCCAGGACAAAAGAGAAAACTCACTTTCTAGTAGTTCTAGCATTGTCTTAGTCCATGTTGTGTCTCCATAACAGAATGCCTGAGGCTGGGTAATGTATAAAGAAAATAAGTATTTGGCTCATAATTCTGGTGGCTGAAAAGTTTAAGATTGAGCAGCTCCATCTGGTGAGGGCCTCATGGTGCTTCCAGTCATGGTGGAAAGTGGAAGGGGAGCAGGTATGTGTAAAGAGATCATATGTGTAAAGAGATCACCTGGGGAAAGAGAAAGCAAGAGAGAAACCGGGAAGGCCAGACACTTTTTAACAGCTCACTCTCATGGGAACGAATCCATCCCTGCCAGAGCAGGAATTTGTTCACCCCACAAGAAAGGGTTTTGATCTATTTTTGGGGGATGCACCCCCATGACCCAAACTGCCTCCTACTAGGTTCCATCTCTCAACATGGCCACACTGGGGATCAAATGTCAACATGAGTTTTGGTGAAGACAAACCATATCCAAATGATTCACTGTGATTGAATGACTTGGATCATGTGCCCGCCCTGGACCAATTGCATCATTCAGGAAGATAAAATTACTCTGATTAGCCAGGTCTAGGTCTCCATTCAGAGCATGTGGATTAAAAATAAAGAACTAATGTTTCCTCCAATAGGCTCAGGGTGCTGTTACAAAAAAAGGTTAATAGCAAAACAGATATCCATTACCAACTGACAAGAAAATGAGACAATTTTATCTGACCTGGTCCTGACATGTTCAGTTTTTTCCTCTCTTTTAACAATTGTGTTAAGTGAGTGTTTCTAAAATTGCAATATGAAAATTTGTAGTTGATTAATTTAAAATGTCTGTTAATAATTTCTGTTAAATGCCTTTCAATTGTGTGTTTTCCTGTCTCCATCTCTCTAGAGGCTTCTGGTACATAAATAAATGGTGATAGCAGGTAACAGCCCCAGCAGCAGGCTGAGTGGGTTCAGGTCACAGCTCTGTGACTTTTCTTGACTTGGATAAGTTAGTTAACCTCCTGGGCTCCAGTCCCTTTTCTTCATTTGTAAAGTAGAGATAAAGAATACTCACCTCATCGGATTGTTGGGAGGATTAGAGATAATGCCTAAAAAGTGTTTGGCATATGTAAGTGTTCAGCAAATATTCAACATGATTATTGAACAAATCCCTAACTGATTGGGACAGCTTCTGGAATTTAGTAAGTTATCAATAAATATTACTTTTTGCTATCTTCCCTTCACCCAGCAGCATTTTTTGGGATCTCAAGAAAGGGTAGATTCAAATCTTCTCTTTTACATTGCTTTCGATTATCTTTCAGTAAATGCAAGATGAAGCCTTTAC
The DNA here is from genome assembly GCF_043159975.1 of Macaca nemestrina. Lineage (NCBI taxonomy): Eukaryota > Metazoa > Chordata > Mammalia > Primates > Cercopithecidae > Macaca > Macaca nemestrina. The sequence continues at coordinate 9,210,328 of NC_092139.1, read as the reverse complement.
AAATGGATGTATGTGAAGCCCACACATCTGGCTAGTTGACTGGTTCTAATTGCCCAATCTAATGTTTTTAGAAAATAATCACTTTCAGCCGGGCGCGGTGGCTCACGCCTGTAATCCCAGCACTTTGGGAGGCCGAGGCAGGCGGATCACAAGGTCAGGAGATCGAGACCACGGTGAAACCCCGTCTCTACTAAAAATACAAAAAATTAGCCGGGCGCGGTTGTGGGCGCCTGTAGTCCCAGCTACTCGGGAGGCTGAGGCAGGAGAATGGCATGAACCCGGGAGGCGGAGCTTGCAGTGAGCCAAGATCGCGCCACTGCACTCCAGCCTGGGCGACAGAGCGAGACTCCGTCTCAAAAAAAAAAAAAAAAAAAAAAAAAGAAAATAATCACTTTCTTACAAAACAAACAAACAAAAAAATGTGTACTTCACCAAAGAGAAATCAATCCTGTGTTCTGAATAGCTGAGTTCTCAACATACAGAGCAATGCTCAGAATGGAAACAAGCATATAAACAACAGCTACAGAAAATTCAAAGCCTAGGTACAGAGCACCTTGATTCAGCACCTCTGGGAAATTAGAAACAGAGGCTCGTTTCAATTTAGTCTTTTTGGCTCTAAAAAATCAGCTTCATCCACTTTGTTCTTAAGAAAAATGGAAGTTACAGTCAGAATTAAGTTTCCTGTTACCTGTATTAGAGTGACCATTGTCCCTGTTCTTACTTGAAGCTGTAAATTTGATTATAAATACTTGCATACAAATGCCAAACGAAAGTCCTGGGGGAGAAGATGAAGCAGAGGAAGTTACCTCCAACTGTCTAAGTCAGTCATATCAATGACCAGCTTGGGATCATGTCATTGACCTTTGAAAATCCCCATTGCCTGCACCACCAGCTACCTCCAGTTAAGCCAGGTTTATGTGTAACTGTGGTTGAATATCAAGTGGATCAGCAGACTCAAAGCAGGAGTTGATGCTGGATGCTCCCATAGTAATATGACAATATCACGATTATTTTGATATTTTTCTTAGTTTATATATATATATAGAACTTCATGAAGTACTTACATTTTCTAATAGCATTCACTCTTTAATCCACTAAAATGGGTTACTGTGTTCATTTTTTAAATGTGGAGATGGAAATTGTAATTCAGGGAGGTTTGTGGTTTGTAAACAGTAAGAAAGCCAGGCAAAAGCAAACACTGAGTCAGCGTAGTATCATAATTAGGGTGAGTTTAGGAGCTAGACTCCAAGTATGTGGTCGTATTTAACATTCTAAGACTGAGTTTCTACCTCCACAAATAATTATAATGAGACCTGCCAAGGATTAAACGAGTTAATACATGTAGGACATTGATGTAGAAATGGCTCACAGAAATGGTAATTGCAATACCATTGTGATAATGGTAGCTTTTAGTAGTAGTATTTTCATTCTCACTCTAGAATTTTTTAGGCAACATATTTTATTTCCTCATAGTCAATAACATACATGTGTAGTTCCAGCCATGAGCATTTTCTATAGAAAAATCAACATGATCTTTTCTATTTCCCTGGGAAAATTTAGTTAGTTCATGATAGACAAAATCTCCAGCACCCATACAACTATTGCATTTGAAACCAGACCTCTGGGGATTATATGTCTAGATATTTGCTAAATCTTCATTGAAAATTGTTTCCTTGCAGAACATGCATGTTTAAAATAGCCGAAGAAATGTGCGTTGAATCACCTAGATTATTGACTTAAAAAAATTAAATGTCAAATATCCTCCTAAAAGCTTTCTGACAGAATGACAAGCTAAATTTTTCACAAAACGGTTTCGCCTCTAAAACAATCAGTTGCAAAATGCCAAAAGTAACCAGGAGGGGTGATTCATGACTTCCACACCTGTTTTGAGGTAAAGAAGCCAACAGTGGGTGGCAATTACGCCAAGGCAGCCATGTGGACTCCCCCTCCTACTTGGCCAATTAATGCTAAAAAAGATCCTTTGTATTTGTTCAAAAGATAACTTGGGCCTATCTCTTGAAAATTCAAGGTTGGCATATTATGGGTGCATATTGAAATATTCTGATCATTAGGCAAAAAAAGAGACTGTAAATAAGTTGGCTTTAATAATGCTATTTTTCAAGTCAACTTATTACTTTCAGGGTTTCTCAAAGCATGACACACAGCTCACCTTTATGAAAACCATCCAGAGTAATATAAATTTGGGTTTTCAGGCCCTGCCTTGGATGGACTAAATTAGAATCTTAGGGCATAAGGCCCTGAAATCTTTATTTCTAAAAAGAACCCCAAGCGATACTTCTATGAATGGGTTGAATAAGCTTGTATGCACGTGTGCAAATCTTTTTAAACAATCCTACAAGAAAAAATAAGTCAATGCTTGTTTGGATTTCAATCCAGAATGACTCTGATCCCTTTCTAAATATTTATCTTCTTGCGTGTGCAGTCCCAGGTTTCATCCTAACAATAAATTTCAATAAGAAACAGCTCTAAGAACTCTAGCAGCTTGAAGCTGGAAGCCATCATTCTCAGCAAGCTAAGACAAGAACAGAAAACCAAACACCGCATGTTCTCACTCACAAGTGGGAGTTGAACAATGAGAACACATGGACACAGGAAGGGGAACATCACACACCGGGGCCTGTCAGGGGGTGGGGAGCTAGGAGAGGGATAGTATTAGGAGAAATACCTAATGTAGATGACGGGTTGTTAAAAACAAAAACAAAAGAACTCTAGTAGCTTGTGCAACGTGGAGAACCAAGGCCATTTCTGGATCTCAGACCTGTTGGACACTGGGTGCGTTTCTGAGACACTGGGCAACTCACCATGTTCTTTTCCTTTCCCACTGGCCTTAGTAGCAGATCTCTCCTCTCACTTCTTGTATATACATGGTCTTCAACTCTGTCATTTAGGGAATACAATTAGAAATAAAATTCTGGAGTCTGCCTGCAGTTATTTAAGTAGGTTACTAATAAACACACGGTAAAATTATTTTATATTTTTTCATTTTAGCAATGTAGTGATAGTTACATTCAAAACACATGCCCTCATGCAACTGTAGGTACACACACACACACACACACACTCACACACAAGTTGAGGTGTTCAATTAGAAAATTTAAAAAATATATAGTATATATCTTAACAATTTTCTCCATCTTGTATTTTAAAATCCCTTCATATTGTATTCAGCTGTTCTGCAGTGGGGGAGGGACAGAATTGAAACGGGAGTCACCTTGTAATGTCATTAATGGGTAGGATGTTTTTCCTCATTCTTGCCAATTACAAACAATAATGTTCTCTGCCCTCCTGCCATAGGATGTAAAATGCCCTTTGCTCTCACTTAATTAAAAACAAAATTCAGCTTTTTTCAAATCTCTAAATTAACATAGGAAGAGTTATTAAATTAAACCTGTGCTGTGCAATTAAAAAAAAACTTTCACGTCATTTCTCTAGAGGTGATGAAAAAGGTTAAATGTGCAACCACAGCTTTCTGCTAATCCATAAAGACGCCCACAGGGCCCAAGTGAGTTGCAGAGCCATCTCCGAGACGGAGTGACTGCCGCGCGAAGCAGTCAAGGCCCTCTGAAAGCATAAGACTCATTTCCTGTATTTCAAGAAAAAGCAGACACTTCACACTGTCTACAAGGGAATTGAGATTTATGGAATTTGTTGAATATGTGTATTCTATAGACATACATGTTGTTTCATGTAATCCTTATAACTGCCCTAATGGGTGGGCCCAGCTATCTCCTTGATAATATGAAAATGAAGGTTGTTAAGCCAGCAAGGGGCAGGAAATACTCCATCCCACGATGGCCTGATTAGGGACATCCACCCTAATTGTTCATTCCACCAAGGAGGTTCCAGTTCAAGAGCCTACATGTGCTGGCAGTGTCTCTCCTCAGTGTCCCCACATTGAACCCCAATACCTTTTATTCCTTTCATTCTTGTCTAGGGATTGGAAGACTATGGCCAAATCCAGCCACTGCCTGTTCTTGTAAATAAATTTTTGTTGGAACTTAGCCACCTCCATTTATTTAAATATTGTTCATGGCTGCTTTTATGCTACTATTACAGTCAAGTAGTTGCAACAGAGACCTCATAGCCCACAGATACTAGAATATCTGTTACCTAGAATTTTTTTTTTTTTTTTTTTTTTTGAGACGGAGTTTCGCTCTGTTGCCCAGGCTGGAGTGTGGAGTGCAGTGGCACGATCTCCGCTCACTGCAAGCTCCGCCTCCCGGGTTAAGGCCATTCTCCTGCCTCAGCCTCCCAAGTAGCTGGGACTACACGCTCCCGCCACCACGCCTGGCTAATTTTTTGTATTTTTAGTAGAGACGGGGTTTCACCATGTTAGCCAGAATGGTCTCAATCTCGATCTCCTGACCTCGTGATCCACCCACCTCGGCCTCCCAAAGTGCTGGGATTACAGGTGTGAGCCACCGTGCCTTGCCTACCTGGATTTTCAAATAAAAAGTTTGCTGGCCCCTGCTCTAGTCATACTGGGAGTCTTCTCTGTCCCAAGATTAGAACAGGTCCTTTCTTGTCCCTCAGGTTCTCCCCACATGCTGTCCCCTCTGCCTGAAGCTAACTTCATGATATCTTTTTATCAGGGACTCTCTCATCATTCAGGACTCATTTCAAAGGTCATTTCCCTGAGAGGTCACCACTCATTAGGCCCAAGCTTTATTTTTCGTGGCTGCCATCCTCTTTGTTTTAAGTGTAATACTTTATATGTTGTCAGCCTAGAATGGAGCTCCACTTGGGTAGGGATCACATCTATGTATTCATTTGACACAACCAAGGCCCAGCTGTCGTGAAATAGGTGCTCACATAACAAATTAATATTCTAGAAGAAATTTGGCAGAAAAAGATAAACAGTAGCAGAAATAGTCTCTCTGACTTATTCTGGAAAAACACTGTTTAAAATGAGAAAAATTCTCTCCTTAAAACTACCATCACAGGTAGAGATACAACTACATAGAGTTAAAAATATATTTGTAGATACAGAACTGGTCACATGAATAAGCTGTTGTTAAAAGAGATTAAACACGCCCAATTCTTATAAGGACAAGTAGCACCCAGAATTAGGTTAGATTTTATTTCAAAAGTTGGCTTATTACAACCCCAGATGGTTCTTCCATTGTCATATCTGGTGGTTAAGTTTCAAACTGCTCCTCAAAAACTTTAAGAAGACTAACAATCTTAGTAGTTAGGAAGAAAGGCAGACATTTAGGGCATAAGAGAATATTCTAATTCTTCCTTTCCTAGATGAAAAGCAGACACCACGGGCATTTTTACAAACAGGTTAAAAGTGAATCGAATCTTGGTCAGCCTGTCTCACCGGACTTTGTGCACCTGCCCTCACTTCCTAATCAGTCCCTTCCAGGCCCTCATTAATGCACGATTTTATCTAGCAGATAGGAACTCAAGAATGTTATGGTTTAATAGACTGATTAAGCACACCTAATTGTGTTAGACAGTGCCCCCAAGAAAGGTAAGAAAAAGTGTAGTGAGGGCTAAAAAGCACTGTTCAGCCGAGCAGTTAAAAAAATAAGTTAGATTCAAATCCATGTATGTGAGGATGCGTGTGTGTGCACACGTGCCTATATATATGAAATACACATTTGATTAATGTTTCAGTATAACTTCTTCAGTGTTTTCCCCGGGCAATATTTTTTATGTTGCAATCTTAAATATCTTCCCTATTCTTTTTAATGGCTGTGTAATATTCCATGAGAAATTAGACACTCTTGTGTTCCCTAAACATTTCAAGCTTCTGTTACGATAGCCCCCATGACTATTACTGTACATGGGCTGTGGGAACTGAGCTGATCGGGGCTGAGAAAACAGTTACTAGAGAGGCTGTTTTCAATCTCAGTGGTTTTAAGTCAGGAACTGAATGCACTTGAAGGACTTAGAATTTGGTATGCAATTAATATATAAAATATGAGTATATAGTTGAGTATAGAAAGGAGCATTATTAGTGGACATAGGTGGAATAAGATTTAGTGAAAAGAGTTTAGATCATTTTTATTTTTATGCCTCAGAGATAAATCTGGAATGCTTAACAGAATAGAGTGTGGCAAAGAAATACTTTTCAAAATTATACAAAGTAATTTTCAGTAATTTACTAAAAGTAAATTTGGAACACCAAAATTTCAATATATTATTAGATTCTCCACCTAGAAGTCCCCACGTGTGCTATTTCCCAATACCATCATTCTGTCCCTATTATACCCTTGAAATACCTATGTTATTGCATTGTGTTGTGTTTATTTGTGCATGCCTGCTGCCTTAATTCTGAGCTTATTGTGAAGGTAGAAGGTCTTGTTCATTTGTATATTACCGGTATCTGACATGGTACCCGACACAATGTAGGTCCTAAAAAAGTTTTTGGAATGAATGAATTAATCAATGACTTCATTAAAAACATTTGATCCATATGCCAATGTTAGGAAGACTGTTTGCTTTGGGATCAAGCAAACCTGGTTTTTAAATTGCTCTGCCATTTACTAGCTACGTGACTTTGGAGGAAATAAACTCTCAAGGCCCGATTTTCCACCTGTAAAATGGAGGGTGATAATAGCCTTATAGAAGCATTGCAAGGATTAAATGAAGTAGGACATCTGTACTGGTTAGCTTTTGATGCATAACAGATCACCCCGTATTTGGCGCCTTAAAACAATAAACATTTATTGTTTCTCACACATCAGTGTCAGTTCATCTAAGATGGTCTCGCTCACGTGTCCAATAATTGACAGGCTATTGGCTCAGACACCCTGGTTCTCCTCCACAGAACTTCTCTAGCAGATGATTTCAGGTTCATTCTCTTGGTGGCCTTGGGGTCCAAGGGAAGTGGGAGAGAGCAAGCCCAGATGTGCAAAGCACCTTTCAAGCCTCTATTTACATCACATTTCCCATTGTCTCATTTGCCAGAGTAAACTACATGACCAGTCCCGGGATCAGTATGGGAGGGGTCTACCCAAGATGCAGCTAGAGGTTGGGCAATTATTGCAGCTATTTTGTAAACAATCGACACCCAGCATCTTAAGTGTTTAGCAGTGTCTAGAAAATAAAAACGTTTAATTTAGGTTAGCAATAATCATAGCACAATTGTTATATAGAAAAGCATTTTCTATAAAGAAAATATCATATATGATCATATACATCATATATGATCATATTTAATTTCCATGATACTTTGAGATCCTTCTTAGCTTCTGACTACTCCTTAAGTCTCTGCCTTACCAGGACTCCATCAGTCTTCCTTCACATAGAATTATTACTACTGACAGCTGATGATGATGCTTATATCTTGAGATGGAATCTAAGTCTGGGTTCCCTCCAAATCAGAATTCCAGCAAGAACTTGGAGGCAGATGGTTTATTTGGAAGGGAAAGCTAGGAAACAGGAGAGAGACAGAACAAAGTGGGGAAGAGAAGACAGCCCATCATAGGAAGGAGATGCCTGTGATGTTGGGAGAAAAGCAGATGAATTGCTTTGGATCTCTGGGAAGCATAAATATGCTTCTGGGTATTGTCTAACCAACAGACAGGAGACTGAGCATTAATCCCCTGGCTCCTGCCTCCCCTGCGTTGAATTTGCTCATGGAGCATTAGGCCCTTCTTACCTCACTCCCGTACTTGGCATCTATGCTTGCCCACGGGTGCAGGAGACTCACAGATCAGCCCTAGAGCTTGAGTTTCAGAGACTACAGGGGCACACTTTAGGTGGGAATCTTTCAGTGGGAGGTGAGTTGGAAATGGACACCAAAGCTGCCACTGAAATGGAATACGTCCCAAAGAGATATAACAGGAACACCCTAGCATCTTCTGTGGATGGTAAAAAGAGAAAAAAAAAATTGCAGGACTTGCAGACGAGAGTCTCCCATCATAACTCCACTCCACAAGTAAGTCCACACTGCCCTGGGGGGCTTTCACTGCCGGTGCATTTCTAGCAACATTGGAAACATAACCAGGAAAACAGTGATGCATGGCCCATCGAGGAAAAGGCATAATCATCAATAAAGCTACAGTTTATTTCACAATTTGATCTGAGCAATATTTTATGCAAGTCTTTCTTCAAGTATCTTCCAAGCCACTTTACTTTTTAAATGTTACAAATCCTAATACCCATGTTTTGGTTTGTTTTGCTAATTTTTTTGAATGGGTAACTTTAAGAAACTGTCTCTCATATAAAGAACTGGCCATCAGGTTCTTCAAAGAAGCACTTAAACCTAAATGGAGAAGAAAATCCTGGAGTTGTATTTATTCGAATAAGTTGGTGCTTAAGGATTCAGTGTGATTTTCTTTTCTGATTTTTAGAAGCAGCAGAAACAATTATCTCTTGGCATACCCTTGATCAAGAGAGCCAATTACAAATCCTCTGTATTTACCTTTCCTGTGTTGGGTAAGACAATTTTCAATATAGACATCGTTGACATTGAAATTATACCCTGTCCAATTGTCTTGCATACACAAGGAACCTTACAGGTTGAAGAATTCACTCCAACTTCTCACTTGGTTTTTCAAAAAGAAAAGTGAAATTGGTTAAATTGAGAAAATCTAACAGATATCTTGATGTCAGAACACAAAGTCAATGGCGAAGTTTCCAGAACATCGGAGGCACTTACATCCTCTGCTCGGCTTGTAGAGAATGTGGCATGTTTTATTTCCTAATTAATCACAGCTTAGTCACGTGGCACTTAAGTGCCCACAACTTGCTTGGAAACCAGTAGGAATTAAGCTCGGCTGGGAAGGCTGTTAAGATCAAGCCTTTTATGATTGTTCTTGCGAATTAACTGATAAATAATATATGCAACATCCCGCTGATTCAAGGAACACTGAGTTTGATCGTAGAAATCCACTTACAGAATTTTTGTAAACAAGTCTGATATGATTCCTGATATATTGTATGCTTTCTCATGAGAGTAATATGCACACATAGGCAGTCTGATTCAGGCATATGTGTATTATTTCTTTATTATTCAATTTGACAAAACTTTTATTTGAAAGTAGTTTTAACAAAAGATAGATAAAAAATATGCTTTTAGGTTGCTCTTATGAAATAATGATATTGCCTTGTCTTATGTAAATATGATTTTAACCAAGTAAAAACTTAGTTTCAAAAACACAGTAGTCTGATTTCAACAGTTACATTATACACACAAAGTCTCCTGTGATATTGATGAAAAGAAAAGAGGCTTGAGAAAGCTGAATATGAAATTCTGCAATGATGCATGATCTTATAGACAAGAACTCGATATACTGGGGCATGAACAGGGATATATAGTTCTGATTAACACGTCAGCAAGACGCCATTCATGTGGCCCCTGGGTTGCAAATGACAGCCCATTTACTGGGGTTACACACACATTGCTCAAATGAAGAATCAGTCAACTAAGGCATTTTAACACACTTCATGTAAGCAGTGTTTTCTAGCAAGCATTACTAAAGAACATTGCATGGAGAGGGCTTTGTGCACATGAGCAGAATAAGATAATGCACCTGGTTGTGCAAACATAACCTCAAATATGTCATTTTTTTTCATTGTAATTCCTCTTTCTCCAAAAAAATAAAGTATTTTATGTGAAAAAAAATAGGTAGATGAGCTAAGAAGGACATATGTCACGACACTGTTCAAGTTTCAAGATGGGCACCTGAGGTCTGAGCACAATTTCTCCCTCTCACTAAACCCTTAGAAATGAGGAAAAATAGATGAAATAACTTTTGAAAAAATATATTTTCATATTATGTTTTCTGCTATACTCTTCTGTGTGCTTAAAATACCATAATAAAATTACCAAAAAAACAAAAAGGAAAGAGAAGATACTTCATCAAGCAAAGAATTAATCTTTGTATTTCCAGGCTTTGGTAGGGATTGATCCTGACCTTGTTGCTCTTTAACCTTTCAGATGACTGTGCCTTGTCTCATAAACTGTCTCAGAATCATACCTCAGCTGCAACAAATCTCCCTCCACGTTGAAGCATCTGCATATTTAACCAATATGCTCCAATTCCAGTAGATTGTTTATGATGTAATTTTCTGCCTCCTGTGTCTAAAACAGAGGACTCTGACACCCTGCTGCCCCATAGGGAAGCCCTCTTACTGCTTAATTTTTAATCTTCATATATTAAAAACCCTCTGGTGCTCTTTCCAGGCAAAGTAAAATCAGAAGTGCAAGGCTGGTATCCACAGAAATCTGCCAGTCCTGACAACTGGGAAAGAAAGAAAAAAACTTGCCATTTCCTAATGAAATGGGAGAATTTCCTGATGCTCTCATGGGACTTGTGACAGGGGTGCTTCATGCTCAAACCCATTAGGGGAAGGGGAGCATGCACACAGGCAGGTGCAGGAGCCAGGGAGAGCACTGTTTGGCTCCAGGGCAGTGGTAGCATCCAGGGGTGTGTTACAATTTAATGCTCTTTTAGCAGTTACCTGTCCACAGATGACTAAGTGTTAGAGTCAGGGTGACAGCCTTTTACACCCTGCCCTCTTGGTACCCAGGTCCTTGTCTGGTGTCCAGGAAAAATCAGGTCACACGTACTTGAAAAATGGTGAATGCAGGGATTTTATCGAGTGATCGAAGTGGCTCTCAGCAGGACAGATGGGGAGCTGGAAAGGGTATACAGTGGGAAGATGATCATCTTCTAGAGTTCAGCCATCGGTGGTTGATCTCCGCTCTGACCATCCCCAGTTGAAGTCCTCTTGATGTTCAGACACCCCTTCTCTTCTTTCCTTCTCTGCTGCTCTGCCGCTCTTTGGTTCCTCTGCTGTGGAGCTTGGAGTTTATATGGGTACAGGATAGGGGTGTGGTGAGCCAGAGCGGTCTTGGAAAAGGCAACATTTGGGCGTGAAAACAGGAATGCCTGTTCCCATTTAGGGCCACATGATTCCAGGCTTGAGGATGGGGCCTTTACTGGGGAACCACCCTCTTTTACCCAGAATTTCCTTGCCTCCTGTTCATATCACTAATTATTAACCTGTCTTGTGAATGACTACAATAGAAACACATTTTAATCATTGTTACTGATGCTCTGGAAAGCACTTTCTCTCATTAGGGTGAGTACTCCCAAAATGACCGAAAGAGTTCTTCAGCCTCCACATGATCAATAGTATAGCTAAATGATTCTCACTTGTGGGGATTGTGCTGTGAGACGTTTAGCAGCATCCCTGGTTTCTATCCAATAGATTCCAGTAGGATTCTCCCAGTTGTAATGACAAAAATGTCTCCAGATTTACAAAATATCCATGCAGTGGGAGCAAAATTGCCCCCAGCTTAAAGCCACTGGTTTAAACACAAAAGGATTTAATGTATAAAATGATGTACTTAAAATGTGTTCCAAGTTATAGTGAATCAAGCTCCATGGAATCTTCTGAAGATACTTCTCAGGACACCACAGAAACTGAATCTCCAGAAAATAGTGGGAGATCAGGATGCCACTGACCTAACTCTTAGATGACTTGGGGATAAGGATGTCATAGACCCGACTCCTACATCCAAGACCACCTGGTCACCATCACATTTTTTTCCCAGTGCAATAGATAACTCTCTCTTCCTTTAACATCCACAACTTTAGAGACTGCACGCTATTCATCTTTGCCTACAGTCTAGTAACCAGCTAACACAATAGCTACAATCTGGCAAAACAGCTCACTTGGAATTGGATCTTCATGCAAAGGGCACAGCACATGGAACAGAATAAGCCCCCACTCAACAGAACTGTGTCTCTACAATAGAGAGATGGCACCGACTAACATCACAGATCTAAAACTTTACTGATGAGATATTTCACATTCTTTTTGTGTGTGTGTACTAAATCTTCAAAATCTGCCATGTATTTTATGGTCAGAGAACCTCTTGTTAAGTGGTTAACATGTTAAGTACTCAGTAGTATATAGCATATGGAACAGCCTGGGTCTAAATAATTTAAGGTCATCATTCCTAAAAGAAAAGCTTCATGCTGTGGAAAAAGTATATTGTCATTAGAGTAGTTGTAGTAACAACAATAGCTAACACTAATATGGTACTTATGGAGGACCGGGCGCGGTGGCTCAAGCCTGTAATCCCAGCACTTTGGGAGGCCAAGACGGGCGGATCACGAGGTCAGGAGATCGAGACCATCCTGGCTAACCCCGTGAAACCCCGTCTCTACTAAAAAATACAAAAAACTAGCTGGGCGAGGTGGCGGGCGCCTGTAGTCCCAGCTACTCGGGAGGCTGAGGCAGGAGAATGGCGTAAACCCGGGAGGCGGAGCTTGCAGTGAGCTGAGATCCGGCCACTGCACTCCAGCCTGGGCGACAGAGCGAGACTCTGTCTCAAAAAAAAAAAAAAAAAATATGGTACTTATGATGTGTTCTGTTCTGAGCACTTCACAGAGATAAACTCAGTTACTCTTCTCAATAATGCTGTGAGGATAGCAATATTATTAAGAGATGAAGATTGAAAGGCATGGGAATATTTGATGCCTGTCCAAGGCCACAATAAGACATAAATCTCAGAACATACTTAAAAAATCAGGAGAATGGAAGAGAATATGGAAGGTAAATGTACTAATTGCCTGAGTTTTATTTTGTTTTTCTTGTTGTACAAAAGGAAGCAATGAAAGTTATTTTGTTCCGAAGTTGTTAATAATATAGGATTAAAATATGCTAATTAAGGAAATACAAGTAACATTAAAATACTTTCAAAATGCTGGAAGAAGTGCATGTGGGAAAATGCTAATTACCTGAAAATGAAATTAATGCTAAATAACTGCCCATGTACAACTAAAGCCATCTTACCACCACCAGGTGTAAGAATCCCACACACTGTGATATGTAGCAGAACCTTCCAGGAATAGCAAGAACACAAAAATCATATAAACACACTAGTGGTTGTAACCATCATCATACTATTCCATCCTTCAAAAATGACAAAGATATAACAAAAGTTAAATGCTGAAATCAGAGTACAGCATTTTAAAAAAGGAAACACACAGAGCCTACCACAGAAATAAGAGCAATGTCTCAAACATAATAAATAGAAATCACATATTCATTAAAAAGACTTTCATAATGAGTAAAAAATCAAAATATACTACAAAATAAAATACATACCAAATCAAAGTAATGAAAATTGTTTTAAAATAAAAGGATGAACAATAACATACAAGAGAAATAGAAAAATATTGTGATTATATAGCATCAGGCCTGGTATTACTGACTGCATTATAATGTATAAAGAAATAATGTATAATGTAGCTTTGAAATGTATAAAGCAGTGCTTTTAAAACTTGCTTAATTCATAGACTAGTTTCATAAGTTTTTGTTATGCCTTCATGAAATTTAAATTGTAATTTGCTCTATGATTTCTTTACATTGAGTTCTTTTAAATTAAATATATGCATCTTAAACAGAAGCAATATATCACTATCAAAATACAAAATCATTCTCTATTGCAAAAAATAGAAGGTAACCTATTAATGGGAAATTTCCCTAGATGTGCTAGTGTCACTGAAACTCTCAGAAAGAAACAGATAAAAGGAGTTTTGAAACTAGACTGTTTACAAAGGTTTGGACTGGTGGGGACAAGTATAAAGAAGTTGACAAGGAATAGAGTGATGCCCTGGAAATAGCAGCCCCTGGGGACAGTTACCCACCCTTGGCAGGAAGGACACAGAGTGGACAGTTTTTCGGGAGGCATGGCTCCTAGAAGCTGTTGCATTTGGAGACAAAAATGTAGCCAACCCTAAGTGGCCCAGAGAGAAGGATCCAGCAGTTCTCAAATCTCTTGCCATTGCCCTGTTCGAACATACGTGTCTGCCTCCTGGGGCAGAAAACAGAGGCAAGAAGAATGGAGAGTGGATGGGTGTGGGCAACTAGAAGATTCTCAAAACAACTCTATTCTACCCAATATTCTTACCAAGTCTTGCTCTTCTCTAGTAAAAATAAACTAATACCGCCAAGTTCAGATTTTCTTCTATTATAATGAGACTTGAAGATAAATGAAACGGAAAGCACTGCCCACAATGGTCATGCCATGCCCATGTACAGTTGAAGCCATCTTACCACCAGTCATAAGAATCGCACACACTGAGATATGTAACAAACCTTCCAGATAGAGCACAAACACAAAATCACATCAACATACTATTAGTTGTGAACACAATCACTCCATTTCATCTTTTACAAGCACAAAGATACAAAACAAAAGTTAAATATAGATGAATCTGAATAGCATAGCCTGTAAATGTAGATTATATTTTATAGACAGAGAATGCAGCTACTACTTATGTGTATATGGGTTATTTACAAATATTGACCACAAATTAGATTCCAAACAAATTCAAAATTCTGAAGAATAGAAATTACACATACATAATTGCCCATAATCTCTGACAACAATGTAATATACCTAGAAACGCGTAACAAATGAAACAACTGAAACTTGACTAATTTGAATTTAAAAGAAAATATTTTCTACTGAGTAACTCTTGAACCACAGAAATAAATGAGAAGTGCAATTGCTAAATAGCTAAAACACAATGATACTGAAAACTCTCAGTATAAAAAATAGGGAATGATGCCAAAGAATTTGCTCAAAAGAAAATCAGAATCATAAATGTTTTCCTTACCAAAAACAAAGAATGAAAACAGAAAAATAGTGTATTCAACATAAAAAATATATAAAAAAAATAAAGAGCTAAGGAAAGCAGACAAGCAGATCAATATAAAAGCATGAATTAATTTGTTGGAAAAGACAAAAAGTAAAATTGATAAGTACATGAAATAATTGAAAAAATAGAATCAATAGAGAAGAAAGCATACATTGGAAAATAGGAAAACAGAACTGAAAAATGTATAAAATAATTCTTTTTAAAATAATAAACAATTTTATTATAAGAAGGAAATAATAGATCAATATGTAACCTTATGATTAGGAAAATGGAACTGATTAAAAGAATATTTAACAGAATACTTGCTCAAATCTATGCTAATAAATTTGAGAATGTGAATAGACCATTTTCTATAAATATCAAAGTACTATACTGCAAACTGGTCCCACAAAAAAATAGAATTCTTCAACAAACTCAAAACCAAGGAAGAAATTGAGAAAGTTGTCAAAGATCTAGTTCTCAATAAAGTTTCAGACAATTTCATGCATGAATTCATACAAACCTTCAAGAAACAGATAATTCATGAGCTTTTTAAATTGTCCTAAAGCAGAAAGTTAGAATTAATGCTTTCTAATTATTTTTACAAAACCACCACAGCACAAATACCTAAGCTTAACAAAAATACCACTGAAAACAGAACCTATAAACCAAACCCATGAATATTGACTGAAAAATTACAAAATATCAACAAATAGAATCCACATAACATTTTAAAAATAATACATTGAACTAAGCGGGTTTTAGTTCAGATATTCAAGAATAATCCAATATTAGAAAAATATCATTTTCATTCAGCATATAAATCAGCAGAAAAGTAATAAAAATGATATGATCGTATCAATAAGGCCAAAAACACATATGATACAATTCAGCATTCAATCCTATATTTAGTAATATCTATATCATTTATTATAAAGTAGATGTAGCTGCTAAAATTTAACATGTGATATATAAATAACATTTCATAAATGAATGAATCGCAATAATTTGTTCCTGCATCTACAGCTTTCAATCTGCATAGAAGAGTCGCTTCCTCCTGAACAGAAAATAGTAGCCTGGATAGAAAAGCATGTATGTCAAAATTGTGCAAACACAGGCACAAATAGGGCTCACCCAGGTATTAGCTAGGTAATTATGTCCAATTATGTAATCTATTCAAGACTCAAAGTTGTAAAAGTAACATGAGGGCAATAAAACACATCTTGCCAGGTTATTTTCAGGACTATAAAAAACAAATGCAGAACACAGTACAAAGCAGGCACTCAACTAATGCTCTCTTCATTGCCTTTGTTGCTAGCTGAGGTATAATAATTTGCACAATTTGCATTTGAATCCAAACTTACAAGATAACTATTTTCTTATAAGATCTCTACCCCTCTACCACATCCATTTAGGGAGAAGACATAACAGGTCAAAAATATTTTTTCCTTTATAAAATCATTCTTGCTTATGTGAAAAAGAATGTATAAAATGAAAATGCATAATACAGAATTAACGTTTCTCATAGTTAATTCTCTGTCATAGGCTTCATTACATTTGACATATATTCCTCTATGCTTGGGATCCTAGTTGGAACTGTACCCTTTAAATACATTTTTTAAACAAAATTGTAAAGTCTTCAACAGAAAAATACTTAATTTGACAACTTCATTTCACACATTGCTTTACAGTTACTTATCTATTTTACAACACCCAAACTGGCTGTGTCTTTGATCTGATCCAAAGTCATATAGTACATAATATAATCTGTCAATATTTAAAAACCTAGGTCATTGGTCAAATGTGGAAATGTTTCAAGAGATTATGACTGTGCCAACCTTATCCCTTCTCATCATGTAAACAAACAAATCAGTTGGAAGTGGATGACTCTTAGTGGTAGCTCAGTCATAAACATTTTCAAATATGAAGGACCAGAAATAAAAACAGATGGAACAGAATCCCATCAGATGACATACAGGTATGCTTAATTATTAGTCTATATAACAAAACATTTTAAAGTTGCCCAGTTTTCCAGTTAATTTGATCAATATCGATAACTATAAATTGGAGGTTCCTCAGTGGCAAGTAATACAAATAAATCATTGTCTCATCTTGAATTATCTCATTGAACTGTCTACAATTGATGAGATTAACCATGTAATTGCCAAGATTCCAATTTCCACTGGGCTAATGAAAACCTCAACACACTGATAATACCTCAAAGTTTTTGCCTGTCCAAGTTTTTAATGTTGCTTATGGTTAAAGTTGGCCACAATTACATTCCAGACTATTGTCTAAAATGCTTATTGTTGTTCTTGTTCAGCTGTCTAATTTATTTTCATTAATATGCTCTTAAAGCTGTTACAAAATGCTTTTTCCAAGCTAATTTGGGAAACACATTTTACAAAGAGCAGGTAGTTTCAAAAGCATCATTCTAAAGTTGATCTTTCATTATTTCTCTAATAAACAACATAATTGGTAGGACCAAGGCCACCTACAGATCCGTATTTAGGCAAATCTTATATATTCAAGGTATAAAACTTCTCTCTGAGCCCAATCTCATTATCTTATGGGAAAGTGTTGAGAAAGATCAAAGTTATAAGATTTTTTTTCCCCTTGCTTTCTACCCCACCTCCCTACTTTCACAAAACATCTTTTATCAGGTCATGTCCTGGAAAATCAGACATAATTGCAGTAACCTTAACAAATAAAGGGAAGAATCTGTCATATCCTATTTTTATCAACTTCGTTTTGAAAGCTTTCCGTGTGTGGCTTCTTCTATTAAATGACTTAATGCATATGTGCTCTGCAAGAGGAGAATAAGCCATGTGTATGCTGTCTGCTGTATCTAGGGGTGTCATTTTGAGAATCAACTTCAATTAAATGTAATTACATTCCCCTTCAACTAGAGAGGCATGAAAAGGACCCATAAACTTAATTTTAATTGTAAGCCAATTACCTTGTGAAGACGCAGAAAAAATATTAAATGAGTATGACAGAGTCATCCTGCATGGATACTATACTCTCAGACCTCATGCAAAGAGAATTACTAGGAGTGAATTTAAATAAAAATCCATATTCAAATGTTCCCCAAAATATTGTACCCATTTTTTTTAACTAATACCCATATTTCCAATGGGAACACAATCTAATGTCAAAAGACATCATAGTTCATTGGGAATGAAGAATGAAAATTCCATGAATTCAGATCATTCAAGGGAATAGACAGACAGGGATTCTTTAAAACTCAGACAACCAGCCTGCTCTGTAATCATGGCCAAAAATAACAAAGTTATTTTTATACATACCTTTCAATTATTTAATAGACTTTTGGAAAATAATGCTCATAATTTTAGAGGAATGTGATGTTATCATTGGCCAGACCCAACTTACAGAACCTCTCCTACAACTAAAGGTGGAGACGGTGTCAAAGTGCATAGACCAAGAAATAGGGCAGGGTGCCCCTACAGGAATATGGCACATCGTGAACACAAGCGACGCGAATGGATACTAAGTAACACAAACAACAGATTTCCATCATAGGCATTCTAAAATTATTTCTTAGATTAAGACATATTGGTGGCGATTTTAATTACTGTGCTATATTGCCTGTCCTCTCTCCAAGGCACTTTAATGAAACTGGTTTATTTTATGAGATTAAATGAAACAGTCTTCTAGAAATAGTCCTCATCTTCATTGTGAAGGTATTATTCAGGACATTTTTTTCGTATATTCCACACTGTTCTTTTTCTTTCTTTTTTAGAATCCATGTGAGAAATTTTTATCTGCTCTTAGCATCAAGAATAGTTATGACTCCTCTGAGAAATATGTTCAGTTTCATTTTCTAGAATCCTGGGGCTTGTGTAACTAATCATATTTCCCTAATGTTTTCCTATTTTTAACTCTCTGAGAATACTAGCACCCTTAGCAAGGAAATGTACAGGAAACTTATGTATGCTTTTTACAAAATTGTTATTACACAGACTTTTATTTACTTTTAACTTACTGTTTGAATTCAGTGCATTTTATATTTTCTTGTAAGATATAAAATTTGTTTCATCAAATGAGCAAAGATATGAATACATCAGGAGTAACAAACTCAGTAGCTTATGGGAATCAAGCTAGTGATGGAAATGGGTCAAGCATCCCACATGGGAAGGGCATCTGGTTCTCTTTCTAATGATACACTGGTTCCTCTGATCCAGCCAATTAGTGTCATATAAAGGATTGAGACCCATATGGCCAGATCTTTTAAGAAAAGGCAAAACTCCATCCTAAACCCATGTTCCCTTCAAAAATAGATGGTAGATAATACAGAACTATATAATCTTCCTTAACATATTTTTGTCTTCATTAAAAGCATAACAAATGAGAAACATTTTATTTATTAAATCAGTAAAGAAAATGATGGAAAGGGTATTTGTTAGCTCATGGAGTCATTGAAGAGTCCACAGTGGCTGGTTGGGAAAATGGGCAAGAACCAAGGATGCGAGTCTGAGCACAAACTTGACTGCAGGAATGGGAAGCCCTAGTTCTGCCACTCTGGACATTCATCAACATGCTGCTGGATCGGCTGCCACCAGCACCCTGCACACTGGATTGTCTCCACCTTTGAAATTAATCCCAAATGCACCCTGCCTCTTACAGGAGCATTCAGTAGACTAAGCTTAACTGCATGTTTAAAGCAAAGCTGCCAGAAATTGGTGAGAACCTGCACCTGGGCTTTGATCCTTCATTGCAGGAGGGTTTTCTAAACATTGGACGGAGATTCACAGATGTGGTATGCATAAGAAGGGCACATCTCCACCATGTGACCCAAGTGCAATATCCAGCTAACAGTTTTTTGAAACGAACAACAAACAACCTATTTTATGTTAAGCAATTTTTTTTTTCTTCTAAAACATCCAGTTGACTATTCTCTTAATAGGCGATGAGAACAGTTTTATCTTTGGGACTAGTAGTTATTATCCATTAGGTTAGGGCTCTTTTTGAAACTTATGTGGCATTATTAAATAATAATATTCCCCTTATTGTGGTGATTAAACAAAAATTTAATGATCTCTCTGTGAGAGAGAAAAATAAAAATACCTAGATAATGAAGCAAAAGTCTTTCAAATACCCTTAGAGGAAACCAACTACAAGGCCTTAGTGACGGCCTCCACATGCTATCAAAAACCAGTAGCTCAACCTTATTTAGACTCACCTGGAAAGGTTAAAAGTTTTAAAGTACATATTCCCAAGCCATCCCAGAGATTCTGATATAACCTGCCTGGGTTGGGGCCCAGCCTTGGTATTTGTTAAATGTTTTTCCAGGTATTTTCAGCACTGAGATCAGCAATGTTCTGATCCCAATAAGAAGGAATTGGTACCATAGATAAAGGGGAAAAAAAGGGGAAAGGAAACTTCCTTGAGAAGACCACAAGTAATCACCTTTATAAAAACATTTATCCCACTGGCATATTATTAGAGCCATTTATTTGCATCAAGGATGAGATGAGAAAAAAGTTTATATAATTTCCACAGGATTGTAGTACTATTGAGGGCTGATATAATAATGATGATGATAATAATTGTGAGCTCAACAGGAGAAAGTACAGTGACCAACTACCAAGGCCGGCCATGGGTGCAAGTAGAGTGACTTACCACGTACTCCAAGTATTTGCCATTCTTAAAGTGTTTTCTTGAAACATGCTACTC
This sequence comes from Macaca nemestrina, assembly GCF_043159975.1. Taxonomy (NCBI): domain Eukaryota; kingdom Metazoa; phylum Chordata; class Mammalia; order Primates; family Cercopithecidae; genus Macaca; species Macaca nemestrina. The sequence continues at coordinate 9,189,992 of NC_092139.1, read as the reverse complement.
AGTATGTATGATCTCTGATTAAAACTATCCACTTGACTAGCTCTGACATAGCAGAGAATCTGGCTCTGTGAGGAGACAAGAAACAGGTGAATTATTTGCAAAGCAGAAAGAACTAAAGCAGTGGCAACAAGTCAAGACAATGAGACCAAACTGGACTAGTAGCCTCTGTATTCCTCTCCTCCAATCACTTGGCAGTTAATTATATACACAGTCAGCCCTTCTTATCCACAGTTCCACATCTGCATCTGGAGATTTAGCCAACTGCAGGTGGAAAACACAGTGATGGTAGGATGCAGAATCTGTGGATAAGGAAGATGGACTTTTTGTATCCATGGGTTCCACAAGGCTGACCACTGGACTTGAGCATCCTCAGATTTACGTATTGTTGGGGCTCCTGGAACCAATACGTGTGTATATGTGTGATATGGTTAAAATACATATTTAGTCTTCATTCCCATTTCCTGACAATATAGCTTCTAAAATGCTTGGAATCTCGGGAGTGATGTCTTCTGTACACCAGTGCTGAGCTGACTGGCAACTGGCAGTCCCTGGGCAGCTTCAGGTTGGGCTGGTAGCAAGAAACACTAAGGCAGGATTAAAGGGTTGGGGGTTTCAGACCCGCCACAACCTTCAGGGACGGGAGGAGGATGAAAGCTAAGTTGATCGCCAACTATTTAATCAATCATTCCTACTTAATGAAGTTTCCATAGCCAACCCCTCAACCTGAAACACAAAAACAAAAAAAAAAAACAAAACACACAGGGTTTGGGGAGTTCATGGATAGCGGAACACGCAGAGGTTCCCGGAGTGCAGTGCACTCAGAGATGGCATAGAAGCTCCAAGCCCCTTCCCACACACCTCGCCCTATGCATCTCTTCCATCTGGTTCTTCATCTGTATCCCTTGTAATATCCTTTATAATGAACTTGTAGAGGTACTTCTGAGTGTTTCCCTGAGTTCTGTGAGCTGCTGTAGTAAATGAATGAAACCCAAGGAGGCGGTTGTGGGAAGCCTGATGTATAGCCAACTGGTCAGAAGCATGGGTGAAACAACCTTGAGCTTGTAATTGGCATGGGAAGTTTGGGGGCAGTCTTGTGGGACTGAGCCCTCAACCTGTGATATCCAATGCTATCTTCAGGTAGATAGTGTCAGAGCTGAATTGAATTAGAAGACATCCAACTGATGTCTGCTGGAGAATCTGTGGAATTGCTTGCTTGGTGCGAGAAATCCCTGCACTTTGGTGATTAGAAGTCACAGAAACATTTGTGTTATCTTGAGTACAGAGTAGAGTAGGAGAAACTATTTGTTCATTCCTGTATTATAGTATGAATTTAATTTGTATATGTCATTAATATAAGTAGATATACATGTCTCATTAGGTAAAGAGCAAGTGTTCATTTGAGAACATATATATTCAATTTAGTAAGTTCAAGGAAATATATGTGCTTGAATGAAAACTGGATGTTTACCCAATATATAAAATGTATAATATTAGAGAACCAGTTTTACTCAAGAATTCTTGATGAAGCAATAAATATTATTAATTTTATTAACTCTTGACCCTTACATACATTGCCTTTGGTGTTGTTTGGTGAAATGGGAAGTTCCCATAAAGCACACCAAAGTATTGGTGGCTATCACATACCAAGGAAAAGGACTTGCAGGGAAAATTAGCCTCTTTTTACCTGTAGTGCCATTTTTAACTATAGTATATGATAGGAAATTATGGTTACTCAAACTTGTGTAGTTTGAAGGTGTATTTTTGAAAGTGAATGAAAGGAGTTATCACTTTAAGGGGAAAAACAAACTGTTTGCCACCAGTGATAAAATTGGACTTTCAAGTGAACATTAGAATTTTTAAGTTGTGTGTGCCACCATGAGCCTGGCAACTTCACAATACTTAAAATACTTTTCTGCTGAGATAGCTGGTAACATTAATGAATGTGAGTTTTTTGTATATTTGAGAATGTATTAGATCAATATTTGGAAAAATGCATGATGCAGTGAACCAGTAGTTCCCAAATGACCCCTGTGAGATGCCATGCATGGGAAAAGGACCCCTTCATAGTGGAAGATAGACCAAATGGGTTTTACCATCATAAAGTACAAATGCATTGATATAATTTTAGATTTTTCACCTAGCAACTAATGTATAACTGCTCACCTCTTGTTGAATTTCACTGTGCTATCAAGCAAAGTACCAACAATGAATCTAAAGAGACTTAACATTCTCCCTCCCAGTGGCATGTCATGGTCACTTTGCAAAGACAAAGACAGCCAAGGAGAAATAGAAGGAAGCAGAAGAAAGGGGAGAGTAGAGTACCCTGAAGACAAACTGACTAGCTCCACCTTTCTTTTTTTACCAAAAGAAGGGCCCTGTGATAATGGGAAGTGTCTATGAGTGCACTTTTAAATCTTGTACATTCTTGCCTTACCTTAGACCCAGCCCTATTCTCCCCTATATTATTAATTTCATTTTTTCCTGTAACTCATCTTTCCTTTACATGTGTTTGAAAAGCAAGGTTTATCTCAGTAATGCAAATGATACACCAAAAACATTTGTCTTAAGTGGAACTTAACTCTCAAATCAATGCACAGAATTAAGATAAATGTATCTTTCAGTCTATCCATATAACACCCAAAATCATTGACATTCTAACAGAGGTGCATCTATTGTTTTTCAAGTGTCTTCCTTAGCTTCATTTTAATTTCTCATGTGTTGTTCAAAAATTAATAAAAACCTTCAATGTGAAAATTCTTTCTACACTAAGAAATTTTCATTACAGTCTTTGGTGAATGTGTTTGATCTTGGAGTAAGATTAAGTGAAAATAACTAGCCAAACCAGTCACCTCTCCTTGACCATATCCTCTCCTACTATAATCTATTCTCCACCGCAGCCAGACTTATCTCTCTGGAAATTTTATCCAGTGATATTAATGCTCTGCTTATAGTTCTCTTCCTTAAACTCATTGTTTATTTCTAACTCAGGACCCTTGCACATGCTGTTTTCTCTGCCTGGAAAGCTATTCCCAGAGATCTTTAATGGCTGGTTCCTCTTTATAAATGCTGTCTTGACAACCTCCCCATCCCCCCGCCACCCAGTCTCAGGAATCACCTAACTGTGGCACCACTCTGAGTGGTGTAACTGTGGCACCACTCTGTTTTCTTCAGATCACCAATCAATATCTGAAATTATTTGTGTACTTATTTTCTCTGCCTCTAGCATTAGGTTTCACTCATCACTTATGGAAGATTGATTGCAAAAATGGCTTTGATTATTCCCCTTCCTGTATCTTTACCCCTTACAATGTGGCTTTGCACCTCATCTTTGAAGAGGTAAAGTCTAGTCCCTGAGCCCTGAAATCTAGACTGGTTTTTAATTTGCTTTAGCTAACAGAATGCATAAGAACTGGTAGTAGGTGACTTCTGAGCATAGGTTCAAGTGCTTTCCACTTCCTCCTTAGTACTCTGGCTTTACTAGGAGATAAAACTCTGGATAAGCTGAGGATGAAAGACTATAGGAGAGAGTCTAGTTGTCCTAGGAGGGGCCATTCTAGACCCATCAACAACCAACTAAGCCCCCAAACAAGCGGGAGGGCCCAGCCAAGATTAGCTCATCTGTGCACCCTATCGGTACCTGAGTGCAGATTTGTGAGTGAACCCAGATGAGAACGGCAACCTAGGTGCCCCATAGGCTGATGAGCAGTAATAGATGCTTATTGTTCTAGATAATTTTTTGCTGTTTTTGATAATTATTCACATAATTAATGTGTCAAATGATAACAGATTCACCACTGTATCCCAAGAATCTTGAGTAATGCTTGGCACATAGAAAAATATTTTGATTAAAAAAAAAAGTTAGTGGATATTTGAAAGAATGAAGAAATGAACTAAAAAATAACTTCTTTATATATTAGTCCAATTACATTTTCCCAACTTGGTCTAGAACTAACCTAAACAATATAATAAGTTTGCTCATGCAATTAATTCAGTTCTTCTAGGCATCCACACCAATTACTGGAAAAGACAAAAAAATAAAACATTAGAATAGACATTGCTACTAAATAAAAGGTATTCAAATATTTGTATCTACTCACTCTGCAGTCTATAAATACACCTGTCCAGACAAGCTTTATTGGTGTTAGATGAAGCAGATTGCAGCTCAGAGACAACCGTTGTTTTCTACTTCCCTTTGAGCCACTGCTGGCTCATAGAGAATGAAGATTTTCCTGTTTTGTTTCTGCCTAATCATTTACTGTAATGCCGAAGGGAAGAAAATAAATCTTGGAAACTTTGACCAAATCAGTTTAGTTTTTCCATTATCACAGCAGGAGAGGAAAGTGCAGGGTTTTCATTTTTAAGGATAATGTCTCTTAAAGTGTGTGCAATAACAAGCTAGGCTGAAATAATATTAAAGACATTGGAAATGTTTTTAAAGGGATTCAGGGCTACACTGGTTTCTGGCTTTAGTCAGAAGTTCATTTGTTGCCTCCTTTCATTTTCTCTGGACAGTTGCAAAGGAATTAAGTATTCTTATAGATAGATGCCATTGACCAATTCAGAGAAATGCCTGGCTTGAACTTTTCCAAATGATGTTACCATTTAAAGATTCTTCCTTGTATTTGGGGGGAAAAAGGTTAAATGCAATTATTATTTGTTTTGAATGTAATGTTTTAATTAATTTCAACTCATAAGGCACTATCAATGTAATTAGAACATTGGACTTTGAAATTAATTGAATATTTATACAGAAATGAGTTTTCTGTGTGTGCCAACAATCTTCACCTACCTATGTGCCAAAAATTGTTTTCTTTCATCTTTCCCTCTCTTCCTTCCTCGCTCAGTTGTTGATTTCCTCCTCCTTTTCTTCCTGCCTGCCTCCTTTTGTGAGCTCTCTCCACTTTTTCTTTCCTTCTTTACTTCCTTTCTGTCTGTTTTATTTCTTCCGTCCTTTTTCTCTTTCTATACTCCCTTCCTCTTCTGTCCCCTTCCTTCCGTCTTTTCTTTCTTTTTCTTCCTTGCTTGCTTGCTTTCTTCTTGTCTCTCCCTCTTCTCATCTTTACTCCTTCCGCCTTCCCCTCTTGCTCCCCACCTGCCCTTCCAGCCTCGCAGTAGCCTCTTGGTGATGGTAAAGAGGATGACAAGGATATTCCTTGTTTTAGCACATTTACTCAGATAATTCACAGCTTGGGTCCAGCATGTCTAATTTATTCTTTTTCATGAGCCGAATATAATCACTGAGAGATAGAAAAATAGATTGAGTGTGGTCAAGGATCATTCAACTTCTAACATTCTCAAATGCAGACTGAATTTTGTCTTCTATCTGTTAGAATTAAGAAAAAAAAATCATGTTTGGAGTACCTTTTCTGTTAACCAACTTTCACATTTTACACATTTAACAGTTTTAGGCTAATTAGCAACACGGTTGTGTATATGTAATTTTGATGTAATTCTGAAACATATTAGAACTTACCTTTGTTAACTATATGAAATTTCAATTGGATGCTAGATGCTGTTATTTGATCAATTTGTGATGTATACTTTGTATCTGTACCCACTTATATTAATCAAAACAGGTGTTTTAACTAAATTGGTATACTAGTTCAATTTGACTTCAGTTTCATCGACTTTATCAGTTGACTGATAATCTGATTTAATCAATGTCTTCTTTCTTCTGTATAACTTTCCTCAGGATTTAGAACTAGCTTTGTTATTGGAAGTCCAAAATTAATCTACATTTCAATAAGAGAATGAGAAAGAGCGTGGTTAGGATACTTGCTAAAGTGGGCTTGAAATTAAAATGACTAAACTCAAAGCAATTATAACCTCACTAATAAGATTTTAAAATCATGGTGAATGTTAACCCAATGTGGAGGTGAATCTTATAAAATATTTACACTTATGCCTTACTATAAAGAGTTCCTTTTTGATCTGTTGTAAGCTAATTTGATAAATTTTAAAATCATAGAAATGTTCAAACACTTAATGGTTTATCATAATAAGAAACATTTCTATCCTCAAAAATTAGAAAAATGCCTGGGCATGACACCATTCATAGTGGTGTTATTTATAATAGTAGAAATTGAAATGAACACAAATGCCCCACAATAAGAGAATGACCAAATAAATTGCAGTAACATGAAATTGATTAAATTTTATAGAACCAATAAAAATAAAAATGATGATGACTATGCAGGAACATAGAACATTCCTATAACAAACTGTTGTGTTATTTGTGTTATCATTAAATTTGTATGAGGATCATAGAACCATAACTATTTATTCAATATGTACTCACTGAGAATGCACTGGACCCTGTGCTAAAAGTGGCAGACATAAAACTGTCAGATAAAACGGAGGGAGATATGATCTCTGCCCTCTGCATTGGACAGACCCAGAGGAGCACCCCCAACTTCCCACTTAGGAGCTGTGCATACTTAATCTCTTTCAGTCTGTTTCTTTCTCATCTGCAAAATGGGGATGAAATGAGTAACCACCTCTACAGGGCATCTTTGAGTATTTAACTGATATTATGTGTATTTGTTTAATCCATTGCTTGGTGTGTTAGTTTGCTAGTTTGTAAACTGAGTGGCTTAAACAACAGGAATCTATTGTCTCATAGTCCTGGAAGCTAGATGTCTCAGATTCAAGCACTAGTGGAGTTGAGTACTTCTGAGGGCTGTGAGGGAGAATCTGTTCCATATACTTCCCTTGGCTCTCGTAATTTGCTAGCAATCTTCGACGTTTCTTGGCTTGTAGAAGCATCACCGCAATCTCTCCCTTCATCTTCCCATGACATTCTCTCTCTGTACATGTCTGTCTTCATATTTCCCCTTTTTATCATGACACCTGTCAGATTGGATTGGGGCCAACTTTAATGACCTCCTTTTAGCCATATTACCTCTGTACAGATCTTATGTCCCAAGAAGGTCACATTCTGAGGTACTGAGGGTTAGAATCCCAACATAGCATTTTGGGGAGACACTAATCGATAATACTTTGTATGGTGTAAGTTTTCAATAAATGTTAGCTACTATTACTACCAATATTGTTAAGACTAATAGTCTTATGACATTATAATGGTGTATGTGGCAAGACCTGACATGCTAACCAAATAAGATGAAAACAGTAGATTAGTTGGATGATAAGAGTCTAAGTTATCAAGTATCTTTTTACATTTTTCTTATCATTTTTATAATGCCCACCCATCCCCCTGGAGTTTGCACTATTTAGGGAGGGGAAAAAATCTGCACTGTCTCTTAAATATAAGCAACTGCCATTCATCCATAAATACCATTTCACTCACTTCCCACTGATTCCCACTCTCAAATAGAAACATCCATAAAAAAGTCCAGCTCACTTTTGGAGAATGAAAAAGTCTCTCTTTTACTCTATTTTGTATTCTGTCTTGTCTTAATTATTGCATGAAACAGTAGCCTTTTTACCTTCCTTTGTGTTCCTTCCTAGTATTTTATTTCAATATTTATGTCTTTCTTCTCCAGAAAAGAAAGCATTGTTTTCTAATTTCTCTCATCTCTCCTGACTGCTGTGTAGTGATTATGACATATGGATTACCACCTATAGATTCTTTATAGCAAGAAGGTCCTCGGGCCAAGTGACAAAATCTTTGACTTTCTTAGAGTTATTCTTTTCTCTCGCAGTCTTTTTAAATATTTATTTTCCTTCAGGTAACTTTGGCTGTTGGATTTCTTTCTTCCTAGTATGTCACAACCCTTGGCATAAAAACTCAATGTTTTATTTTCAAAATAAAGTATATTGAATTGTGCAGTTTTCAGATTAAGGGAAAGAAAGATAAAAGTAAGCATTAACTTGGAGTATTTGATGAACCATTTACAAAAATATTTTTTATGGATGATTCAGCTAAAATTGAATACATAAGTCCACATGAAAAATTGTGTCCACAAAAATATTTAATTTCAAGTCATGAAAAGTCCAAGTAAGTAGATTAATATAAAGAGAAGATGTCAGGTCATGTAACAGAAAAGTCCAAGATACATCTCTTCAGGTGAGGCTAGATCCAGCAACTTTAGTCAAGCAACAGATGATTTTTCTCTTTATCCCTCTGTTCTGTTTTCTAAATACTGACTACATCCTCAGACAGAGACCTATCTGGAAATCTCAGGACATCTCCTCACAGTTATAAACAGTAGCTGTAGGTTCAAAGCTCTCATCCTCCTTTCACACACCCAAGAGAATTAGAACGAGTCACCTATTTGATTCTTCAGAAAAGAGAGGTAGCGTCTCCTCCTCAAATGTTTCCTCACAGGTCATTGGCATCGATGCTGCTTGACTTATGCATCCAGCTCTGAAAGGCTATGGACAAGAAGACATTAGCATTCTGTGTGAGCCACATGACTGAGAATGAAAGAAAGGTCCCTTCACAAAGAAAATTCAGGGTGCTGTTCTTAGCAGGAATGGGAGTGGGGCATTGCTGCCAAATAGAAAACAACAGATGTCCACCTCCAGAATATATTTAATAGTGGAAACAATTTTTTTTAATGATCATAGCCTTGTATTTTATAGAAAGGTGATCTATACCTTGCCTGAGGTGTTCAACAGACAAGTTTGTTTTATATAGTTTAGTCAAGATTTCAAATGTAGTGTTCTGTACAGCCCAAGAGGCAAGGACTCCTTCTCCTAGAAAGTGTTCTTTTCATACCTCACTCAAGAGGGGTTCGCAGAAGGGGCCCTGAAAAGCCAGTTTGGGTAGCTTGATCCCATTACCCTGTTCATGGGTGACTGAACCAGGGGTAAGCTGCCGACCTAAAATGAGCCATCAGATTCTCTAGCCTATGCATTTGGAAATGGTGGTGGGGATGGGGAGAAAAGCTACCTAATAAAGAACTTATCCCATTTATAATAAACAGAAGCATACGCCAATAAAAATACAGGCAAGGAAAATAAATGGGAAATTCACAAAATTAAAACTTTAAAAAGTTTGTATTAGCAAGGTTCATACAAAAAATAGAGTAAGAGCAACTTACTGAGAGATTTACTGCAAGGACTCAGCTTGGGCAACTGTGATGTCTGGTTGGGTAGGTCTAGAATCTGGGGAGCAAGTTTTCAGGAAGCTGAGACTCTAAAACATGGGCTGAGACTCTGTCCTCAGGCAGTATTTCTTCTTCAGAGAGCCTGAGCTCTTTCTCTTGAAACCTTTTATGTGATTGGATCAGGCCTGATCAGCTTATCTATGATAATATCTCTTACTTAAAATCAACTGATTATGGACTTATATCTACAAAGTACCTTCCCAGCAACACTTAGACAACTATTTGATTGAATAACTAGGAACTGTGGCCTCGCCATGTTGACACATCAAATTGTCCATCACGATATTCAATCACATTGATAACCTAGGAAGGGAATATGAAAGTCACAAGCATATTACTTTTACCTAATAAATTAAAAATTGTCTTAAAATACTAAGATTTGGTATTACTATGAAAGAAAAGCAAAAGACACATCTACTGGAGACCATAAGTTGTAAGCTCTCTGTCTAGCAGTGTGGCATTCAGGGACACCAACATTTTTAAAAGAAATTTAATGTGAAAGAAAATAGAGGATAAATTAGGTAAATTATTATTTAACCATAAGATAGAATGTCACATAACTATTAAACATTGAATTAAAGGACAATATTTCATGGTATAAAAAATGCCCTCAATATATTAAAGTAGGTATATTAAAGAGGTAGTTGATAAATATCATAGACATTCAATTTTGTACAGCAATAAATAAAAAGGGTAGAAGTATATAAATCAAACTATAAGACTAATTAATTCTAGGTAATGGGTAAATTTGTGGCTTTTAGCAATTTCTAATTCTTACAACAAACATGCTCTTGTTCTGAAGTTAGTTAAAGTTGGGGTTTGTTAGAATATTGGGGAGTTAAATAATGCCACAATATAGAGAATCTTGAATATAAAATGCATTTGGAGGTTCACATACACTCATGTACTTTATCACTGAACCATTAACTCAACAAATACATTCTAACCTTTCATTTTATGATAGTCACTGTTTTAGGCAATAAAAATAACATAGTGAGCAAAGCAAACTGAGGCCCTGCTGTCATGGAGCTTAGCAGGTAAGACAGAAAATAAAGAATCAGATAAATACACTTGTAATTGCATTCTATAACAAGTGCACTGAAGGAAAGAGTGCTCTGACTGTACCAATATTTATATTAAAATTTTAAATTATTATATAATGAAAATATGTAGTGTGTGTTCGTTTGGTATGCTTGTGCATGTGCGTGCTGTGTGTTGTGTGCTGTCACCAGCATCAACATCTCAAATTAGCACTTGCAGAATGAGATTCCAGGAAAAAAATATCCAGAAATGCCTAAAATTGCTGAAACTCTGCAAAAGAAATATTGAAAAAAAAAAATGCACCATTGCATAATGAATCCTGAGTAATTGGCTGAGGCTCTGAATGGCACACCCACATACATTTAGAGTTTTCCGCTGGGCTCATATCATTCATGCATTTTCCCCCAGAATCTGAAAGATAAATCTGACAAGCTCTGGATAAACACTGGCTAAGGCTCTATAGTTTCTGGGTATGGAGAGGTGACATGACTTATTCTCTGTTATCATCGGGTTTCCTATTAGGCAGCTTCAGCAAAGACTCTGGATAGATCAACATGTCAGGCTGGAGGCTTAGTGATAATTCAGACTGGGTTGAGTTGAAGCAACTGCTCAGGCAATCAGGAGAATATAGCCATGCATAGTTCCTTTCAAACTACAGGAAAACTGAGAAGAGAAATAGGGTTTTGAACTCTTAGGTATAATGAATCAGACCACAAAGCTGGAAACTTGCCCACTAAATTAGGCCAATTTTATTGTTCCCCCCTAGATGAGATCAAATAATGGTCCTCATGGAGGTGTCAGAAATAGGATTGCAAACGAGAGTCCATATACAATCAGGAAAAATAGATCTTGCATTAAGATATCTTGGCATGCATGACTATGGTGATGGCTTCCTCATTTCCCCCCAGATACATTTTGAGTGAATTATTCCTCCTCATATAGCTGTAGCATAGGGAGAGATCATATTCTTAGAATGAGAAAGGAACTAGGTTTAGCTACCAACTATGACTTTTTGCCTGTGAAGACCCATCTGTCTGCTATTGATTTAATAACCAAACAAAGTTTCAGTAACTTGGTAAAATTTTCATTTGCTATCTGCATTAGGTGGAATTCTGAAATGGCCCCCAAATTCTCCTTGGATGTGGATGCCTTAGCATCATACCTTCTCCTTGAGTGTGGGTGGGTCTGCCCTAAGCAAGTGAGCCCTTTAAAAAGAGTCTCTAGGGTCAGAGACCAGAAGTTAGAGACATTCGAGGCAGCAGAATATATTCTCCTGCTGGTGTTGAATAAGAAAACTGCCACGCTGTGCAGTGAACCAATGTGGTAGGGAACATGGAGAACTAAGGGTCAGCCCTATAACTGCAATGAATTGAATTCAGCCAACAACCAGTGAGCCTGGAAGAGGACTCCTGGCCTCAGATGAAATCACAGCCCTGGCTGACACCTGAATGCAGAATTGTGAGATCCTGCACAAAGAAACCAGCTAAAACATACCAGAAAACTGCAAGAAAATAACTTCGTTTTTGTTGTTGTTGTTGTTGTTGTTAATTGTACTTTAAGTTCTGGGGTACATGTGCAGAATGTGCAAGTTTATTACATAGGTATACATGGGCCATGGTGGTTTGCTGTGCCCATCAACCTGTCATCTACATTAGTATTTCTACTAATGCTATCCCTCCCCTAGCCCCCCATCCCCTGACAGGCCCCAGTGTGTGATAGCCCCCTCCCTGTGTCCATGTGTTCCCATTGTTCAACTCCCACTTATGAGTGAGAACATGCAATGTTTGGTTTTCTGTTCTTGTGTCAGTTTGCTGAGAATGATGGTTTCCAGTTTCATCCATGTCCCTGCAAACAACATAAACTCATCCTTTTTATGGCTGTATAGTATTCCATGGTGTATATGTGCCACATTTTCTTAATCCAGTCTATCATTGATGGACATTTGAGTCAGTTCCAAGTCTTTGCTATTGTGAACAGTGCTGCATTAAACATACGTGTGCATGTGTCTTTACAGTAGAATGATTTATAATCCTTTGGGTATATGCCCAGTAATGGGATGGCTGGGTCAAATGGTATTTCTAGTTCTAGATCCTTGAGGAATCACCAAACTGTCTTCCACAATGGTTGAACTAATTTACTCTGTGTAAAAGTGTCCCTATTTCTCTACGTCCTCTCTAGTATCAGTTGTTTACTGACTTTTTAATGATTGCCATTCTAACTGGTGTGAGATGGTATCTCATTGTGGTTTTGATTTCCGTTTCTCTAATGACCAGTGAGGATGAGCTTATGTTTGTTGGCTGCATAAATGTCTTCTTTTGAGAAGTGTGTGTTCATATTCTTTGCCCACTTTTTGATGGGGTTGTTTTTTTCTTGTAAATGTAAGTTCTTTGTAGATTCTGGATGTTAGCCCTTTGTCAGATGGATAGATTCCAAAAATTTTCTCCCATTCTGTAGGCTGCCTGTTCACTCTGATGATAGTTTCTTTTGCTGTGCAGAAGCTACAGTACCATTCAGGACATAGGCATGGGCAAAGACTTCATGACTCAAACACCGAAAGCAATGGCAACAAAAGCCAAAATAGATAAATGGGATCTAACTTTGTTACTGAGTTACCTTATGAGCTAAGTACGTGAGATTGCTTATGCAGAAATAGAAACCTAGTAACACTATCTATGCTTCCTTTCTGTTTTTTGGGTTTTTTTTAAATTCAGTTAAATGAATTATTTCTTCCTCCATGGTCAAAACTCTAATCATGATGTGTCCAGAGACTGCAGATTTCAGTACAACATAAATGCAAAAATCATCCCCAGTGATCTCTTTTAAAAATTTAACACTAACATTCACACTGGATAATTTCTTTGGCTTGAATCTCATAAATAAAACTAAAAATATTACAGAAGTTAGCATCTAGAACTTGGTATCTGAATAACAATATTAAAGATTAACTCGTATTCATTGCTTGTTCTTTGCCATTCATTGAACTTTTTTCTTCACTACATTTTCTCATTTAATCCTCCCCCAAAATGATAAAAATGGGGAGATACTGTATAATTTATGGATGAAAACACTAAAATTTAGAAAATAGGTAACTTGCCAAGGGACACACACGGCTGTAGAGGCCAGATCGAAATTCCCCATTCAGCTGCTATGCCAGCACTATATATTAACGCAGGCTTTGTCTTTTAGCCTCCTATAACCAACCTCTTACCCTGGAAAGTGACTGCATTGTCATAGCAAATGCCTCTTGCCTGACTAAACAACAGATGTTGAGAGTTCTTCCTTTTTGCTTTTTCCTCCATGCTTGCTTTAGTAGGATCTAGATCTCTGGTCTCATGAAATGGTTCGCTTACATTATCACCACTTCGTTACATGTTTACTTAGTTACAATTTAAAAAAAAAAAAAAAAGGACAGAAATCCCCCAGCTGGTCTGGGAATTTGCAACTAGAGAGGCGCCTGATACTCTCTCTGCTTAGCCTGCCTGGCCTCCAGCACTCCGCTGCTGGGCTCAGACATATTTTGATTCCCTAGTTTCCTACCGAGTCAGAGTAAGGTGCTGTATCACTTCCCAGCATCAATAAAGCAGGTCTAATTTCCCTAAGTTGATGAGGGTCTGATAGATCCGATGACCTTTTGTTGGAATGTCATTTACAAGTATGATTAAATTATTCTCCATGGCTGAATTGATACCTACAGCAGATATATCTTCCTCCAGAGGCAGCAGAAAAACCCACTGCTTCACCCTCTCATGCGCGGCAGAGATCTTCTGTAGGCAGATTACAGATTTTCAGCTTTGAGTTTGAAAAGGTGACCCTGGTGATGATGACTTTTTTTTCAAATGTGTTTTAGCCGATACCATTTCTCTCCAAACCGATTAACTGTATCTCTATAGCTATACCTAAAAAGGCTATTTATTTAATCTGTTAGGGGAAATAGAAAAAAAAGAAAGGATGCCAGTCAAATTTCTTGAACTACATCTTCTTGGGAAGTAAGAAAAGTGACATTTTAGAGCATTGTCTATTTGCTATGTTAAACATTGTATTTTTGTTATTTTGACAATAACATATGAAGTATAATATTTGCATTAAACTTATATTTTGAGCCTACTGTGTGTCAAACACAGCTCAAATTACTAGAGATACAGTAAATTCTGCCCTCGTCGAACTTAACTGCATAGGAGGAAACTGAGGCAAGGAAGATTAAGTAGGCTCCCTGTGTGCACAGCTCGTGCCTAGAATATGGTATGTGTTCAATAAGTGTTGAATGAATAAAACAGAATCAAGGTTGACCCAGGTCTGCCTGCCTCTACAACCCAAGCTTTGTTCTCTACCATATGAGAAAAAGAGATGAGCATAAGAAATTCATAAAGTAAAAATATTCAAGGGGAAAGATGAGGCTTCAGACTTTGCTGTGAGCTGCTAGTCTTGACCTCTGACTGCACCTCTTGTGTTAATTCTATACCATGCACAGAGCTAAGCTTACTGCTACATGTGTTGTCAATAGATGGTGGCTCATAGGCCAAATTCAGCCCACTGCCTGTTTTTGTAAATAAAGTTTCATTGGAACATAGCTAAGCTCATTTGTTTACCTATTGTCTACAGCTGCTTTTGTGCTAGTTTGAGTCATTGTGACAGAGACTGTATGATCTATGAAGCCTAAATGTATTTAGTATCTGGTCCTTTACAGAAATGTTTGCAGACTTCTGTAGGAACTTGTCAAAATAATCTTAACAATTCTAAAAGACAGATACTATTACTATCCCTGTTTTACGAATGTGGAAAGTCATGCAGTTAGTAGGTAATTATGTCAGTATTGGAGACCATAAATAAAGTCTTTTAAATAAATTATTACACTACCTCCCCCCCACACACAGATGCCTTCTGGGAGATGAGTGTGTGTGTGTGTCTAAAATGCTCGTGAATTGGAGAGGATGTGTCTTAGCTACTGGGCTTCCAGAGTTTTAAGCACTGACAACTTCTCTCAGCTCTAATCCCTTGATGTACAGTTGGTGAGCTGGCTCAGGTTCTTGACTTCACCATGCAAAAGAATTTGAGAGTGAGTCCAAAGGAAAAGTTAGCAAGAGACTTGATTGCACAGCAAAAGTGCACTCTGCCAGCTGATCAGAGCAGGTCGCTCAAAAGTGAGACAGCACTGAGTGACACTGGGGAAGCCCCCTTATGGTAGTCTGACCTGGTTATTCATAAAGGGGTGCTGCTGCTAAGCATGTTCTGGGCTGTCTTCGGGTGGCACGTGCGCTGTGGTTGAGCATGCTAGTACATACATCACACGTCTTATTAGCATCATAAATCCCCACCCAGGTGTGGGTTCTTCACTATTATAATGAGCACAGGTCAGTCCAAGGACACTAATCATGGGTTTCTGCACTTGCATGAATTTGAGGATTTTCCCTTTTGCTCTTCTACCTCCTTGCTGGAGGATGTTCTAATCACAAGCCCAGGATATGGCTCCTATTGTGTTGGGTGGCTTGTTCTCTCCATCTGTTTAGCAAGTCTGTTCACCTTTAAGGGAAGCTATGACCATGCCCCCAACCTACCTCCTGTGTAGCTGTGAAGCCCTGTGCTGAGACTTACCATGAACTTCTTTCAATTCCATTTTTATGCTGGTGATCATGGCATCTCATGCTACATATTCCCTTCCAAATGATGATGTCATCATCGATTGGAAAAGAAACCCAGAACCTTCAGAAGCAGACAATGTTTGGGTTGCCCTCAATTATTGGACTATCTTGAAGAGATTTTATTTTGCCTTAAATTAAAGGTGGTATCGCCATTTTCCACATAATCAAAAATGTTTCCATGTTTAATTTTTATTGTAAATTGAAATTTTACAGTGATACTGAGTTTTTTATACCTACATTTTCTTTCATGATGCCTAAACGTTCTCTTTGAAATCTATAAAAATCTTCAAATTGTCTTCCAATAATAAATACCATTTGGTAACATTTGGTAACCTTTACAATATAAGGCTGTTACAACTCAGCTCCAGCTAATAATTGACATTCAGGCGTGTAAGCCCGATATAGCCAGATCTTCCGTATTTAAAAAAAAAAAAAAAAATTTTTTTACACGTGTTGAGTCATACAAACTTTGATGGCAGGCAGCTTCAGCTTGATGGGCGCCAGGTTGCTTTCACCACAGTGTGCTAAACTGCATCCCCAGATAGCCCAGGGCTGCATAACCGAACTCACAGCTCCCAAATCTGGACGCACAAATAAACCATTGAATCTGGTGTAAAAAGAATTTAAATACCCACTTAAAATAATGTATGTCTTACAATTTTCAAAAAATAAGAAATAAATTAACTTTAGTAACACTCAATAATGCAGAGAGACACTGACATCCCTCACTTGGATCCATAAACCTGATGCTGCTGTGTCCGCTATGATTTGCTGGGTATCCCAAGAAAGACTGCAGTTTCCAATGGAGAGATGCCAGGGTAGGCTAGATGCATAATGAAACTTACCGAAAATCACAAATGACCAGGTGAGTGAGTTTTTGAACAATAATATGTCATTTCAATTAAGCTAACCCCTTCCCAAATGGGGAAGTAGCATAAAAATATTTATATAAAGGACTATAAACTGAAGATAATGCTAAGGACACAAAAAACACAAGCATAGAAAGATAATGGAAAACGTGGCATTACACAACTCCTATTTCAATTGCTTGGTAAGCAATATAGTAAGAAGAACAGCAATCTAAAAAGAACTAGCCAATTATCGCAGCACCATTTGTTGAAAAGGGTGTCCTTTCCTCACTTGTTTTGCTTTGTCAAAAATCAGTTGACTGTAAGTATTTGGGTTTGTATCTGGGTTCTCTATTCTGTTCCATTGTTCTATTTGCCTATTTTGATATCAGTACCATGCTCTTTTGGTGACTATGGCCTTAGTTTCAGATCAGGTAGTGTGATGCCTCCAGAGTTGTTCTTTTTGCTTAGTCTTGCTTTGGCTGTGCCAGTTATTTTTTGTTCCATATGAATTCTGGAATTGTTTTTTTCTAATTCTGTGAAGAATGATGGTGCCATTTTGATGGGGATTGCATTAAATTTGGAGATTGCTTTTGGCAGTATGGTCATTTTCACAACACTGATTATACCCATCCATTAGCATGGAATGTGTTTCCATTTGTTTGTGTAGTCTATGATTTCTTTCAGCAGTGTTTTGTAGTTTTTGTTGTAGAGGTCTTTCACCTCCTTGGTTAGGTATATTCCTAAGTATTTTATGTTTCTTCTTCAGCTCTTGTGAAAGGGGTTGAGTTTTTTATTTGATTCCCCACTTGGTCACTGTTGGTATGTAGAAGAGCTACTGATGTGTGTACATTAATCTTGCATCCAGGAACTTTGCGGAATTCTTTTTTTTTTTTTTTGAGACGGAGTCTCGCTCTGTCGCCCAGGCTGGAGTGCAGTGGCCGCATCTCAGCTCACTGCAAGCTCCGCCTCCCGGGTCTACGCCATTCTCCTGCCTCAGCCTCCCGAGTAGCTAGGACTACAGGCAGTTCTAGGAGCTTTCTGGAGGAGACTTTAGGGTTTTCGAGGTAAATGATCGTATTATCAGCAAACAGTGAGTTTGACTTCCTCTTTACCGATTTGGATACCCTTTCTTTCTCTTGTCTGATTGGTCTGGCTAGGACTTCCAGTACTATGTTGAAGAGGAGTGGTGAGAGTGGGCATTCTCATCTAGTTCCAGTTCTCAGAGGGAATGCTTTCTGCTTTCCCCTGTTCAGTATTATGTTGGCTGTGGGTTTGTCATTGATGGCTTTTATTACATTGAGGTATCTCTCTTGTATGCTGATTTTGCTGAGAGTTTTAATCATAAAGCAATGCTGGATTTTCCTGAATGCTTTTTCTGCATCTATTGACACTATCGTGTGATTTTTGTTTTTAAGTTTGTTTATGTGGTGTATCACATTTTTTGACTTGCATATGTTAAACCATCCCTGCATCCCTGTTATGAAACCCACTTGATCATGGTGGATTATTTTTCTGATCTGTGGTTGGATTTGGTTAGCTAATATTTTGTTAAGGGATTTTAGCATCTATGTTCATCAGGGATATTGGTATGTAGTTTTCTTTTTTGGTTATGTCCTTTCTTGGTTTTGGTATTAGGGTGAAACTGGCTTCACAGAATGCATTAGGGAGGGTTCCCTCTTTCTTTAGCTTGCGGAATAGTGTCAAAAGTATTGGTACCAATTCTTCTTTGAATGTCTGATAGAATTCTGCTTGCTATAGCAGCACAATTTGCAATTGCAAAATTGTAGAACCAACCCAAATGTCCACCAATCAAAAAGTGGATAAAGAAACTGTGGTATATATGTATGTATGTATGTATGTATGTATGTATGTGTATACACACATACACATACACACACAATGGAATACTACTTGGCCATGAAAAGGAATGAAATAATGGCACTTGCAGCAATCTGGATGAGATTGTAGACTACTATTCTAAGTGAAGTAACTCAGGAATGGAAAGCAAACATCATACTTCCTCACTGATATGTGGGAGCTAAGCGATGAGAATGCAAAGGCATAAGAACGATAGGATGGACTTTGGGGACAGGGTGGGAAGGAGGCGAGGGATAAAAGACTACAAATAGGGTACAGCATATACTCCAGTGAAGGATGCACCAAAATCTCACAAATCACCACTAAAGAACTTACTCATGTAACCAAATACAACCTGTACCCCCATAACCTGTGGAAAATAAATATAGAGATTAGAATAGTGTCTGACTTAAAGGGTTCAACAAATGAGTCAACTAGTTAAAAAGAACTAATGAACAGTCAGCCACAAATTTTCCAAATTATTAAGAATATTATTGCTATGTCACTTTATTTTTAATTTTTAGAACATGCTTTTATGTATATAATGCCTTGAAATGTTAGTCAATGAGAGTAGTAGATGTGTATGAATGTATGAAGTCAGAATGCCTTCTTGAGATTAGGGAACATGATTGAAAATATAACACTATAAAATACTCAAAAAGCTATTCAGTTTACTTTGAGGTAAAAGGCATTTTTAAAATGGCAAATCCACATGGTAGAAGCAATCCAGGTGTCCATCAACAGATGACCAGCTAAGCAAAGTGTGGTGTAGATACACAAGAGAATAGTATTCAGCCTTAAAAAGGAAGGAAATTCTGACATATGCTATCACATGGATGAATCTTGAGGACATTATGCTAAATGAAATAATCCAGTCACAAAAGGACATATATGTATGATTCCACTTCTATGCGGTTCTTAGAGTAGTCAAATCCAAAAAGACAAAAAGCAGAAGAGTGGTTGTCAGGGGCCAAGCAGTGAGGGAGATGAGGGGGTTGGTGTTTAATGAGCCAGAGTTTCAGCTGGGGAAGATGAAAACATTCAGGAGATGAGTGGGGTAATAGTTGCACATCATTGTGAATGTACTTAATGCCACAGAACTGTACACTTAAAATTGTTGAGATAGTAAATTTTATGGCATGTTCTTTTTATCCATCCCCACAGAACAAACTTTTGAAAAAATACACCAAGATTGTCTATTTGGAATCACTAATGACATGTATACATTCATGGGGAAAAACATTAAAAAATCCCTAAAAATAAAAATGACAACTCACATGGCTCAGTCCCCTTATCCTCACATCATTGTAGGGAAATGGAGGACCAGCCTTGGGGCATTGCTGCTTTTCCCTTTCTCCAAACTTGTGCATTTCAGAGTGAAAATCAGCACTGAGACTTTCTTAGCTGTCTCAGCTTATCTCCTCTACCCATATCATAGAAGAAAACTGAAGTGAATCATTTCCAATAGTTATAAAATGAAAAACAACAAAAGTAACCTCCCAATAAATATGTGACTAGTGCCAACATATTTCCAGAACTGCAATGCACATCTGCGAAATATGCCTGCTTCATTCTAGGAAGCTAACATAACAGCTGTACAATAAAGAAAGATCTCTGATAGCTTCTACCATAAGCTTTCTAACTTTAGAGAACATACGAAGTCTAACACAACTACATTCTTTTATAAAAAGCATCATCAACTAGTTACAACTCATAACTGATTGGCTCCTTACCATCTCATCTCATCTTTCTCATTAATAATTTTAGCATAGTGGCTAATTCTTCCTGGCTTTTAACCTTCACCCATATTAGTCAATATTGTTTTTACATTTATGGCAGTGGTTATTCATACTTGCTCACATTTTATCAATTTCCCTGCCTGCCATTGTTTATTTTTTGGAATTTTTACCATATATGATTAACATCCTATAAAATTTACTATTTTAAAATGGGCCATTTAGTAGCTTTAATATATTCAGAAAGTACATCACCATCATCACAATCTAATTGCAAAACATTACTATAAAAAAATCAAGTACTTATTAGTAGTCACTTCCCATTTTCTCATCCCCAAGACCTTGGCAGCCCCTAATCTATTTCTATGAATTGCCTATTTTGGATTTCTACAAATGGAATTGTATAACATATAGCATTTTGTGGCTGATTTATTTCACATGCCTCATGTTTTGTTACTAAACACATTGTAGCCTGTATCGGTAATTCATTCCTTTTTATTGCCAAATAATATTCTATTGTATGGTATACTATATTTTGTTCATTCAACAGCTGATGGACATTTAGATTGTTTGAATATATGTTTAATTCTTGTTAGAAACAAATGCTCGGTGCCGCAAAGAATAATCAGCACTCCAGCAAAAGTTTTCTCAGCAAGGCAATTTACTTCTATAGAAGGATGTAAATTTCTCCACGGATGGAGAAATGGCAAGAGCACACTGAATAAAGAAAAGCAGAGGTTTTTATATCCAATGCAATTGGTTTCTACTACTGTGTCCTGTCTCCATTGGCTGGAGCTGGACTGCACAATCTAAACTGGTCCTGGTTGGCTAATTTGAAGGGTGCAGGAAGGGGGTTACACTGGCAAGAACGACAGTTTTGATGGGAAAAACCATTGTGGTGGGAGGGGTAATTTACAGGGTGAGCAGCAGATATGGAACGTGGGCTCTATAGATTAGAACTGATGGGCAGATGTTTACTGAGACCAGGATAGGGAGACATAAAGAATAAGAAAGTTCCACCTTAAAAGCAGGAAACAAAGAACAAGGGAACTTAGATAAGCTAAACCTTTGAAGAAGAACTTCTTACTGTATTTAACATTCCCTTGGGTATACACTTCTGAGTAGAATTGCTGGCTCACATGATGACTCTATATTTAACTTTTTGAAAAACTGCCAAACTTTTCAAAATTGGCTGCACTATTTTACATTCTTAACAATGTCTCCATATTCTCAACACTTACTATTGCCATATTTTTATTATAGCCATCTTAGTTAGGTATGAAGTGGCTTTGATTTTGATTTGTATTTCCCTAATAACTAATGACGTTGAGCATTTTTCATGTTCACTGTTGGTTTTTGCATCCAGTGTCTTCCTTCAGCATTCAAATTCCTTCCAGCTGAAGTATAACCTGTAACAGTTCTTTCAGAATACATCTTGGAGAGGTGAACTTTCTTAATTTACATATATCTGTAAATATCTTTTTGTATCTTTTGACTATTTTTTGTTGTTGTTGAGACAGAGTCTCACTCTGTCGCCCAGGCTGGAGTGCTGTGGCTGGATCTCAGCTCACTGCAAGCTCCACCTCCCAGGTTTACGCCATTCTCCTGCCTCAGCCTCCCAAGTAGCTGGGACTACAGGCGCCCGCCACCTCGCCCAGCTAGTTTTTTGTATTTTTTTAGTAGAGACAGGGTTTCACTGTGTTCGCCAGGATGGTCTCGATCTCCTGACCTCGTGATCCGCCCGTCTCGGCCTCCCAAAGTGCTGGGATTACAGGCTTGAGCCACTGCACCCAGCCTCTTTTGACTATTTATTGACGTAACAAATACAGTACAAATTATAATCATGTAGCTCAATACATTTTCACAAATTCAGAAAAAAACACTTGAATAACCAATACCTATAATAAGAAATAAAAGCTTAACAGCATCTTGGAAGCCCCACTGGGCCACTCTAAGTTACTGCTCTCTCTGCCCACCCCAGAGATAACGTTTATCCTGGCTTTTGCACCACACACCAGTTTGCCTAGGTTTAAACTTCAAATAATTGGAATAGTATCAATCTTTCCTAATTGTTTTAGTATATCATGTGCTGTGGGGATACATATTCTCTTTAGTTGTATCTATTGACTATTTCTTTCATGTTAGATTATATTCTTATGCAATTTGCAAATTTTGTAGTGATCTTATATTTCATAGGGTCATATGTTATTTTCCTCTCAGATTCCCACGTTCCCTGGTTTAGAAAAACCCATACAGAAGAGGTTGTTTTTAGACTGACTGCACTGACCACTTGGAATGGCCTAGGATTATATATTAACTGGTCTGGCTTCAGATTTTCCTGCCTTAGAGTTAGTGAAAATGCAATGCAACACCTGTGCATCTTGCTTGAGATTAAAACATACACACCTCTGGCAGATCCTCAGGATTTTCCATAACTTGTCCTTCATAAGACTTTTTTTGAATTGAAGCAAATCTTTTTTTTGCCCCTTTTGTAAATTCAAAACCAGATTCTTTGTATGACAATGCAAATATGATAAACAAGTGTGTGGGTTAAATGACAAATAACCCAAAGACTCTCAGTTTTTATCAAGAGCTTATTTCTAGTTAGCACATAAATATATATTTTTGCTTATGTAAGACACTAAATGGGATCTGAATACTTAAAAGGATAGATATATTCTATGAAGACATGCAAATACAAATAATTAACTATCAAGTTTCCCTGTGGGCAGGTGTATTGAATCCAAGTTCCTCTTCTTGGTTTCTTGATCCCACCCCTCCTTACCAACATTTCCTTTTGCTTCTCAATCTGCATAATTCATCATAGTTTGAGTTCTTGATAGCCCTTTTCCCTGTAGCACATTCTAGATTTCTGGCCTTGCTATTGACAGCCCCACCTCTGAAAAACCAGCTCATTTTATTCTTTAACTATACTTTTTATAATATCCCTCAGGCTATATTTTTTTCTGAAGAACTATCATTTTTTTCTAACACTTTGTCTATGCTAAGACCATTAGTGCTTCATAAAATGTAGTTTAATTATTCATACGTAGCTATAACAGTAGGATCTGCTTTATATGCTCCTGAGCTTTGCATAGCTCAGGGTAGGCCGTATACTTCTTAATCCCTTAAGTGAAGATTTGGGATCTTGTTCTCAGCACCATGTTGTATGTTTAGTGGTCCTCTTTGACCCTCTAGTTATCTCTGCAGAGTTACTGTAGTGATACACATTTCACGAAATGAGCATTGTTTCTGGGTCAACCAGTTGGATCCTTGGTGCAAATAGATTTGTCTTTATTTAAATTAAGAATGAGATGCTGGACGTAAAGATACAGGTTCTGAGAACTTAAATAGCATCCTTCACAGCAGTCTTTCTTGATTAACTTTCCTAGAACTGCTAGGTGGCAACTTCCAAATTGGATCCTCTCTTTCATCTTAGGATGCCTCTGGGGTCAAGATCTTCTTGTTTCTCATCTCTCCTACTTTCCCAAAACTTTCTTCCCCATACCCACTTATCCTTCACACCATAAATTTTATTACTCTCTTTACCTTTATCCCCTTCAATTATGAATCCCATCATTCAGCTCATTAAAATATGACTTCAGGCTTGGCACGGTGGCTCATGCCTGTAATCCCAGCACTTTGGGAGGCCACAGCAGGTGAATGATTTGAGGCCTGGAGTTCAAGACCAGCCTGGCCAACATGGCAATAACCCATCTCTACTAAAAATACAAAAATTAGCCAAGCGTGGTGGTGCACACCTGTAATCCCAGCTACGTGGGAGGCCGAGGCACAAAAATCACTTGAATCAGTGAGGTGGAGGCTGCAGTGAGCCAAGATCATGCCACTGCACCCCAGCCTAGGTGACAGAGTGAGGTCCTGTCTCCCTGTCTCATATACACACACACACACACACAAAATATATATAATATATAAAGACATATATAGTCTTCAAAATGAAGATCCTGTATCCTATATAACTTCAAAAGTGAGATATATATATCATATATATGAAGTATCTCACTTTTGAAGTAAAGTGAGATACTTCATATATATGATATATATATATTATATGAAGACATATACGTATGTCTTTAAAAGTGACATCCTGTCTCTCATATGTATATATGAAGACATACCTATACATACATATATATAATATACGATGTAGGAACTTTAGAATATACAAAATTCTCTTCTTCAGGATAAGAAAATCCTGATATTCAGCCTAACCTCCACTGCCTATAAAGGAAGAATTGGTTTCACTTTCAGGGAAGGTCACCTTCATCCTCATGAAGAACTGTCAAAAAATAGCCTGCAAAGAGTCCCAGATTAAACACCTTCTATGTAGGCGACAAAAGGACAACAAAAATAATCAGTTCATGGTTCACGGGCTGATATGGGATATTAACAAATGCAAACATTGTAATAGTTAATGTCATTCATTAAAGGCCATCGTGTGCTGGTAGGATGCTCCACATGAAACTGACTATGCAGATGGTATGTCATTCCAAGTCACTGTATGCTCCCTACAGATAATAACTATGTTATAACTACCTTGCAAAATCAGGACTGACCCCCACCCAAAGTTCAGATGGCAAGGCTGACGAAATCACACACACACAAAGAGGGTATGGAAAGGCTGATTACTTACATAACTGAGGTCTCTGGGAGAGCAGGGCAGACCTCTCAAGGTCAGAAATGGTCTGCAAGGGCCAGGAAAGGCGATTGGCTTGGGTCTTTATTATGATTCACGGTGGTTCCAGGGTGAGCATTCCATATGCGCAGGCGTTTCCATGGTTTGGATGTCTCACTGGTGCCAAAGGAGAAAGCACCCGGGCTTTTTTTTTTTTTTTTTAATGAACTTGTAGAGATGTGACTACAAGGGAAAGCAGAGGGGTGAGGCTTAAAATCTATCAACAGTCAGACAGCAAAAATGGGAGTCAGACTCCTCATTACAGAGCATTTGTTGACAGTTCTTCATAGCTGTCATTTTGCTTCCATCATGCTAAATATTTTGTAGTCCACTCAGTAAATGCTTCTAGGTTGACTGTTTGGATCACAAACCTTATTTTTTGTCTAATGTCAAGAGGAAACTCTAAAAGCATAAAATCTTTGTAAGGGCATTAAGCTCAATCCCAAAAGTGCAATGCTTTCAGAAAGCCAAGCTGACGCTGGTTGAGTCCATCCAGCTCTATCCTGCTAGAGCTGCCAGCACTCTCCCTCAGTTGTCTGAAATATGCCTTCTTCCGTAATTGGCCTTGCACCTCTGCTCCAAAGGAAGGTTCAGTTCTGTCTACTCATTGTCTTCTAAGTCTTACTTCCTTTGGCAGTATCTAAGGTTAGGTCAGCAGCATGTTTTCTATTGTAGTAGGTGATCTCATCCCCTAGGACCCTACATGAATTGTGATCTCAACAATCACTCTCTCTTTCCCTTTGTGTCCCCATTAGCACCCCTTGGTTGATTTGTGCCAAAGCCTATTGTCCTTTAAGTTATGAGGAAGAAAAAGGAAATCTGATAAATCAATTTCCTCCTCAACAAAAAGGAAAATATTTTATACTTCTTAACTGTGCTTTGATATGCACATATTATAGGCTATATCAGCTATCCACTACATACTTAGAAATTTAGCTACTTGTCATAACATAAATTAACATTTTATGGCCATGCAAAGAGAGTAGAAATGGATTTTAGAATGTCAAGTATTTATCACTAGTATGTGTTAATACAAATATCTAACTTAATTAAAAATAGGGCATTTATATGTATATATGTGGGTGTGCGTGTGTACATGCGCATGTGTGCATGCACACACACACAGATATGTTGGTTTTGTGTAATGCAACCACATCAATTAAGTATACATAGGATAGAGTCACTGCCCTGACTCTTAAATGTAACCCTTATTAGATAAAAAATGAACTAAAAAATTTTATCAACCCTGAAATCTGCAATCAATGATATTTGGTTATAAGCAAAATAACATGAATGATAATCTAAAATTTCTGACCAAATAACACTGGGATAATTGCATTATTACCTCTAGTACTCTTAGAAATTTCATTCAGCAGTTATAATATTGTTGGGGGATGAGTAAACTTTTCAATAGCAAGTACTTTACCATTGAAGAAATGCATTCTGGGTATTTCCCAAAGTACACCTGAAATTTAGATTATTTTATTGATAGTTTTTGAGAAGAAAATAATAATCATTTTTCTGGTTGTTCACACCAAAAATTTTTAAATGAAGTTGGGCATTTTAAATACTCTCTTTGGATTTAGAGCTCTCTAATTATATTTGAATCAGAGAATAAAATTCCATTAAAATAATTTTAATTTCCAATATTATGCACCAAGCATCTGATTTTTCATGAGTTTGCCAATGGAAGTTCATTCTGCTGGCCAACGTTCCCACTCATATAAGAATAATGCCTCTTACCCTTGAGGCCTCCTGATTGCTGCAAGCAGTTTGTCTCTGAAATTTAAATTTTTTTTTTTTTTTTTTTTTTTTTGAGATGGAGTCTTGCTTTTTCACCCAGGCCGGAGTGCAGTAGTTCACTGCAACCTCCGCCTCCCAGGTTTAAGCGATTCTCCTGCCTTAGCCTCCCAAGTAGCTGGGAATACAGGTGTGCACTACCACACCTGGCTAAATTTTGTATTTTTAGTAGAGTCAGGGTTTCACCATGTTGGTCAGGCTGGTCTCAAACTGCTGACCTCAGGTGATTCACCTGCCTTGGCCTTCCAAACTGCTGGGATTACAGGCATGAGCCATCACACCCAGCCTGACCCATTCTTTAATGGAAAAAGAAAATGCACATATTATTCCCAAATGCTACTGTCAGCAGTCAACCTATCAATGATTGACATATTTTATTTTCTCAAATACAAGAAAAGCAATCCTTAGCATCTAAAAGGTGATGTTGTATAGTATATATGGTATTATCTCATCTGTTTTTTCAAATTAAAATAATTTTTAGTGAATGATTAAAATTTACTAAATCTCTCTATAGCCATGCCTAGGGATCTGACTTGTTCCATATCTAAGTACATGCCCCATATATTGACACAATTTTAGAAATGGCTTTTAGCTGTTATCTCTGGGAGGAAGGATTAGTAGAGACTCATTTTAACTTTTATATTACCATATTGTTTGAGGAATACATAATCACATTTATCAGATACAGATCTCAGTTTATAAACTCAAGTGTGAAAGAAATCTTTTCTCAGAGTGTGTCTTATTTCCGCAAGGGGACACACCTGTTGAAGTGGCATTTGCAGGATGAGATAGCAATCTAGATTTCTGTATTTCCTTTCTTTTGTCTTGGTGTATGCAGACACCCTGTTCCCATCTGGCCTTTATATACTGACCCATGAAGCCATGCTGTATTATCCTCTTCCTGTCTGTGAATCCCTTCACCCTCACTGGCTGACCTTAAACCAAGTTATTTCTGCTCCCAGAGGAAAACATTCTCCATCTCCTGCTCTGCTACAGTTGGCAAAAGGAACTGTGAAGCCAAACTGCTCAGATATACTGTAATGATTTACAACAGACAAGAGAAGGTCAGGTGGTAAGAACGACTGGGAAGGATTTCACAACTGGACATTGTAATAGTTGGGAAGGCCACTTCATAGTGGACAGTCAAGGAGGGCTTCTTGGAAATCATGCCATTTGCACTAGTAGCGTCCATTGCTGTCTCCATTAAAAAATTATGAATTCGATCATGTGTTATGACTGTAGAACATGATCAAATTCATTGAAGAGCTGATAACTTGGCTTGAAAGGGGTGCAAAATGGAACAACAACTAGCATCCAGGCAGCAGGTATCCATCAGCCATCACATCTCGGCCTGGCCTCCTAGGAGAAATTAGTTCCATTATTTGTTTTCTCCATCCCTGTGAGACCCCATTCAAGGCTCAACATTCATGAATGCCTTAAAGGCATTGTACTATGTATACCCGCTAAACAATCAATTTTATATGTAATCATAACGTTGATTTGAAACATAGGTTCCTCTCCTTTTTTCAGTGGTGTGCCAGGTAAAGGAAAGAGTCCAGGGGCGTGTAGTTAAGGAGAATTGCAGGTGGAGAGGCTCTGCCTCACATCATCAGCTTCAGCTGTGATTTACGTTCATATTAAATGTTAGCTTGTGTGTTGCACACCCTGAGGCTTTTTACTCCACCTGGGGGTGGAAATTTGCATTATTATGCATTTCTGACTCTAGATATAGTGGGGATTTTATTTTTGTCTCTGAGAACAAGCTAAAATCAAATCTTACTTAAATAGGGGCCGAATATGCTGCTTAGGAGAAGCACAGAGAGAAGATAGGGCAAAGATGGGGCAATGAAAACTTGGGAATGAGGCAGATATCAACATTCGATACATTATTGTCCATTCATTTTTTCTCAGTCTTACAATATGTAAGAATTAATTAAGCCAGTGCTTCACATTTCTTCTCCTTGCCTTATAAAATAAAGTTAACAAAATCTGTGTATAACACGTTTTCTGTCAACAAAACCCATTCCATACCAAGTACATTGAGTAAATATCTATGTAGGAAAATGTATGTTAGGCAGTGCCATCATGTCCTCCTACCAAAGACCAACACCCCATGTAGTATTTGAATTATTCCTTAAAGCCACATTGTCACCAGATTCTCTGGTATTTGTGTTTTGTTTATTTGTGAAATGGGTATTTTGGTGCCTTTTCTTCCCTCTTTCTTTTTTTTTGAAATAGGGTCTTACTCTGTTTCTGAGGCTGGAGTGCAGTAGGACAATCATGGCTCATGGCAGTCTGAACCTCCCCAGACTCAAGCAATCCTCCTGCCTCAGGTTCCCAAGTAGCTGTGACTACATGTGCACACCACCACCACACCTGGCTAATTTTTTTTTTTCTTTATTTTTTTAAAGACAAGGTCTCACCATGTTGCCCAAGCTGGTCTCCAACTCCTGGACTCAAGCAATCCTCCTGCCTCAGCCTTTCAAAGTGCTCGGATTACAGGCGTGAGCCACCAGGCCTTGCCAAATCCTTCCATTTTTGCCTGTAAGTTTAAAAGGATTTAGAAGATTTAAGCTTGAAAAATCAAGCAGAGATTTGGCTCAGGTAAGGTTTTGGTTTTGTTTTGTTTTACCAAACAATAGGGTCAGAGAAATTGAGTATTCTCTCTCAGGGTAACTCCTACCAGCAGAGGCAGTTGCCAGGACAATAGGGGCTGTTTCTACACTGGCAAATAATATTGTGTAAAATTGCCTTGGTTATTGTTGTTGTTTTCTACTACTAGGGCAACAATCACACGTAGTTACTTTTTCTTCTACAATGTACATTGAGCTCATATTATTTTAGAAATGTATTTTACTTTGCCTAATTCTAGAACCAGTTACTTACATGTCTGCCTCTCCCTTAACTCCTAACAATGAGGCAGATAGCATATTTTTGACATTTCCCGATCCTTGTGTTACAGAATTTTTGGGATGTCACTTTTCTGGCCGGAAACCTCTGTGACCAGTAGCACCTCTGCCTGAGTTTTGCTTGGGCCCACTGGGCTCGTTCTGCCCACTCAGCCTGGCAGGCTGTGCTTGGCTACACTACCAGTCTCAATCCCATGCCTGCCAAGGGTGAGTCAGGTGTGGAGTGGCAAGGGGTATGTGAGCGAATGTAGGGTCCAGCCACTGTGCGCAGTCAGACATGCTGGCTGTTGCTGAGGGGTGGGCAGCTCCAGTGCCAGCACAGGCACCAGCTCTCTGCAAGGCTGCAGCTGGACAAGGCTCACCACAAGCAGCTTCCCCTGCTGGCACCAGGGAATGCAGCAGCACCTGGAACATTGCTTCCAGGTGGAAGGAAGTTCTAGGGGACTCCAGGAACCACAAGGCCCCAAAGAGGGAGTCACAGCCCTGGCTTTGGGAGCTCCCAAGTCTGGGTTCCCTGATGGACTGCAGCTCTTCTCTCCAACCACAATGTGGCAAGCAACATTCCATTCATAATGGATGAGGCCTTTCCAGGTCCTCAAAATTGCAGAGATGGCTGGGTCTGCAGCAGTAGTTCAGATGACTGCAGGTATACTGAGGGGGGAGGGTTGTGGGTGAGGTTCCTGCCTACTGCATGGAACAGGAGGCCCAGATCTGCAGCTACTACTTGGGCTGCTGAGGCTGCACCTGGGGAGCTCCTATCCCAACATGGAAAGGGCAGGTCTCCCATTTGTCCCTGATTCCCTCCGGCTCTATGGAGTGTGCAGTCCTGACTGCCTCCTCGAAGCCTGGGGCAGGGACTCTGGGTCCTTACTCGGCTCCTCTCTGCCTGCCCCCCTGTTAGTGGCCAGGCCCCATTGTGGTGGCCCCTAAGGCAATGGACTGGGAGTGTTGGGGGTTCCCACCAGCTCTGTGTAGTACAGCACCACCTCTGGCTCAGCTCCACCACCTGCTCGTGTCTTCCCTGCACTGGCCAGTGTGATGGCAGCAGCCATTCCAGGCAGTAATTAAGATATTATTTGGAATAGGTGAGAAAAATGAATGAATGGATAAAGAATAAAAGAAGCTGGGGGTAGGTGAGGAATATAATCTGTAAACCTAAAATTAGCATTGCTATAATATAATGGATATTTCACTATTATAATTTAGGAACGGAAACATTAGATCAATTACTTCCTTTATAACTTAATTTTTATAGGATAATAGTTGTTCACTCTAATCACTAAAAAAAATGCACATATATGTAAGGATATTTCTTTATATTTTTAATCTTATGGTGATTCTTAATTTACTCTTATTAGTACATTAGTTCAGTCACTTCAAAGACTCTAAGGGCTAATGTTGCTCATGTATTTGCATGTAATTTTCACAAAAGTTATAAAAAAGGGGAAACAAGAAGTTGTATCCTCAAACTTGCAGGTTGAGATTAGACAATATAATTCAGATATAGAAGTAAACAAGGTTTAATTTTTCAGAATAGACCTCATCCCTAAAATTTATAAATAAAAGAGAAATTAAAAATCCTCTTTGAGCTTAGAATAACCAAGATTCCATTCATAATGAACAAGTCCAAAACTGCCAGTGGAGATTATCCTGAAGTTCAAGGCAACTGCAACTTGAAGTTACAGCTGAAAGGAGAACGCAGTCTGCTGTGGTGCTTTTTTTGCCTTCTCAGAAGGTTTTCTGAGGTGACACTCAGAAAGTAAATGGCACTTTGACACTGTTAAGCAGTAGCAAAGCGAATATTTATTGTTTCAAAGCAGCATCAATGTCACTTTGATTGGGCTGTTTGTTTTTAAGGCCACTGTCATTTGGACTTGGATTGGTCACTGAATCACCCCTTTGTTATTGACTTGTGTATTGTTATGGAACTGATAAAAATGTTTGGGTTGGTTACAAGTTCCAGGGAACTTCAAACAGCCCTACAGCACAATTCTATGTGCGATTTGGAATCATTCATTTTCCGGATGTCAGGGTTTGAAAGACTTCTCTGTAGAGAATTGAAAATCGTTTGTGCCTGAGGACCTGGGCTATTTTTCTATTCCACACTGCCATTTAAAACATTTAATGACTTTTAATGTTATATTTTATAAGAAAAAAATGTAATGCATTCAACACTTTGGGAAAAAAATGAAAAGGAAAACATTTTGACATATCTTGAGAGCATCACAAATGATGTGGGGTCTTGATGAAGGGCCCTCCAGTTTCTGTTTGCCTGTTTTCCACATTGAGATGCAGAAGACAAGGACACTCATGTAGCTGGTGTCATCCTCACCTTCTCTGCATGCCTTTCCATCCATAAAATTCAACAAATATCAGTCTAGCAGTCCTTCATTAAACACTGCCTACCTATAGAGCTGAAACCAACATTTACATTAATCTTTATCCATTTTACTAGGACTTTTTAATTAATGCACCTCTAAGTCAGAAGGAATAACTGCAAAAATGAATTGATGTGTGATATTCTAGGTTTGGTGGATGTGTCCTAGAAAATGTCTTAGGGAAGACATCGTGGGGAATCAGGAGATGCCTTTATGTTCCTTGTTAGTTACCATGTACAAATTGTGAAAACAGTTTACTGTATAATTCCTGGTGACCAAGAGTTTGCATTTCTCTGTATAGACACAGATGTAGTAATGCTTGTAGTCCTGGTCACAATCATGCTCAGAGATGTATTTATAGTTGTAGATGTCTCTCAATAGAGAGCCAGAAAAGAAATTATGTCTTACCATATGTCAGATACTGTGCTGGCTTGCAACCCAAGATCATGTTCCTTCTACAGGAAAGTAATGTGATTGCAAACAGGACCATCTGATGCTCTTCATCATTTCTTTACCAACGGGTGTTTTCAACACACCCTCCGAGAGAGTGGTAAAAGTAGAATTTCACTCTATAGATCCCCTCAGTTTCCTTGGAACTCATTCTCTTTGTTTCTGTAGTACCTCTAACCCTGTTTTTCTTCCTTCTTCAGTGGCCACTGATCCTCGTTGGCAGTGACACCTTATCTCCCTCACCTCTAATGCTAGTGGACTCCAGCACTAAGTATGCAAAACCCATTGTCTACATTCATTTCCAATGTGGTCTGATCAAATCTCAGAGCCTTAAATCGAATCTTTGTCTTTACCAAATTATATTTCTTGCCCAATACTTATTTCCTATTTCCTTAGAGTGAACATTTATATCCAGTAGCCTACTCGAGATCTCCACTGGCATGTGTGGTAGGAATCTCAAATTTAATATGTATAAATTAAACCCTTGGTCTTCCTCCCCATATTTCTTGCTGACTTCCTATCTCTGTGACAACTCCACGGTTCCAGTTGCTTCAGCAAAGTTTCCCATGACCAATCCTGTCAGTTCAACCTTGCCATTATACCCATACTCCAGCCACTCCTTACCACCTCCACTGACAGCTAAAACTAGCACAACCACTTCCTAAAAGGAGTGAAAGACCCTCTACCAACTGATTCTGCTCCCTTCCACACACAAAGGAAAACACAGGGATCCTTTTAAAATGCAAATACAATGAATTTACTACTCTACTCAAAAACACCCAATGTGAAAAACCAAAGCCCTGCCTCATCTAGACCCAGCTCCCCACACCCTACCCATTCTTCTTTCTCATTGACTCCAGTCCAGCCACATTTTCTTCCTAGAATGCTCTTTTCCCTCCTGTGTGTGGCTGAACTCCCTGGCTTCCTTCAGGTCTTAGCCCACGATACTGGCTCAGTGAGAATTTCTTTTTTCATCATCTTCAAAATAGCAGTCTTCATCCTAGGAACAATTCATCTCCCTTCACTGCTTTATTTCGCTATTTCTCTTCTTCACACCTACTACCACAGTCTGACACACTTTGATAAATAGATAAGATATACACATAGATGTAGTGTAGTTATAGTGTAGGTACAGACACGTGTTTACTGTTTCTATATCTCTGCATTACAATGGGAGCAACATGAAAGACAGGACTTTGTTTTACCTACAATTATATTCTCAGCCCTAGAACAGTACCAGATATGCAGCAAGTGCTAAATACTTAAAATCAACAGATAACGGAAAGCACACATATTGCTTACCCTTAGTTAAGTCCTTCAGCCTCAGACATCTCTGGCTTCCCATTGTGTTGCTATTTAAAAATGAATATTGAAGGAGAATTTCATAGGATACAGTGCCTCATCCTTCCATGGACACATGGGAAACAAACGGAAAAAAGGCACCATAATGAAAGAATTGGTATTGATTCAATTCATTCTCGGACTGCATACCACACAGACACTTTTATAGGGGCAAAAAAACTCATTTATATCTTAAGCATCTTGTGCGAATGGACTGGAAATTCAAGGTGAGTGGTGCCTGAGGGTATGTATTAGAAACACAAACATATGGAAATATTCTGTGAGTGTGTGCACGTGTGGCGTATGCATGATCCTTCCCCTTTATAAAAGAAAAATCCAAGCTGCTTTTGAAATTTGGAGAAGGGGTTAATGTCAAGTACATGCATCTTTACATCAATATCCTGGGTGAATTTCCCCTTTGGGTATATGACATCCTTGAGTCAGATCCTTCTATCAGAGAATGGGAAACAACCATTTCCAGCTTTATTTAGAAATAAATAAATAGTAGACAATAGCAGTTAAGGTATAAATTAATCCTGTCTCTGCCGCTTCCTAGCTGTGACTTCTCCATCGGTATGTAGGAACGATTATAGGTTCTACCTCACGAGTTTACTGGAAGATAAATTAACTAATTCATTTTCAAGTGAAGTACTTGAAAATGTATTTGGCAAATAGTAAGCTTAGAATTAATATCCTCTTTTTAAATTCAGGACTATGAACAATGATCTCTATGTAAGAAAGTTCTCATTCATTTTAGATATTGCTTGTATTTAGATATTACTTGTATTTATTTAACAAAATGCCTAAATACTAAAGATCCAGAAGTGAATTCTATAATGCCTTCCCTTAGGAGTGCAAATTTTGATAGAGAAAGGGGTAACTTACTTTCTTTTGATAGAAAAAGGACAAGTAATTATAAATATATACAGCAAAAATTATTGCAGCACTGAAGTCAGGTTAGTTTTAGAATTTGACATAATCACAGTGGAATAGTAGCTGCTATCCCCACTTTATTCTTTTACAGAAATAAAATGTTTAGTTAAAAATTAAGTAATCACAATACAGGAGACAACACATATTTTAAAGATGACTTGGGAACAGAAATAGTAGCTAGTTCAGGAAAGATGCATCTAAGCCTACGCTGTAAACGAAATGTCAAAGCTAAGAATGAAATGTGACATTGACAAATTAATTTTTAAATGAGTAAGAAAATCAATACTTTGAACAAAACTGTGTTTGCAAAAGGATGTCATTAGAGTTTTAGAGTTTCATAGTCATATTTACTTCTAAGCTCAGGTAGAAATTAAAGGGTAACAGATTGTAGATCTATAAGCTAAGATCAGAAAATGGAAAGGAGAAATAATTAGTATCCAAAATGAATTTTTTTGTTTTGAGATGGAGTCTCCCTCTGTTGCCAGGCTGGAGTGCAGTGCTTGGCTCACTGCAACCTCCACCTCCTGGGTTCAAGCATTTCTCCTGCCTCAGCCTTCCAAGTAGCTGGGGTTGGCCAGCATGGTCCTGATCTCCTGACTTTGTGATCCACCCACCTCAGCCTCCCAACGTGCTGGGATTGCAGGCGTGAGCCACCATACCCAGCCCAAAATGGATTTAAGTGCCTGCTAAATTTCAAGGAGACCCTGAAGACCAGGGGCCTTTCCATTAAAGCAGGGTGAGGGTTTCATGGGGTAGGGAAATTTGGGTACATAGTCTTCTGGTTTATGCTCCAAAAGAAGTTTGCATCTTGAAGAGGAACTTGAAATTGAGATATCATCACTGTATTTATGCCTCTTTGATGGACAATCCCAGGAAACATCAGAATAGCAATTTCAGAGAACTATGTTTTCCAACCTTTTGATATGTTAGTCAAAGTCCAACTTTCACAGGGTGAGGATAGAGAAAGAAAAGAGAAGCAACAGAAGTCAGGGAGATGCTAGAGACCCTCCAGGATGTGTGCTTTTGTCCATTCCCATTGGCTTCAGATGTCCCTGAATAAATGGACAGACTAAACTGCTGTCCTTATCCAAGAAGACAGTGTCTACCCCAAGAAAGTTACAATCTCCAACTGCAGTTGGAGTATGAAATTCCTTCAAAACAATTTGAATGTTGGAGAACTCAGTATCTCAATTTCCATGTTGAACACAGGTTCCAGTAAGGTAACAGATCTTTACTTTCTATTTTCTAAAATAATTTACATTTTGATGGGAGGAGAGGTGATTTTGTTTTGTTTTTCTGTCCTGAATGTTGAATAAATTGAAGATTATTTGTCATGGAAATTGGCCAATGATTTAGGGGTAATATATAATCTGTTAAACATGAAACAAGATGCCATTATTTCAAGGGAAATGATATTCCCACCCCAGAGGAAGTTTTTTTTCTCAATGTCTTACTCAGGTAAAAATATAATTTTTTATTAAGGCTGCTTAAAACAGTAAAGTAGGCTAGATACAAACGATCACTTTGAAAATAAGATACTCTCCCATCTTGAGTTGAAATTTGCCAGGAAACTCGTTTTATAAAATGATCTATGGAACCATTCTACAAGAATATAAAAAAATTGTAAAATATTTAGAGTGCAATAAAAACGTAATGTTTTTGTTGTCTGTCTCATACTAATTTCTACATTTATTTTTATATCAAAGAATATTCAATACATCTTGAAACACGAACTCCTTCACAAAGGTTAGGTAGAAGACACTAGTAAACCCTGAAGAGAGTTTTAGGGTGGTTGAGCCATTTTGTATGGACCCCTGAAATTTAAAAAGGGCTTGATGCATGACTGGTATCAGAATCAAAGATTACTACCAAGAACAGATTTCTGGCTAGTTTTTAAATCCATGCTTCCCTTTGATAAACAGAAAAAAAAAAAAAAAGATATGCTCTTCTTTTAAAGCTATTGAAATTTTAGGATTGGTTATGATGATTAAATATGAATTAAAGCAAAGGGACAAAATACTGTTTATTTCCAAACTCTTATCTCCCAAGACTATAATCACTCTAAGGAGAATAGGACTGGACCTGCCTTCCACAGCCCTCTACTCACACAAATCGCTACTCATAGACTTATGCATATTCACCAGCTCTGCGTGTTCTAATGCCCTCAAATTTGAGGGGACATCAAAACAGGTAAAAATTACTGAGACCTGACAGCTGCAATAGGTGACCACATTAAATTCATGCGGGTCATCTCCAGTGTATCATAATATTCAGAGAGAAATGAACTCACCCTCACACTTTGGTAGAGGCATCCTTCAAATCTTTTACCATCTGGTTTCATAAGTGAGTCTGACTCCTTGGACTATTTTAGCCTCCACACATATCAGAACACAGATTAACCAGTTGTAAAATACACATTTTTCAAAATCTTTGATTATCAGAATCAAACCCAAAAAGTTGTTAAAAAAAATGGGGTGAGGAGATTAAAGGAGAGAAAGATGAAGTAAAAGTCAATGATGCAGATACTTAAAAATGTGGTTCATTAATTGAAGGTTGAGAGCTCCATGCCTGCCCAAAACCATTTCAGGATTACCCTGATGAGCAGGAGCTCAAATTTGAGTTTAATTTAATTTAGACAAATATATTTGCATATTTTTTCCTTGTAACTGAGTCTTCTTGAAAATGTAGAGCATTGCATAAATTTAGACAATGATAATGATTTCAGGATGTCGTGAAGATGCAAAGGAGGACATTGGCAAATGGGGAAGGAGGCAAAGGGAAGAGCCCATGACCCAGAGAGAAACTGGGGCACCTGTGACAACATAGCTTCTCTGTGAGGACAATGGAAGCAGAGATGTGGGAGCTCCCAGGGTCCCGGAGAGAAGCAAATCTATAGAGAGGTCACTTTTCTGCTGCAGAGCCACATTTTACATCAGATAGACAGGCTAACAAAAAACTTAGGACCTAAGACAAGGGTAGGAGGCAGTTTGAAATGATTCCCAATGACCCTATCATCTGGCATTCATGCGCTTGTGTAATGCTCTTCCCGAGTATAAACTGGAGCCAGGGACTCACTTCTAATGAAGAAAATGCAGTGATCATGAAGGACTGTCACTCCTGGGGCTAGATTATAAAAGACTGTGGCTTCTATCTTGGCGACACTCTGTCGCTCTCTGTCAGTTAAACACTTTGGCGAAGCCACAGTTTGTCAACTGCTCTATGGAGAGGCCCACGTGGCAGGGAACTGAAAGAGGCCTCCAGCCCACAACAAGGAAGGAACTAAGACCTCACTTCAACAGCTCACAAGGAACTGAATTCTGCCCGCGTGCAGAGTGAACGTGGAAGGGGATCCTGCCCCTGTTGAACTGCAGGATGACTGTGGCCCCCACTGACACCTTGATGGCAGCCTTGGGAGAGACAGACAGAGAACCCAGCTAAACTGCTACTAGATTCCTGATCCACAAAACTGTGAGTGTTATTTTTAGCTACTAATTTGGGGAGGTAAGTTGCTGCACAGTAATCGGTAACTAAAATAAGCTTTCCCATGTGCCATTGCTTGTCCATACCTCACCTTCACTTTTCCTTTGCATGTTAATGATAGGCTGACAAGTGCTCATTTCTTCCCTGAAAATGTCGACTTCCTAATCCCCAGAACCTGCGAATATGTTACCTTCCATGGTGAAAGGGGCTTTGAAGATGTGATTAAGGATCCTGTGAGGGGCAAGTTTTCCTGGATGACCTGGGCAGGCCCAATGTCATTACATAGGTCGTTATATGAGAAGGAGAAGAGGGTCGATGTCAGGGAAAGAAAATGTGATATGGAAGCAGAAGTTGGAGCCATGCACTTTGAAGATGGAGATAGAGATGCCAGGAGCTAAGGAATATCATCTGCCTTTAGAAGCTGGAAAGGTAAGGATGTTGATTCTCCCCAGAGCCTCCACAAGGAACGCAGCTCTGCCATACCCTAATTTTAGCCCCCAAGACCCATTTTGGACTTCTGACCCTGGAATTTCAAGACAACAAATTTGTGTTGTTTTAAGCTACTAAATGTGCGGTAAACTAGTACATATGCATATACTCTGTCCTATTATTTTCATTAAATCAGCTCACTTTTGTATATACGTCTATTGTAAAAAGGCTCTGATACTATGAGTTTGGAGTGCTGATTGTATCCATCCCTCCACCATATATCATGAAAGTAAACAGCCAATGAAATTTAAAGATTTAAAAGTGTGCCCCTAACATCATGTTGTGTATAAGAAGTGTGAGGATCTTACTTTAGGATGCAGCACAGAAGGAGAAATGCCCCATCAGGCCTCTCAGAACTCAGTCCTTTGGGCAGGATAAGGCTTTGTGTGCTCAAGTTCATTTTGGCTTTGAGTACAACAGATTTGGAAATGGTCACTAACAACCACAAATCCTCCAGCTGAATTTATCTATCTAATTTGGCTTTCAAACTTGGAGAAAGACTTCACTGGGTCCCAATCTGCTGGCTACATGTAAGACTTCCTCTAAAAGCACAGATATTTTCCCCTCATCATGAAATTGACCTACACTGGAATGTTGTTTGCTGTCTGTGGACTCACTTGAAGAGGGAATTGGCGCCCTACTCAAAACCATGGTCCACAGCTGAGTGAAATAAGCCCATCAGGGCTGGTAGCTTCATGGTGGACCAGTGGTTCTCAACCTGGGTTGATTGGTTCCCCAGGCGACACTTGGAAATGCCTGGAGATTTCCAAGAGTCAAGACTCAAAAATGATACAGACATTTAGTAAGCAGACTCCAGGGATACTGCTATCTATCCTGTGATGTCATCCCCCCTCCTCACACATTCACACATACACAACAAATACTTATTCAGCCCCAAATAGTATTGGTGCTGAGGTTGAGAAACTCGATACAAACCAATACAAATGCTAACTCTACTAATTTACTAAAAACTCAGGGACAGATGGGATAAGATAACCTGGTCCTCTGGTATTATTGTAGACTATCCTTTAAAAGCATAAAGGGTTAAATACAAACAGCCCAGGCAATTACATCAGGACCGGGAAGGTAGAAGAAGAGAACGGTGACAATAACTTCTCTGCAGTGTCAGGTGCCACTTCGTGTCCTATCTGTTCCCAGCACATCAAAATCAGGGGAGAGATAAGTGCAGGGTTAAAGGGAGTGCCAGCTTCACAAGCCCTCGCCATCACCATCATAGCACAAAGTCAGAAACAAAAAGCGAAAAGAGAAGTCCTAAACCCATGAAGGCTAACATTTTAAAATAAATGAAATAAATGCTGTATGAAGCAATTGCAGACAAACCAAGAATGCTCTTCAATCAAAATGGAGCTCACAGGAACCAAGGCTGCAATCCTAACATGGATAGGACAGAAGAGGACATGGGATATCCTGGGACATTTTCAAGAATTAGCAAATAACAAGTGATCAGAGTGCCAGAAAATATATGACGTCCCACAAACCAGAAGAAAAGCAAATCCCTTGTTCAAATACAGCAATCCTTCCTAAGTAACAGAAGATCACTAGTTCATGAAGAAGCACTCTATAAAGAATAGATCTGACAGCAGTTGGCCCAATACTCCCCAGTTGCATTTCTTTTTCCTGTACACACAGAAAAGCTAAATTTCCAATTCTCCTGTGCAGTTAACTTGGCTTCATGTGACTTGATTCTAGACAATGAGATATTAATGGAAATGATGTTCACCATTACAGGCCTACTCTTAAATGTCCCCTTATGTCTGGTCACACTCTTTTTCTCCTCTGTAGCAACTAGGAATTCGAAGAGGTACAGATGATGTCTTTACCCTTTGAGGAGAACAATCCAGGAAAGCCTAATGACCTGCACTTGTCCATGGCATAAGTGATGAAATATATTAAGTCACTAAGATTTACAGCATATATATGCTATATATATAGGTGTGGCATGAGCCACTGCACCTGACTAGAGATTATCTTTTATAGACATCATTGGCTCTAATATAAGACCTTTGGCATATACATATGCATATATATACACACATATATATGCTGTAAATCTTAGTGACTTATTAGCATATATATATGTTAATATATATAATATATATGCATATATAGAGAGAGATGCAATTTCACTCTTGTTTCCCAGGCTGGAGTGCAATGACACCATCTCAGCTCACCGCAACCTCCGCCTCCTGGGTTCGAGCAATTCTCCTGCCTCAGCCTCTCGAGTAGCTAGGATCACAGGCATGTGCCACCACACCCAGCTAATTTTGTATATTTAGTAGAGATTGGGGTTTCTTCATGTTGGTCAGGCTGGTCTCGAACTCTCGATCTCAGGTGCTCTGCCTGCCTTGGCCTCCCAAAGTGCTAGGATTACAGGCGTGAGCCACCGCACCTGACTAAAGCTTATCTTTTAGAGACATCACTGGCTCTAATATAAGACCTTTGGAATTCAAAGCCTTAACATATTAGTTTGAACTGTTTGAAAGTATATTAACAAATTACTACAAATTAGGCAGCTTAAAACAACATGTATTTATTATTTAAAGTTTCATGGATCAGAAGTCTGGGCACAGAATGGCTCAGCCAGGCCTGCTGCTTAGGTTTCACAAGGCCAAGGTGTGGGCCATTCTGGGCCAGGCACTGAAGAAGATTCCACTTTCAGACTTATTCTGTTGGCCGCATTCAGTTCCTTGTGCTTGTGGGACTGAGGTCCGTACTCCCTTCCTGTCAGCCAAAGTCCCACATTTACACCTGAGGGTGCACCCTTCCTTTTCTGCCGTGGCAGGTGGAGTTTCTCTCACTTTTCAGATCTCTCTGACTTCTCCTTCTGCCATCCAACTGGAAAAAGTTCTCTGCTTTTAAGGGCTCATGTGATTAGGCAGAGCCCACCCAGATAATCCAGGACCATCTCCCTTTTAAGGTTCAGCACCTTAAAATCTGCAGTCATTTTTGACATGTAACATAACATTTTCACAGGCTCTCAGCACTTAGGGTGTGGACATATTGGGGATCATTCTGCCTACCACAGGGAGTGATACCAAAGTTTCATAACCTGCAGTAAGGTGTCAGGTTTTCAGAGACCCATGTTTATATCATGATCCCTGATATCATGATCACTGCTATGCAACAGCACTTAGCTAGGATGGTCCAGGTCAACCACTCAGCATCCTCACATCCAAGCCCATTCCGCTTACTTACTGCTATTGCTGTGTGGTAACTCTTGTGAACTGTTCCTGTGGGATTTTGCCCTTAGAGATTTGCAAGGATCTGAGATTTACCCACTGCCAATGTGAAGAATCAGTATTATTTTTTCACTTGGTTTATATATACATCATACGTATTGTCATTTGTCTAATAAATTACATTTAATTATCCAAGTAGAATAATCTCTTTATTAATACAAAGCATCTGTGGCAAATATACGGCATACATGTTACCTCCACTGCCTCCCATACCCAAGGCAGACATTGCTAGTCATTCATGGCACTCTTTTCTAGTGGATAATCAGCTACAGAATCTCTGAAATCAGAGTTCCAGTAAGTCACTACCAATCAAGTGGAGCTAGCAGGACTTTAATATCGGCAACTCAGAGAAAGCTGCCCAGGTAAACAGAATTATGTGAATTGGCTGCCTTTTCCTACTTGTGTTATTTTTAATATTAAATTTTACAGATTATATACAAGATTTGTTTGTAAGGTTTTTTTTAACTTATAACTTGCTTAAAGAAAAAAAAAATTCCTGAAAACAACCAAATGGGATTTTTTTCTTAAAGTCTAAATCTTTTTACTTATTTCAACCCCTCACTCTAATATCCCTGTAAAGTTCACAAAAGCCTCAATTCAGCCATAGATTCAGAAGCTGGATCACTTCTGAGCTCTACAGACAACAAAATTCTCTTTGTTATGAGCGGG
This sequence comes from Macaca nemestrina, assembly GCF_043159975.1. Lineage (NCBI taxonomy): Eukaryota > Metazoa > Chordata > Mammalia > Primates > Cercopithecidae > Macaca > Macaca nemestrina. Next base: position 9,147,395 of record NC_092139.1, on the reverse strand, counting down.
GTAGTTTTTCAAGGTTTTTAAGGAACATTTTAAATGGCTCCAAACTTTATATAATAAAGCTTTATGATGAAATATCTGGCTATATTATGGCACTGACTCTTTTGCCTATTAAATCATATTCTCTTTACTCCATACCAGTAAAATGTTGTGCTATGGCTCTCTAACTTTAGTGTGGAGAGTTACAAACATGGTTGATCTATTTCCTGCACTTTGAGCAACTGTTCATTATACATCCCTCGGGACGTTGCATTTACATGAGTGTTTGTAGCTTTTCTGCTCTCAAGATCAAGATTACATGTGCAAAAGGATAGCAATGTTCTTTCAAGTTTCCTAAACGATGCCATTTAGTGATGTGCATATTATCTAGCATTGTTCAGAGGATTCAACAGAGTAGGATGCATTAACCTAAACTCACAGATCATGACCACAGAGAGATGGGAGATGTTAATTACCATGACTAGCTTAACCTTGTCCTATCTAACTAATAAGCTGATAAAACCATGATAACTCCAAGTTCCACTAACAAATAGATTCTTTATATGCATAACATATTAAAAACCAACTACTCCAGGCTGTCCTCTCTCCTGTCACCATTTGTTTTATAAGGTAATGCCATAGCCTACTGTCGATGGGTCATTAATCTACACTCATTAAGCCAGTGTGACTTTGAGGGCCATTGAGCATGGTGAATTTGCCCTTCTGCACCAGAATTAAATAAACATCGACACTAAATAAAACTGCAGTGATCTTCCAAGATCTCTGGTGGAGTAGTTAATAGCCCTTGGAATGTCTCATTTCCTTCTTGACATGGTGTGTTATGAACAGCTACCCATTTGGGGTGCTGTGTAAAACAGAATACAAGCTAGTTTAACAACTAACATTAAATTGTTGATCTTTTTTTCTTCATTTTATCACTGTCTATGTTTTTCATAATTATTTCATACAAAGGGAATCACAGATCTCCTCAATTTACAGAGGGGTCACATATGAGGTTAAACAATGAAAATCATACATATATACACACTCACACACACACACATATATATATATATATATATGGCTCACTAGTGCTTTATAATTTTGTGACTTGGTTGCCAACACTAACAAATATGAAGATTTTATATAAAAATACAAATTCTTTTGAAGAGTAAGAAGACTGGCAACAATAGACTTGTGGCTAAAGAGGAGACACACACCCTCTAGTTTCTTACGGAGACAATGGTTTTGCTCCTTAGCAATGCATACCTAATGTAATTAATGACTTTCATACTTGCATGTTACCTATACCTAGCCTAAGTCCTTGCAACTCACAGTGTGGTCCATGAGTGTTGTTGTGTCAACATCGCCTGGGACATTACCAGACCTGCAGAATCCCAGACTTCATCTCAGAAAAGATCCCCAGGCATTTCATGTGCCCTTAAAAGTTCAAAAAGTACTGAGAGAGATTCAGGTTCACACAGGATGGAAGCCACATACTCAGTTTCTTTTGGGTTGTCTTGGCTTCTACCTTTGGCTTTTAGTCTCACTTCCACCTTCCTCCTCTACTTACTTTGCTCTTTGAATTTAATGCTACCATTGATACATTCTAGACCTCTCCAGTCTCCACTTGTCCTCTACAGACATTCACCGGATACTGATACCTAAGGGAGCAAAAACATCCTCGTTCTACATTAATAGTGCTATTAAAACTAAGCAAGTTTTCATTAGAATTATAGGATCTCTGGCTTAAATGTAGCATTGTGAAGGTCTTATAGCCACATGGATCCTTCAGTGGGTTGAATGGTTCCCCTACTCCCCAAGATATGTCTATGTCCTAATCCTTAGAATGTGTTAATATGACCTTATTTGGAAAAAGGGTTATTGCTGATGTAATTAAGAATATAGTGATGAGATCATCCTGAAATATCTGGGTTGGCCCTAAATCTAATGACAAGTGTCCTTAAAAGAGGCATACAGAGGAGAGACATGGAGGGGAGAAAGCCATGTCAAGACAGAGACAAGGATTAAAGTAATGCAGCCACAAGCCAAGGAATGCTGACAGTCACAAGAAGCTGGAAGAGGCAAGAAACAGAATTGCTCTTAGAGCTTTTGGAGGGAGCACGGTCCTGCTAAAACCTTAGTTTCAAATTTCTGGCCTTCAGAACTTTTAGACAATAAATTTCTGTTCTTATAAGGCAACTGGTTTGTGGTGATTTGTTATGGCAGCCACAAGAAATTAATACAGTTCTCAAATGTGGTTGCCTATCAGCATCACCTGGGTGGTAGGATGAGTGGTGAAAATTGCAGAAGGCAGAGAGTGGAGGTGGGGAGAACTCTTTACAGCTGAGATAGAAAAATAGCCCGCAGCATTGACATCATCAGGAGCTTCTTAGGAATGAGTTAGACATAGAGAATCTGAGGCCCCAGACCTACTCAATCAGAAACTGCATTTTAACAGGATCTCTAAGTGATTCATAGATACATTTTTGAGAAGCCCTTCAATTTCAATTAGCAAATTTGGCAGTGTCTTCTTGATCCTGTGTTTGTGTTGATCAGAAGTACAAAGTGTTCCTTCTCCTCTGTCTTGTCTAAGTCTTTGAGATAATGTTCATAAAAACACAAATTCCAGAACAATTCAGAACCAAAAGACACTCAAATTCTAACTTAGGGGGCGAGAGCCCTTCCAACTCCTTAATAGGACACTGTGAGAACAAAGCTAGATAATGCACCAAACGAGATGTTCGAAACTTGTGAACAAAGGCAAGGTCTGCTAATGCATTCATTTCTACTTACTATCACTACCCAGGCAAAAGAAATTTGTGTATTAAAGTGTTTATCTCAAAAGGGGCTTAATCTGTCAATTGAAAGCAACAAAGGTGCACGAAATTGCTGCTGAGAATTTGAATGTAAGAAATTCTCACCTAGGTCTCAAAATAATAGCCTATTAAAATCACATTGGGAGAGTGGAGGCTTATGCAAGCTGGACGATTAAACAAAGTCCAGAGCCAGTGGAAGGAGGGAGGAATGATGAGGGAATAATGAATACATCTGCTGATCCTAAATTCAGAAATGCCAACCCTACAAAGCAATGCCTGGAATGAAAGCCTTTATTGTTTCCGGCTCTCCACAAAGCTGGTACTGCCCAGTTTCCATGTATAACAGTACAGCTGATAGACTAGGGTGGGGAAGGAGTGAGTTTCATACCATCTGCAGATTTTCATGCAATACAGAAAAGAGGTAACGATGGATGAATTAGAAAAATTAGGGAAACTTGAATTGCTCCACCTCAAGGGAACATTTTTGGGTATTGTGAAATCAAAATTTCTATGATGTATGGAGTGAAGGCTTTCTCATTTCACTTTATGTAGATGGAGGAAAAGCAAAATGTGAGTGAATATTGGAAGAGATTCAGTAATGCAAGTAAGAGAATTTTAAAACAAGGCCCACCCAGTTAGGTAATCTATGGAAATACAGGGACACAGAGGATGAAACAGTAACCACAAAAAGGTAAAATGAAAAAAAGTGGACAGAATTTAATACTTTTGTACCTACTATGTAGTGAGTATACTTCATATTATCTCATTAATTCATTTAAAATGGGTCAAAGTGGATAAATGTTATCTCTGTTGTACACATGAGAAAATTGAGGCTCCGAGAGGTGTTGACCAAGTCACACAAATAGCAAAATCATAGGGGAAAATGGAAATGAATAACTCATGTTTCAAGAGTCCACAGTATGAGATACTGTGGGTTACAATTATTAACTGATCATTGAAATATTGAGTGATATCTGAAGCAGAATTCAAGTGCATTTGTGTTATTCAAAACATTAATAATGGCCTATATAGTCTGTGTAAAAAACATTCATAGGTTTAAATGAATGATAGAGTTATTACAGATGGCTTTTAATCCCTAAGGCACCTGGGAATTAGCATGAATCTAGAAATATGTAAATGAAGAGAGCAGCTAAAATTGGCAGAAGAAAATAATCTGTTTCGCATAATTGAATCTCATTCATTTATTCAACAATTTGTATTGAATGACTATTTTTGGTTGGCACTTTCAGGCAGCAAGGATGCAAAGGTAAATTAGACAAGGTCTTCATTCTCAGCATTTTCCTTTAGTTGGGAAAGCAGAGGTAATTTGAAAATTAGAATTCAATGTGAAAAGTGCTTTAATAGAGATAAGAAGCACAAAGCACACAAGCATAAAAAACAAAAAGAGAACCAATCACAGCATGATGTTCAACCGCCTTGGGAATTCAGGCACTCAGAACAATAGAAGTTTATTCCATCTGCTAATAAGGCCAAATATCAAAGCAAAGAAATGAAAGAACAAGCCAGGGAAAAGAACCAAGATTCCATATAGAGATAATTTCACCCATGTCCTGTACTCCTCCACTTTCAGTTTGAATACCACAAGTTTTTTTTTTTTATGATTTGGTTAGCAGTTCCCTTTGGGCGTGTAATAATCTTGGCTGTTATGTATCAGCAGCTTTTTAATTGGTCTTCCTACTTCCATTTTGGCCAAGCTCCAATCCATTCTTTCCACTGCAGCCCAAAGTCTCTTTTGAAATTGCAAATCAGAACAAGCCACCTGCCCTCTCTTTGTTTCAAACCTTCAGTATTGTCTCATTGCTCTTAGAACATGAAACACCATACAACTTGGACAACCTCACCTGCTCTTCAACCCCATTTCCCCGCCCCTTCTACTTTCCAGCTACACTGATTCTTCCAATTCTGGGATCTGCGGTAGGCTCCTCACTGCCAGAAGTCTTTGCATGTGCTGTTTCTTGACTGCCAAGGTCTCCTGATCTGATCACCCAGTGAACTTCTCCTCATCCTGTATATTCCAATTGAGGGTCATATGTTACCCTTAAAAAATCTGTTCCTTTATTATAACAAGATAGAAGAGATTAGTCAAATCGCAGTGTTTCTAGAGCTAGAAGACCTGGGTTCAAATTATAGCTGTATCACTTACTAGCTCTGTGACTTTGATGTCAACTTCTTCATTGGTAAAGATGGGTAGCAAAATTAGTACCTGCTCCTAGAATAATTATAAAGTTATATGAATCATACATGCAAAACACTTCCCATTTCAAATTTAGAATTCAATCTCTATCAATCTTTTTACTATTTTTTCAAATATCACTTGTCCTTCTCTTAATTATTTTCCCTGCCTCTCTTAATGTTCTGCACTTTTTCTATGATGTATCTGTGAAGAATCTAATTTTACAGATCTGCTTGTACTCACAGTAAAATATTGGTTTAAGGACTCACATCTTGCTTCAACCCCAGGAAAAAAAAAGTCAAGTATTCTCTTTAAATATTACTTCCTTACCATTCTCTCAATTTTCTAGAACTGTATTATTCATGTGGAGAAAATGTTGAGGCTCAATGGAAAAAAGAGCATTGTTTAGACAACCACATCAGCACCCACGTCCCATAAAGGCCAGCTAGTAAATCCTGTTTTGGGCTTCATGGGTTAGGCTTCATGTCACAGGTATTCAACTCTACATTGTAGTGTGAAAGTGGACATTGACAGCATGCAAACATGTGGCTGTGTTCCAACAACACATGACACTTTACTTACAAAAACAGGCAGCAGACTCAACCTGGCCCATTTCTATACTTTGCCAGCCCTTCGCTTGGCACATTCTGGGTCACCTGAGTCTGGCCTTCCATTGCCTTTGCCCTGCTTTACAACTCTCTAAGGATAACTGAAAGCAACGCAACAAATTCTTGTGCATGGACATGAGAATTCTGACTCATGGAGACTTAGTTCACTTGGCCCTCAACCTTGCACAGAAAAAGCCTGTTTCATGTCATGTATTTGTAAGTTCATTTTAATATCTCTTTATTCTATACAAATTTGTCTTTAACTTATTCAAACCAGTTGTAACATTTTACAGATTCCCTAATTAATAATAGGCTAAATCAGACTGGGCATGGTGGTTCACGTCTGTAATCCCAGCACTTTGGGAGGTTGAGGCGGGAGGATCACTTGAGGTCAGGAGTTCAAGACCAGCCTGGCCAACATAGTGAAACCCCCTCTCTACTAAAAATACAACAAAAAAGTAGCTGGGCATCATGGCGCATGCCTGTAATCCCAGCTACTCAGTAGGCCAAGGCAGGAGAATCTTAAACCCAGGAAGTTCTAATTTGATTGCACTGTGGTCGTGGTGGCACAAAAAAGAGAGGCTTGAACCCAGGAAGCAGAGGTTGCAGTAAGCCAAGATTGTACCACCGCACTCCAGCCTGGGCAACAGAGTGAGACTCCATTTTCCATTTCAAATATATAGATAAATCAATCAATCAATCAAATCTTTAATGTGTTCATTTTTCATCTGTATGAGAATTATGATTTGTATCTATTAATATTACGTTTCAACATACATGTGTTGGAATCTCTCAGTCTTCATAACACCTAACTGGTTTTTTCATAGTCTTAAACCTCTTAAACCTCATATATTATGGTGAATTCTCAGTAATACTGGCAATACTAATTCTCTTTTTGACAATGTCCATTCTAGAATTTGGCCATTCACTGCATGCCTTACTTGAAGGATTATGCTTCTAATGTCTAACATTTTATTTCCACATTTCCTGTTTCATTGCACCTTGTTTTATACTCTCTTATTCTTCCTCATGGACACAGTTTCTGCAGATAAGCCTTTGAATTTCTTAAACATACCTAAGAAAATAAGCTCCATCTGGGCAAGGCATCCTGAACAGTGCCTGACACATGTCCACACTCAAAAAATAGTTGCTGCCTTACATTAAGTTTTTCCAGACGGGTTGGTCTAATTGTTCTAATTGTTTATTTTGCAGGCTCCTTGGCATTAATTTCCTGTGCTTTATTTACAAACCATTCTGACATAGCACATCTGCACTTAACTGCACATACATATGAAAACTTTGAGTGGAATGCATTATTTTTCACTTTCTCTTGGTGATCACACATATGTACATGCACACATACACACACTACTTTTGTTTATGCCTCCACCAACCCTCTGAGTCTCCTATCTAGTATTGGCCTTTTAATGGCAATTTGAGATTCCAATTTTGTAGAGACAAAGAGGATATCCCATATCCAGCCACTGAATCAGGGGTGATTTCGTTCAAGACTTGGTTTCAAGGCTAAGACTGCAGTCTCATATTTCCCTAGGTCTTCAGCTTTCTGAAATCATAAGCCTGGCAACAATCTGCAGAGTTTCTTCTAGTGGGTTTACAGAGCAGTCCCATACCAACTCTACCTTCTAAGCCATAAGCATGCCTCTGTTTTCTTCATATTTTTAACCTGATTACCTGGAGACACTGTCCTCCTAGCCAGGGCTGCCTGAATCCAGACCAGGAGCTCAGCATGAGATGTTCATTCTGTTTCCAAGCCTAGCTATGTCTTTGTTGGTATTTCTGGCTTGACATTTCATCTATCATGACTTTGTTTCTGAAACTGAGAGATTAAGTCAAAGTATGATAATACCATAATATTTTGACCACAACTGTGTTTATTATTCACATTGTATAACATGACTCATTTGCATATTAACAAAATAAAATAAAACTTTGCATTAACAGAAAAGTCCGCTAGTTACACTACTTAGAAAGACATAAATAGAAGTGACGAAAAAAAAAACTTAATGGGAGCTTGATACATTTTTTTTTCACGTGCCACCACGACCACAGTGCAATCAAATTAGAACTCAGGATTAAGAAACTCACTCACTACTGCATAACTACATGGAAACTGAACAACCTGCTCCTGAATGACTACTGGGTAAATAATGAAATGAAGGCAGAAATAAATAAGTTCTTTGAAACCAATGAGAACAAAGACACAACATACCAGAATCTCTGAGACACATTTGAAGCAGTATCTAAAGGGAAGTTTATAGCATTAACTGCCCACAAAACAAAGCAGGAAAAATCTAAAATCGACACCCTAGCATCACAATTAAAAGAACTAGAGAAGCAGGAGTAAACAAATTCAAAAGCTAGCAGAAGACAATAACTAAGATAATTAATTTTAAAATAACCTTTAGAAAAGCTAATGAATATTGCACTGATATCTACAAACTGATAAAAACTTTGCAGCCATCTCCAACATGCAATATTAAAATATTAAATATTTTTAAATCACTCTAAAAATAATTTTAACCCTTTTTCCCCATAATTTTCCAATTCTAAAGACAATCTACTAGTCTGGTGTACACTTTTGAGCTATTCTGTCTACCACCTATTAAGAAGATAACATCTTAATTCAAAGGAGGTTCATACAAAGAGCAAATTGAGTGCTTAATGAGTTTGCAATGATTCCTTTCAAATAAACTTAGCATATCTGCATTACTGGTCATATATATGAAGAGTGAAGTTTGAATTTGTTCCTTGAAGCTTGTGTAGAAATGGGGAAAGCAGACATTTTTTCACTGTGATGTCTGAAGATACCTGTGTATTATTTGGGTTCTTCTCATCAAAACTCAGAATAACAGATCCTGGCCAGGTATGGTAGATCATGCCTATAATCCCAGCACTTCGGGAGGCTGAGGCAGGTGGATCACCTGAGGTCGGGAGTTTGAGACCAACCTGGCCAACATGGTGAAACCCTGTCTGTACTGAAAATACAAGAAGTATCTGGGTGTAGTGGTGGACACATGTAATCCCAGCTACTTGGGAGGCTGAGGCAGGAGAATTGCTTGAACCTGGAAGGCAGAGGTTGCAGCAAGCTGAGATTGCGCCACTGCACGCCAACCTGGGTGACAAGGGCAAAACTCCATCTCAAAAAAAATAATAATAATCCTGGAGATTTTAAAGATGGGTAATATCAATTAGATTGGCAGAAACTCAGGCTAATTTAACTTCCAAGGGACATTCGACACTATCTATCTGGAGACATTTTTGATTATCAAAGTGGACAGAATATATGGTTGGCATTGAGTGGGTAAGAGGCCAGAGTTGTTGCAAAACATCTTCCAATGCACAGGACACCCCCCATAAAGATTAATCTAGACCTAAATGTCAGTAGGGCAAATGCTGAGAAACTGAGGGGCAGACTTTACAATTCCCATTTGAGAAGCGTTTAATAAAGTTTATGTCTAATTATATATACATATATACACACATATACATATATATACACAGAGGAGATATGCATATATTTCTAAATTTATGTATACAACATCACTGTGTATGTATATGCAGGGTGTTTTAATTTATAGGAAAACATGTTAAGTTGTTATTAAATTTAGGAAATTTCCTCCCACATGTCGTGGTTTATCCCACAAGAGCTTGCTGTGCTCAAAGATACTGTCTTGACTGAGCACTTTCTAATAAACTTGCTGGACCCTCATCACAATCCCAAGTGGGCATTATTATTGTTCCCACAGTGCAGATGAGAATACTGAGATCTAGAAGCTTTCAGTAACTTCCCTGAGGCCATAGGACTGACAAGTGGAGGATTCTCACCCAGTCTAGTTCATCTTATTTATTTTGCATTGTTTAATTGCTGACCCAATAAAGTCATTAAGGCCCTTTTCACTGTTGCCTTCCATCTTTTAGGAATGGTAAATATATGTACTAGGTGGCCCTTCAGAAGCGGTGATATCTGAAACATGAAGAAAACTTCAGCAGTGAAAGGCGGCACACATCAAAGCCACATAAATGAATGTTAATGAGAAGAGTAAACATATAAAACTGCATTTTTTTCAAAAACAATTTCCAAGTCCCTACCAGGTGCCATGCAGATAAAGCAGGGTCACAGAAGTGCTTCTCTGCACAGGTTGAACAGGAGGTGCACTGAGCCACAGTCTTAGCCCGAGGTGTTTCTTATAGCTAAGCCGAGAATTATGTTTGATTCATATTGGCTGGATTTCATTGCAGGATTCTGGAAGGCCCAGAAAACCCAAAAGAAGCAGACTCAGGCCGTGATCAGAAGAATTTTATTATCCAAGTTGCAACATGCAAATATCTTCTTTGCAGTCTGCTTTCCGCAAACATCAAGTGAAAAAAAAAAATAAGCAGGAAAAATGAGAAAAAAAAAAAGCGGTACAGTTCATGCTTCACAAAGTCCTGTAGGTTATTACCATGTTTTAAGTTGTGAGTTGCAAACACAAGCTGTTCTTAAACAAGAACAAAAAGAAAAAGCAGATGGTTTCTTTTTACATCCTGTGAAACTGTTCCTGAATATAAGCGTATGTTCCCTTCTCCCCAGCTGGCATTCCCCATGCAAATGATCAGTTTGGGGGTTTTTTTGGTTTTTTGTTTGTAATTTTGAGGAAAATTCTTGATGCCCATCCCCTATCCCACTCTAAATCCCATAATACCTAGAAATAAGCACAAGGAAAGGCAATCGCCAAAATATTTGTGCAAAGTAAGTCTTTGAGGCATCGTTGCTGTATAGAAGCATGTTTGAGCCTAAGTATCATCCTGACTTTACCATCATTACTATTATTTTTACATTATGTATGTTTTTCTCAACAAACATCTTTCTTGGTACTCAACTGTTTTTGCTATATGTGACATGGTAGAAAGAATGTGAGATTTGCAGTTATAAAGACATGGATTCAAGTTCACTTATTAAATGACTTACCTTTGGGAAAAGTATTTTAAATTTATTTTAAAATATTTTTATTCTCTGTGACCCTCAGTTTTATAATTTGCAAAGTAGAGACAGTAACATCTCCCTTTTCACAGAGATTTAGAAGAGAAATGTATATAAGGTACTGGAACTAAAGCTGACCCTCCATAAATGGTTACTATTTTGAACTCCCAGCAAACTGTTTAACCTCGAACCACTCACTTCTCAAAAATCTGGTTCTTGGACCAGCAGCATCGGCAGGACTCAGAAGCTTATCAGAAATCCAAAAATTTCGATTTCCTAAATTTTGTTCTGCATTGTAAACAAGCCCCCCAGATGATTCTTAATCACATTTCAGTTTGAGAGACACTGCACTAAATCTTATTTGCCTCATTCACATATATAATGAGAGCACTAGCACTTACTTCATAGAAGTATTGGAAGATGAAATAAGATAGTGTATTATTTGTACAGTATTGCAGAAAGTGCCTAGAACATACTACCTTTTAAATAAGTGGTAGTTATTATTGAGCAGTTGCTGTTTTATTGGTATTGTTGATCTGGAAATGTATATGGGAACTTCAAGAGCCTTGAATGGGCTTCAGTTTTGCTCAATTATCTGCATTGTTTTAAAAGAGTTTCCTACAGATGTTAACTATCATCCTGGCTTAGGTGGACTGCAATTGCGTTTGCTTCACTACACATATTAGCAGCCAAAAGAGTGTCTCTCTTGTTACTACTTAAATTCTTCTTGTGCCTTAAGAGGTATAGGAGGAGGAGAATCCAATGTTTCTGAACAGTTTTGTTTCATAGCCAGATAAGAGCTGTTAAAGTCAAAAGCGCTACTTGCTCCAATATTAGTTATCTATGGCTATGTAAAAAAACTATCTCAAACTTAGTACAAAACAAACAAAAAAAGCCATTTAAATCATGCAGTTTCAGGGGATCAGATATTCAGGAGAAGCCTAGCTGTGAAGATCTGGCATGAGATCATGCCTGAGATCACAGTCCATTTGATGACCAGAGCAGGAATCATCTGAAGGCTTGACTGAGGCTGGAGGTTCAGCTTTCAGGGTGGTTCACACACGTGACTGTTGGCTTGAACCAGCAATCAGAGAGAGACGTTGAGAGGTGAAGGAGAGAAAAGCTGTAGTGGCCTTTATAACCTCATCTCACAAGTGACACACCATCATTTCCATTGTATTCTACTGGTCACACACACCAACCCTGGTACAATGTGGGAAGGTACTACAGAAGGGTGTGACTACCAGGAAGCAGAGATTGCTGGGGACCATCTTCAAGGCTGGCTACCGCAGTCTCTGGCCCACTAATTTATACGAAAGTAGATGAGTGTAATGAATAAGATGGAAAACAACGCAACTCCCCAATTGATTATTTCATATCTGGTTCAACTTGTCTCTCTTCCAAGAAGCTTCTCTGCCAAGTTATATTTTTCAATCATCTCCCTCCTATAAATGTTGACAGCATTTGTTCATGCTCTACTCTTTTAAAGATGTCATTTTGCTTGATTTTTATTTCACAAATGCCAGTCTAGTCACCTTGAGGGCAAAAGTTGTGTCAAATTATTTTATGGATTCTTTAAAATTTTCAGTATGTGCTAAGTAGATAGTAGGCACTCATGATAATTATACTTTAAATGATTAAAATATAAGTGTTAGCTAAAAACTAAATTTTGTTGGATTAACTGGCTTAGATTCTACAGAATGGTCAAGGCAAAATGTGATTGTTTGCAATTAATGTTTTGGTTTTTTTTTTAGTTTCACCAATAATCCTATACAATCATTTTTAGGAAAATAGGTCTTGGAAAGCACATTCTAAACATTATAATGCAGTAAAATCTCAGTTTACAAGAATCCAACTAATTATACTCAGTAGTTTAAAACAGAACCAGAATCTACCTAGAATAAATTAACCACATAATTTTATCCTTAGAATGAATATATATATATATCTCAAAATAATATTAGGTTATTTATTCATAAGATGGGCCACCAGGGTATCTGTCAGAGTCAGTGTAAATTCAAACCCACCTCTTTGATCTTTCAAATACGTAGCCTGAACATTCTTTTTTAAATTGTCTTGAAACCTTATAGAACTCTTGGTCATTAAACTGCAGCTTCATGTTGTCCATTATATGCAAGATAAGAAAACATGCCTATTCACACTGAATCCTTGCACATATCTACTTGACGGTCTCGGCCTTGCCTTTCCCATTGCTACAACCTTCTTTCCCTAGATATCCACCACTCACAGAGCTTGCCTCCTCCTGAAGAACTTCACTCAAGTGGCACCATCTCAATGAGACTAACCCTGGTGATGATATTCCATGTAGCAATCATCATTTATACACCCTCAGCATGGGTGATTCCCATTAACCATGCCTAATGGTTTTCTGACCTAGTACATATCACCTTCTAAAAATATATATAATTTACTAATTTGTTATGTTTATTGTCTTTCTCTGGCAAGTGTCAGCTTCCCCAGGACAGGGACTGTTGCCTGTTTTACTTCCCAATGTATCTTAAGTGCCTGAACCAGTGCCTGGAACGTAACATATGCTTAATGGGAATTTTTTTGAGTAAATGAATGAATTGGAATAATCTTTTCACAATATAATTTGAAACAAAAAAAAATCTTTGCTGGCGAGTCTTGAACTAGGTAGATATTTAATCCAACAAAGACTACTTTCCCAATAATTCTGATTAATTACAGCACATCTCTTATCATATGTGGAAAGCAAATATATTATAAATGGAGAAAAATCTAATGTAAAGCATTTTATTTTAATCATTTCCAAAATTAATTAAAGCTACAATACAGAAGTTGGTAGAGTTTATTAGTCAATTCACTCAAAATCACTTTCAACTGTACAAGCAACTGGCTTGATTGACTTGAATTCAATGACTGAAATCAACATTTAACCGAATTGATACACATTCTTTTGATATAAAAGTACATTAACTATTCTGAAGCTCTAAGTAATGATAGGTTTTTCTTTTTTTTAACTTTATCACTAAAACCATAAGTATGACTGATCCCTGCCTTCTGTATTAGAACATATGCAGGAAATTTACTTTTTTGTTCTCAAAATGGTAATTCCAGGAGACAATAAAGCCAATATATTTGAAAAGAAATGACATTAAAATAACAATGTAACTTTGGAATCAAATATTAATGTTTTTATAAATGTTTATTGTGCTGTTAAATTAAATGAATTCCATACATGGACAAAGCAAACTATGTATATTCTGCCATGAAAGAAATGGTAAATCAAACAACTGGGTATTTAACAACCATTTACCTACTTTCAACACTTGCAATTTCCTCATTCCCAAATTAATCCCTAGGAGATAAAGTATGGAAAAATGTAAAAATGAATGAAAATACTCTTATGACATGGAGATTTGTGTAATTATTGGAGTCCAGAATTTACAAATTACATCTTGTGGTGACTGGTGTTTAGCTTGCTTTGTTAACCTTTCATTCATGTAAAAGCTGAATTAATTTTCCCTGAATGACACTGTTCTCTTTGGAAGATTATGTTTAACCACTTACATTAACATTCTAAACTTCTCTCGTATAATAGAAGCAAAATACACACAATTAAGGCAACCACATTAAAAGACCTATGATCCCAAGAGTTGACATATTTTTAATTATAATAATTTCTAGCAAATGTGTGTGAAACTTTTTTGACTTCCATTTCTTGGATGGCCCCAATTCAGTAAATTTTTTGCCTGCCAATAAATAGAGAAGAGCATGCCTGATTTTGCCTGCCAATAAATAGAGAAGAGCAAGGCAGTATGCTGTAGTGCACAAAAAGGTTTAGGTAGATAAATGTCCCAAAGAATCCACTGATACAACACAAGTCCCTGATTAATGTATGATAGAAGAATGTAATGCTGGAAGACATACTCAATAGTTTAGAATGCCTCCAACATTAATTCAGTTCAGCAAATATTTTTGAGAGCCTATAAATTCAATTTCACAATCTTAAGGTCCTTTTCTATTGAACTGATGTTGCAAATTTGTCGTAACACTGTTGTTAGAAGAAATTCTAAATTTCTTATCAATGAAATTGACTTTGCTATGACCATCATCTACTCATCCACCAATGATGTAGTGGTTGATGTCATAAGAAAAATAGTATTGAGAGCCGTGCACGGTGGCTTGAGAGGTAATGACAACCTGGCCAAGCTCTAAGACAAAACAACCATTTCTGAGGGGATGCTTTCTCTTCAATATTCTACCAACCATCACCTAAGGAAGACAAGCTCTGAATGGCTTGGCTACAGTGTCAGTGCCAGTGTCAGAAACTACAGCATGGGGCAGATAGATTCCTTTTTCTAAGATCACCACAGGTCAAGGAAGGACAGAATGGGAAGCAGCAGCTGAGATCACCAAACTCTCTAATTTAATGCTTAAGAGGAGTGATGCCCAACAAACAGAAAATGGCTTCTCCAAATCCAGGAATTAAGTTGCAAAACTGGGGCCTCAGATTTTATTCTCAGATTTTATTCTGTGAGACCATGATGCCTCATGAACGATAACGTGCTGAGGAATTCTCAGTCTTCTGTCTCTGCCTTTCCAGCCAGTTAGACTAAATCGAAGCTTATTATGTGGCCCCCAGTTTTCCTGCATCAGGATCTCTGGTGTGTTTGTTCAAGGTGCAGAATCCCAGAAGGCAAAGTCCTTCCACCTGCATTTTTAACAAGGCTAATTCTGATGCACACTCAAGCTTGATGACCACTGCTCTAGGCATAATTGAGTCCTAATTCATTCTTTTATTAACTCTTTTCTGAGCCCTTGTTGTGAGATGAAGTATGTTAAGCACTGTGACAAACACAGATATAGAAAAGAACCTTTAGGCATTACTAATACACTTTCCTGGGTTTAGATTGTAAATGCATTATCTGCCAACAGGATTACTATAACTTTTTTAAATCTCAGGGGAAAAAGTGTGTACATGTGTGCAAGTATATACCAAAACAAATATGTTGTGTTACAACTCTTTTGATGACAAGTCACCAAATACTAACTGGAGCAGGAATTTATTTTAAAGAATATTGATACCTATAAACCAGGCTGGAAATCAATGGGGCTTCAGACACACCCAGAATGAGGAACACAAATGCTGTGAGAACACTCACTCCATTATTTATCTAGGTCTTTCTGTTGGTATATGCTTCATTCTTCTCCTCTTTCCTGCCCCCTTTCCCCTTTCTTCTCCCCTCTACAAGCTGAGGCAGCTCCACTGACTTCCTGTTCATTTCACTTGTTCACCCCCATTCCCTACAAACACACACTGACCCATTTTTCAAACTCATTGAACTCTTTCTTGCCACAAATCATCTGCATTCACTATGCCCTCTGCCTGGCATGCACTTTGCATAACAGCTGCTTTCTCCATCATTATAATTCAGTTCAAATAGTTACTCTTAAAAGAGGAGTTCCCTAGGTATGTACTACTGGGTATTTACTCTGTGCAATGGGTGGCTCACAAAATCCCTGAATAATGAACAATCAGTTTCCATTTAATTATTCATATTCTATTCCACTGTTTATTTACTTTATAGAATTTATCCAAACCTGAAAGTATCTTGTTTATCTATTAGTTTACCCTTGTAACTCCTGTCTTCTCCCATTAGAGTGTGGGCCCCATGCAGTGGTGGGCTACTGCTAGCTGACACAGGCTCATGAGAGCCGATTGTCAAATATGAGGAGTTTTGTGAACTAGTTGTTACACTTGAAGCTTGAAATTGGTCATGGCAGATATACTTGCAACATGGAAACTGGCAAATGCTACAAGTCAGGACTTTTTTTTTTTTTTAATATTCCCAGTGAGTTGGCACACCACTGGCCCCATGAAAGCAGAGATCTTCTTTCCTTTTTCTCTCTTGCACTCTTAGCACCAGGTTGCAGTCAATAAGTTGTTGGATGAATACATGCATGACTATTATTACTTTAGACAACTCCTTTTGTCTCAAAAACAATATTCATAGGAAAATTACTCATTTGCTCAACAAGAATAAGGTACTCATGCTTGAACAATTAACTATTTAAAAAGATACCAGGATCATGTTTTAACTCAATGCTGGCCTACACTTAGCTAGCTGTGGTGATGGAGGCAGCGGTACCATTTCTAGTAAAAGGACTGGGTAAAGAAAAGGGAAAAAAATGATTGCTGCACTTATTTCTTCCACTGGATGAGGCTCTTCTTGAAGCTGAGATGATTTTGTATTCCACTTGGTGGTCTGCCTACTCACCAGCACACTTTAAGAATATTATTTATTTAGGTTAGAATGCAATTATATATTACCATTATCAAGTCTTATACTAGTATGCCATGGACACAAAAATAAATTCAGAAAATTTTTCTAAGACACTCCCCACTGGCCAGCAAGCTCTTTAGTAATAATTATCTGAGGATAGAGGGAGACTCCATTTGAAACCTTTTTTTCTAAATATTTTTTCTAAATATTCTAAACCTTAATTTCTAAATATTTGCAAACTATGGATCTGACAAAGGTCTAATATCCAGATTCTATAAGGAACTTAAAAATTAACAAGCAAAAACCTAACAATCTTATTAAAAATGGGCAAAGAGGCTGGGAGTGGTGGCTCACACCTGTAATCCTGGCAATTTGTGAGGCCGAGGCAGATGGATCACCTGAGGTCAGAAATTTAAGACCAGCCTGGCCAACATGGTGAAACCCTGTCTCTACTAAAAATACAAAAAAAAAAAAAAAAAAAAAATTAGCCGGGCATGGTGGCAGGCACCTGTGATCCCAGCTACTCAGGAGACTGAGGCAGTAAGAATTACTTGAAACCAGGAGGTGGAAGTTTCAGTAAGCTGAGAATGCTCCATTGCACTCTAGCCTGGGTGACAAGAGCGAAACTCCATCTTAAAAAAAAAAAAAAGAAAAAGAAAAAAAAGGGGCGGAGCAAGATGGCCGAATAGGAACAGCTCCAGTCTCCAACTCCCAGCGCGAGCGACACAGAAGACCGGTGATTTCTGCGTTTTCAGCTGAGGTACTGGGTTCATCTCACTGGGGAGTGCCGGATGATCAGTGCTGGTCAGCTGCTGCAGCCCGACCAGCGAGAGCTGAAGCAGGGGGAGTCATTGCCTCACCTGGGAAGTGCAAGAGGGAAGGGAATCCCTTTTCCTAGCCAGGGGAACTGAGACACACAACACCTGGAAAATCGGGTAACTCCCACCCCAATACGGTGCTTTAAGCAAACAGGCACACCAGGAAATCATATCCCACACCTGGCCGGGAGGGTCCCACACCCACGGAGCCTCCCTCATTGCTAGCACAGCAGTCTGTGATCTACCGGCAAGGCAGCAGTGAGGCTGGGGGAGGGGCGCCCGCCATTGCTGAGGCTTAAGTAGGTAAACAAAGCTGCTGGGAAGCTCGAACTGGGTGGAGCTCACAGCAGCTCAAGGAAACCTGCCTGTCTCTGTAGACTCCACCTCTGGAGACAGGGCACAGTAAACAATAACAAACGCAGCTGAAACCTCTGCAGACGCAAACGACTCTGTCTGACAGCTTTGAAGAGAGCAGTGGATCTCCCAACACGGAGGTTGAGATCTGAGAAGGGACAGACTCCCTGCTCAAGTGGGTCCCTGACCCCTGAGTAGCCTAACTGGGAGACATCCCCCACTAGGGGCAGTCTGACACCCCACACCTCACAGGGTGGAGTACACCCCTGAGAGGAAGCTTCCAAAGCAAGAATCAGACAGGTACACTCGCTGTTCAGAAATATTCTATCTTCTGCAGCCTCTGCTGCTGATACCCAGGCAAACAGGGTCTGGAGTGGACCTCAAGCAATCTCCAACAGACCTACAGCTGAGGGTCCTGACTGTTAGAAGGAAAACTATCAAACAGGAAGGACACCTACACCAAAACCCCATCAGTACATCACCATCATCAAAGACCAGAGGCAGATAAAACCACAAAGATGGGGAAAAAGCAGGGCAGAAAAGCTGGAAATTCAAAAAATAAGAGCGCATCTCCCCCGGGAAAGGAGTGCAGCTCATCGCCAGCAACGGATCAAAGCTGGATGGAGAATGACTTTGACGAGATGAGAGAAGAAGGCTTCAGTCCATCAAATTTCTCAGAGCTAAAGGAGAAATTACGTACCCAGCACAAAAAAACTAAAAATCTTGAAAAAAAAGTGGAAGAATTGATGGCTAGAGTAATTAATGCAGAGAAGGTCATAAACGAAAGAGATGAAAACCATGACATGAGAAATACGTGACAAATGCACAAGTTTCAGTAACCGACTCGATCAACTGGAAGAAAGAGTATCAGCGATTGAGGATCAAATGAATGAAATGAAGCGAGAAGAGAAACCAAAAGAAAAAAGAAGAAAAAGAAAGGAACAAAGCCTGCAAGAAGTATGGGATTATGTAAAAAGACCAAATCTACGTCTGATTGGGGTGCCTGAAAGTGAGGGGGAAAATGGAACCAAGTTGGAAAACACTCTTCAGGATATCATCCAGGAGAACTTCCCCAACCTAGTAGGGCAGGCCAACATTCAAATCCAGGAAATACAGAGAACGCCACAAAGATACTCCTCGAGAAGAGCAACTCCAAGACACATAATTGCCAGATTCACCAAAGTTGAAATGAAGGAAAAAATCTTAAGGGCAGCCAGAGAGAAAGGTCGGGTTACCCACAAAGGGAAGCCCATCAGACTAACAGCAGATCTCTCGGCAGAAACTCTCCAAGCCAGAAGAGAGTGGGGGCCAATATTCAACATTCTTAAAGAAAAGAATTTTAAACCCAGAATTTCATATCCAGCCAAACTAAGTTTCATAAGTGAAGGAGAAATAAAATCCTTTACAGATAAGCAAATGCTTAGAGATTTTGTCACCACTAGGCCTGCCTTACAAGAGACCCTGAAGGAAGCACTAAACATGGAAAGGAACAACCGGTACCAGCCATTGCAAAAACATGCCAAAATGTAAAGACCATCGAGGCTAGGAAGAAACTGCATCAACTAACGAGCAAAATAACCAGTTAATATCATAATGGCAGGATCAAGTTCACACATAACAATCTTAACCTTAAATGTAAATGGACTAAATGCTCCAATTAAAAGACACAGACTGGCAAACTGGATAAAGAGTCAAGACCCATCAGTCTGCTGTATTCAGGAGACCCATCTCACACGCAGAGACATACATAGGCTCAAAATAAAGGGATGGAGGAAGATTTACCAAGCAAAAGGAGAACAAAAACAAGCGGGGGTTGCAATACTGGTCTCTGATAAAACAGACTTTAAACCATCAAAGATCAAAAGAGACAAAGAAGGCCATTACATAATGGTAAAGGGATCAATTCAACAGGAAGAGCTAACTATCCTAAATATATATGCACCCAATACAGGAGCACCCAGATTCATCAAGCAAGTCCTTAGAGACTTACAAAGAGACTTAGACTCCCATACAATAATAATGGGAGACTTCAACACTCCACTGTCAACATTAGACAGATCAACAAGACAGAAAGTTAACAAGGATATCCAGGAATTGAACTCATCTCTGCAGCAAGCAGACCTAATAGACATCTATAGAACTCTCCACCCCAAATCAACAGAATATACATTCTTCTCAGCACCACATCGTACTTACTCCAAAATCGACCACGTAATTGGAAGTAAAGCACTCCTCAGCAAATGTACAAGAACAGAAATTATAACAAACTGTCTCTCAGACCACAGTGCAATCAAACTAGAACTCAGGACTAAGAAACTCAATCAAAACCGCTCAACTACATGGAAACTGAACAACCTGCTCCTGAATGACTACTGGGTACATAACGAAATGAAGGCAGAAATAAAGATGTTCTTTGAACCAATGAGAACAAAGATACAACATACCAGAATCTCTGGGACACATTTAAAGCAGTGTGTAGAGGGAAATTTATAGCACTAAATGCCCACAAGAGAAAGCAGGAAAGATCTAAAATTGACACTCTAACATTGCAATTAAAAGAACTAGAGAAGCAAGAGTAAACACATTCGAAAGCTAGCAGAAGGCAAGAAATAACTAAGATCAGAGCAGAACTGAAGGAGATAGAGACACAAAAAACTCTCCAAAAAATCAATGAATCCAGGAGTTGGTTTTTTGAAAAGATCAACAAAATTGACAGACCGCTAGCAAGACTAATAAAGAAGAAAAGAGAGAAGAATCAAATCGACGCAATTAAAAATGATAAAGGGGATATCACCACCGACCCCACAGAAATACAAACTACCATCAGAGAATACTATAAACACCTCTACGCAAATAAACTGGAAAATCTAGAAGAAATGGATAATTTCCTGGACACTTACACTCTTCCAAGACTAAACCAGGAAGAAGTTGAATCCCTGAATAGACCAATAGCAGGCTCTGAAATTGAGGCAATAATTAATAGCCTACCAACCAAAAAAAGTCCAGGACCAGATGGATTCACAGCTGAATTCTACCAGAGGTACAAGGAGGAGTTGGTACCATTCCTTCTGAAACTATTCCAATCAATAGAAAAAGAGGGATTCCTCCCTAACTCATTTTATGAGGCCAACATCATCCTGATACCAAAGCCTGGCAGAGACACAACAAAAAAAGAGAATTTTAGACCAATATCCCTGATGAACATCGATGCAAAAATCCTCAATAAAATACTGGCAAACCGGATTCAGCAACACATCAAAAAGCTTATTCACCATGATCAAGTGGGCTTCATCCCTGGGATGCAAGGCTGGTTCAACATTCGCAAATCAATAAACATAATCCAGCATATAAACAGAACCAAAGACAAGAACCACATGATTATCTCAATAGATGCAGAAAAGGCTTTTGACAAAATTCAACAGCCCTTCATGCTAAAAACGCTCAATAAATTCGGTATTGATGGAACGTACCTCAAAATAATAAGAGCTATTTATGTCAAACCCACAGCCAATATCATACTGAATGGGCAAAAACTGGAAAAATTCCCTTTGAAAACTGGCACAAGACAGGGATGCCCTCTCTCACCACTCCTATTCAACATAGTGTTGGAAGTTCTGGCTAGGGCAATTAGGCAAGAGAAAGAAATCAAGGGTATTCAGTTAGGAAAAGAAGAAGTCAAATTGTCCCTGTTTGCAGATGACATGATTGTATATTTAGAAAACCCCATTGTCTCAGCCCAAAATCTCCTTAAGCTGATAAGCAACTTCAGCAAAGTCTCAGGATACAAAATTAATGTGCAAAAATCACAAGCATTCTTATACACCAGTAACAGACAAACAGAGAGCCAAATCAGGAATGAACTTCCATTCACAATTGCTTCAAAGAGAATAAAATACCTAGGAATCCAACTGACAAGGGATGTAAAGGACCTCTTCAAGGAGAACTACAAACCACTGCTCAGTGAAATAAAAGAGGTCACAAACAAATGGAAGAACATACCATGCTCATGGATAGGAAGAATCAATATCGTGAAAATGGCCATACTGCCCAAGGTAATTTATAGATTCAATGCCATCCCCATCAAGCTACCAATGAGTTTCTTCACAGAATTGGAAAAAACTGCTTTAAAGTTCATATGGAACCAAAAAAGAGCCCGCATATCCAAGACAATCCTAAGTCAAAAGAACAAAGCTGGAGGCATCACGCTACCTGACTTCAAACTATACTACAAGGCTACAGTAACCAAAACAGCATGGTACTGGTACCAAAACAGAGATATAGACCAATGGAACAGAACAGAGTCCTCAGAAATAATACCACACATCTACAGCCATCTGATCTTTGACAAACCTGAGAGAAACAAGAAATGGGGAAAGGATTCCCTATTTAATAAATGGTGCTGGGAAAATTGGCTAGCCATAAGTAGAAAGCTGAAACTGGATCCTTTCCTTACTCCTTATACGAAAATTAATTCAAGATGGATTAGAGACTTAAATGTTAGACCTAATACCATAAAAATCCTAGAGGAAAACCTAGGTAGTACCATTCAGGACATAGGCATGGGCAAAGACTTCATGTCTAAAACACCAAAAGCAACGGCAGCAAAAGCCAAAATTGACAAATGGGATCTAATTAAACTAAAGAGCTTCTGCACAGCAAAAGAAACTACCATCAGAGTGAACAGGCAACCTACAGAATGGGAAAAAATTTTTGCAATCTACTCATCTGACAAAGGGCTAATATCCAGAACCTACAAAGAACTCAAACAAATTTACAAGAAAACAAACAACCCCATCAAAAAGTGGGCAAAGGATATGAACAGACATTTCTCAAAAGAAGACATTCATACAGCCAACAGACACATGAAAAAATGCTCATCATCACTGGCCATCAGAGAAATGCAAATCAAAACCACAATGAGATACCATCTCACACCAGTTAGAATGGCGATCATTAAAATGTCAGGAAACAACAGGTGCTGGAGAGGATGTGGAGAAATAGGAACACTTTTACACTGTTGGTGGGATTGTAAACTAGTTCAACCATTATGGAAAACAGTATGGCGATTCCTCAAGGATCTAGAACTAGATGTACCATATGACCCAGCCATCCCATTACTGGGTATATACCCAAAGGATTATAAATTATGCTGCTATAAAGACACATGCACACGTATGTTTATTGAGGCACTATTCACAATAGCAAAGACTTGGAATCAACCCAAATGTCCATCAGTGACAGATTGGATTAAGAAAATGTGGCACATATACACCATGGAATACTATGCAGCCATCAAAAAGGATGAGTTTGTGTCCTTTGTAGGGACATGGATGCAGCTGGAAACCATCATTCTTAGCAAACTATCACAAGAACAGAAAACCAAACACCGCATGTTCTCACTCATAGGTGGGAACTGAACAATGAGATCACTTGGACTCAGGAAGGGGAACATCACACACCGGGGCCTATCATGGGGAGGGGGGAGGGGGGAGGGATTGCATTGGGAGTTATACCTGATGTAAATGACGAGTTGATGGGTGCAGCACACCAACATGGCACAAGTATACATATGTAACAAACCTGCACGTTATGCACATGTACCCTACAACTTAAAGTATAATAATAATAAATAAATTTTAAAAAAAAATTCCACATCCCATATCAGTCAGAATGGCTATTAATAAAAAGCCAAAAAATAATAGAAACTGGTGAGGTTGTGGAAAAAACTGAATGCTTCTATAGTACTGGTGAAAACATAAATTAGTTTAGCCACTGTGGGAAGCAGTGTGGAGATTTCTCAAAGAACTCAAAACAGAACTACCATTTGATCCAGCAATTCCATTACTGGGTATATATACAAAAGAAAATAAATAATTCTACCAAAAAGACACATGTATTTGTATGTTCACTGCAGCACTATTTACAATAGCAAAGACATGGAATCAACCTAAATGCCCATCAGTGGTGGACTGGATAAAGAAAATGTACCATATATACACCATGGAATACTACGCAGCCATAAAAAAAGAATGAGATCATGTCTTTTGCAGCCACATGGATAAAGCTAGAGGCTATTATCCTAAGTGAATTAACGCGGGAACAGAAAACCAAATACTTCATGTTCTCACTTACAAGTGGGAGCTAAACATTGACTACACATGGACACAAAGAAGAGAATAATAGACACCAGGGCCTGAGGTGTGGGGAGCGGGGTTGGAAACTGAGTATTGAAAAACTACCTATGGGGTACTATGCTTATTACCTGGTTGATGAAATCATCTGTACACCAAACCCCCATGACATGCAATTTACCTATACAACAAACCTGCACACAAACCCCTGACCCGAAAAAACAAATTGGAAAAAAAAAATTAAAAAAGAAACCTTTCCTCTAAAGCTTCTAGGGTTTATTTAAGGAAACTAGTGAATCTAGGGACACTCATCTGTTGCCTAAACCATTAGGAGAACCCCTCAGGCCAAATTCAACACGCATTCCCTCCATACTCCAATTTGTGCTAACAAGCCACATATTGCGGGCCCTTACGAAAATAATGAGCCATTTTTGGTAAGTAACTTTATTTTTAATTTTTCCCTTGTCCAAATATGTAGTAATAACAAGGGTGATGCGGAGCCCTTTTATAATTCTGCCCCTTAGGTGAGGGATTTGGAATAGTCGTTAAAATCCAATTCTCTCTTTCAAAGAGTATAATCAAAGTACTATGTCTCTAAGTGGTTGCTTTACTGCCTGACAGAACATGTTATTTGCCTTTTTCTCCAAAAAGGCTTTCCAGCAAGTGCTCTTGGTAAAACGATCTTGACAAAAGTTTTGGAGAGAAGAGTGATGCTCCAACATAAAACAGTCTGGAATTAAGCAGCCGAGCTGTATTCACAGTTGCTCTTCACATTCGTCAGAAACGTGGAGCTGATTAAATAGAGGTAACTTTTCTCCTCTTTGTCCCATTGATCGTTCTCCAGGCTTGGCCCGTAAGCAGGTTTTTCTGTGAATTGTGGTCCACTGGAAAAATCAGTTAACATAAAGATATTTGAAAGTTTTCTCTTCCATGGCCCCGGAGCAGGTGGAAGCACTTCACAGCAATGACAACAATCTTGGAAGGATAGTTTTCTGAAATTCACCTGCAATAAACTGCCTGCTAAAGATGGAAGGCCAGGAGGGCATGACCTGGGGATGCTCCCACCACCTCTCAGGTCTCTGAAGATTAGCGATCTCTCTTCTAGTTCTGGGGCAGTAGGCATTTGCCATTAACTACATTTTCTCAAACATATCTGGCAGCCAGGAGTCATTTTAGGAGGGTGCTATAAATTTTAACTCAGAGAAAGAAAAGGCAATCACGATGTTCAGTTTCTGGTAAAGTTTGGCACGTATTATCAAGTAAACTTCTCAGGCTTGATTTTCTAGATAGAAAACTTGTTCTGAATAAAGGCTTTAAAATCTAGTACTAAGTCAAATGCAAAAATAATAATGTCTAAAAGTTATGTTCTCTTGGGACCCCATTAGACAAAGGAGAGGGTCTCCTGTTCAGAAACTAGCTGTGCTGTTTAATTTTCTTCTCCACCCCTGTGTTTCATATCCTTTTATTTTTCTGATAAGGACAAACACACCCCAAGTAAAAGGTTAGCCAACTCAAGCTGCTATTCTCACCCAGATGGTGAGAATCCCAGGGTCACAACAGGTGGGACAATGTAAAGGTTGGCGATGTTCCCTCTGTGGTCACTAGAATTGTCTTAGGCTTAACCTTAGGCCAAGTCCATGCCAGGCCACCCTAACTGAATGACACTGTCTCCTGCAATAGAAATCAGGAATGAACATTTTCATGGTGGTCTTCCAACTTCACTGTATATTTAGAAATGTCTAAGAACATCAGAGAATTACCAATACTGGGCACCCCAGATCCCAGAAGCTTCTATTTAATTGGTCTGGGACTGGACTGGACATCAGTATTTTCTGTTTAAGTGGCACAGAACAAGTACCTTCAAGATTATCAGAATAGGGGAAAAAAAAAAATCTAGACTCACCAGGCTCACTTTGTGATGAGCCAGCTGTGCACACAGAAGGGAGGGGTGTCCACTCATGCTGGCACTGTGTTTGGGTGCATTTACTAAGACACAGGATACGATATTTCGGCTCACCCACACCACGTTGGGGACACATTCCATATACATGGACACAGGAACATATACATGAGTTGAAGGGGCCTGTGGGGAGAATCCACTTTTTGTCCAAAGAGCCAGATGAGCCTCAGCTCCAGGCAGTGATGCCAGGGGGAACTTTGGCAGGTTTTCCAATTTTTAAGAAAACTAAGAATTGGATTTTTCTATGAAATTTCTTGATTTCCTAAGCATCTGCTACAAACATACAATTTTGACAGGTTGCCTAAAATTCCACCAATGAGATATGGATCTGGATATAACAAAAAATGTTTCACCTGCAAGTACTCTCATGCCTTGGAGTGAATTTGCTCAATGCCATGAGCACTGAAATAGAACCATGTAGGATAATAACAATAAAAGAGAGGTTATTTTGCATCAGAAGGGGATGCTTGCTGAGGGGCACTGGGAAGCCAGGGATCGATGTGTGAGCACTGAATACCTGAAAGACAGGCAGAGATGAGATAAACAGAAAGAAAGGAAGAAATAACAATGACATTGGCTATAAGAATAAACCTAATGCACCCCTGCCTTCCTGGAATTGACATCTTTGAAGAAGAGGCGGGCAATATGCAAATAAATATATGTCAAGTGATAAGTGATATTGAAGAAAAAGTAGAGCAAGGGAATAGATAGCGGAGAGTACTTTCTTAGACAGGGTGGTTCCGGAAGATCTCTTTCTTATGAGATGTGAAGTAAGTAAGGGAGCAAGCCAGTGATATTCCTGTAATAAGATGGTTCCTGGCAAAGGAAAGAGGAAGAACAAAGACCCAGAAGTGGGAATGAGCCTGGGAAGATTGAGAAACAGCAGTGAGGTCAGCACAGCAGGGGCAGACTGTATGAGGGAAGAGTGATAGGGCATCAATTCAGAACAGTGAGGAGGGACAGAGATGTGCAAGACTCTGAACCATTGCACAGATACTTGCCTTTACCCTAAGGGAGACAGGTAGGTGCTGGGGGTTTTGAAACAGAAGAATCACATTATCTGACATACTTCAAAAGGATCACTTTGCATTGAGAACTGCTCGTGCTGAGAACATGCTGTTCTCAGCTATGGGAAAAGCTGGGATCCCACCTGAGGATATGCAGCAATCCATGCAATGCAGAATGCCTCCAAAGTCAACTCATATTTCTGCTGGCAGAATACTGGGAAACGCAGACTAGGGAGGCAAAGACAGCGGATGTCCAATGCAGGCTTAACCATCTTCCATTAAACCAGGCAATTACTGCTTGCCTTCAGCCACATCCAGAAACTAACAGCAGAAGAGAGTATGACATTCTCAGCCAGCCCCATCTTAAGGAAAAGAAATTCCTCCACTCATGTTGCAAGGGTCTAAGGGTATTGGAAGTCGGGGTGGTAAAAAGAGAATGATGGCTTTCCTCCGCAAACAGCCACAAATGTTTGAGTTATGGATAACAATTAAGTCCTAATTGGCAATAATGTAAACCTCTTCTGAATGGATGTGGTAAATATTGAAACAAACGAGCTGCTATTTTTCAGACCTGGATGGCAGTCAGTCAAAATGAAAAGCTAATTTCAGCCTTGGAGGCAAACTCTGTATTTTAATCAAGTGTGACAGAGTGGGAACAATAAATTGGCATTTAAGGTGAGGGGCTATTTACTTCCCTGCTGCAATCCTTGTGATAAGTTGCACTGCCCCCCTTGCAAAATGAAAGCAAGCTATGGCTTTGATCCAGAGCATAAACATCTGGGGAACTGGCCAGAGGCAGAGTTCAAAAGCTGAAGGCAAATGGTCCACCTTCCCAGATGTCCAGTGCTGGGAGGACGCCTTGTGCTATGTGGTTGTCCTCGCAATCGCTGGCCGGTATAATTAATCAAAAGTTTATACTGAGAATCATGAAAATAAAGGAGAGAGAGAGAGAGAGAGAGAATGTGTGTGTGTGTGTGTGTGTGTGTGAGAGAGAGAGAGAGAGAGAGAGAGAGAGAGAGAGAGAAAAGTGTGTGTGTGCGCTCTATCATACTGCAACACAGCACTAAAATCTAATTAAGGATCTGAAATAGTAATTTAGTAACTGATATATTCAAGAATTATTAGCTATGTGCCAATTACATCCAAGGCACTGTTATAGGCACCGAGGAATCAGCAGCAAACAAAACTTACAGTCCCTTTTCTCAAGTTAACTTACATTCTAGTGAAAATAACAGCTAAAACTTTGGAGTTCTATGCTGGGGGTCTGGACTGTTCTAAGTGTATGTGCATTGACGTATGTATTTTTCATTATAATCCTATGTGTTAACTACCTTTATTACCTCCAACGTACAACTGAGAATGCTGAGGCACAGAGAGGTTCAGGAATGAGGCCGAGGTCACACAACTATGTCTGCTGGGTACAACAGTAAGCCAGGCAATGACATTGTCCTCTTTAAACTTCAAGTCTAGAGAGGAATCAAGCATGAAACAAGGAATTTCAAGTGTTTCAACTGTTACAAAGGAAATGTATGAAATTGGGGCAGGGGAGGGTAATAAGACCCAATCTAGCTTGAATTTTTTTTTTATTATAGCAATAAAACTTGTATTATGGCCTCTCATAAAAATGCATCTGTTTTCCTGAATAACATGTCTGGCCGATTTGAGGACAATAGTTGGTTTTGTTCTTTGCTAAAACTGGCAGTCCAAAATCCTAATTTCCTCTCTCCATATTCATTTTAACCTCCCTCCCCCAAACCCTATAAGGATGTGCTAAACATGGAAGAGTGAGATGAATATTTTCTAACACATTAAACTTCTAGAATCAAATGGTGTATATAATTTATATATGTAATGTTCTGAAGATTTCATATCTTCTGTGAGTCTGTCTCCATATAAATTATTTATATGTGTTAATATTTCAAGAAAGCCAGTAGGGTTCATGTTACTCTGAATCCCTCATTCTAATACTCAAGAAAGAAAATCAGCTTGTAAAATATTTACTTTATTAATCTTAACATATTGAGGGCACGTTATTAATTGTACAGGATTTAAGGGTATGATTTTTAAAAATGAAAAGAAAAAAGCTGTCCCTCATAATCTCAGGTGCTCACCAAGTGACATGATGCTATGTCCTTGTATAACTCCTGCTGTAATTCTCGAGAGGTGAGGAGATGTAGCGAATCAAAAACAAAAACAAACCAAAACAAAAAAAAAAAAACCAAAAAAAAAAACCAAAAACAACTGACTTTCTAAATAGGCCTTGTTAATTACCTGAAGAAGGAATTGTGAGCTTTTTCACATTAGTGGGGACAATCTTAACACAGTAAAACTCCAAGTTTCCAGATCACATTCTCCAAAGGTGTTTTCAGATGGTTAAGTACCACCCAGAAAATATAAAGTCATAGAGGTCAGTTAGCCATGTCATTAAAAACATTTGGGAAGTCAATCAGCCTCTCTTCCTCCGATTACTGAACTGTTAATGGGAACAATAACTGTGATCTAGTTTAGATATTTGTCCCTGCCCAAATCTCATGTTGAACTGTAATCTCCAATGTTGGAGGTGGAGCCTGGTGGGAAGTGTTTGGATCATGGGTGGCTTGGGCCATCCCACGGGTGACAAGTGAGCTCTCACTCTGGGTTTC
The DNA here is from genome assembly GCF_043159975.1 of Macaca nemestrina. Lineage (NCBI taxonomy): Eukaryota > Metazoa > Chordata > Mammalia > Primates > Cercopithecidae > Macaca > Macaca nemestrina. The sequence goes on along the minus strand of NC_092139.1, from coordinate 9,117,636 downwards.
CATGAGATCTGGTTGGTTAAAAGTATGTGGTATCCCCCTTCCCACTCTTTCTGTCTCTCATTGGCCCCTGCTTTCACCATGTGACATGCCTGCTCCCTCTTGATTGTGAGCTCCCTGAGGCTTCACCAGACTCTGAGCAGATGCTGCACCATGCTTCCTGTAAAGCCTGCCAAACTGCTTTCTTTATAAATTAAACCTCCTTTCTTCATAGATTACCCAGTCTTGGGTATTTCTTCTTTCCAAATCTAAAATAAAATTCAGGCTGCGCACACTGGCTCATGCCTGTAATCCCAGCACTTTGGGAGGCCAAGGAGGGCAGATTACTTGAGGTCAGGAGTTCAAAACCAGCCAGGCCAACATGGTAAAACCCTGTCTCTACTAAAAATATATTTAAAAAATTACCTGGCCGTGGTGGTGGGCACCTGTAATTCCAGCTACTCAGGAGGCTGAGGCAAGAGAATCACTTGAACCAAGGAGGCAGAGGTTGCAGTGAGCCATGACTGTGCCACTGCACTCCAGCCTGGGTGACAGAGTGAGACTCTGTCTCAAAAAAATAATAATAAAATGTAATAATTTTTTAACTTTTAAGTTCACAGGTACATGTACAGGATGGGCATGTTTATTACAAAGGTAAATATGTGTCATGGGGTTTGTTGTACAGATTATTTCATCACCCAGGTATTAAGCCTAGTATTCATTAGTTATTTTTCCCGTTCGTCTCCTTCCTCCCATCCTCCCCCTCGGACAGGCCCCAGTGTGTGTTGTTTCACTCTATGTGTCCATGTATGCTCATCATTTAGCTCCCACTCGTAAGTCAGAACCTGAAGTATCTGGTTTTCTGTTCCTGCGTTAGTTTGCTAAGGATAATGGCCTCTAGCGCCAGTATTTCTTTATAGCAATGCAAAAACAACTTAATGTAAACTATATCCATCTCATAAGGCTGATAGTTCAACTGGTCAATATACAAAAACCCCTAGACCAAGCACAAAGTTGTACACACACGTAAGTTATGTTGTCATGTAAATTTATTTTTTTTTGATACAGAGTCTCTCTCACCCAGGCTGGAGTGCAATGGTATGATCTCTGCTCACTGCAACCTCTTCCTCTCGGGTTCAAGAGATTTGCCTGCCTCAGGCACCTGAGTACCTTGGATTACAGGCGTGCACCACCACACCTGGCTAGTTTTTGTGTTTTTAGTAGAGATGGGGTTTCATCATGTTGACCAGGCTGGTATCGAACTCCTGACTTCAAGTGATCGCCTGCCTTGGCCTCCAAAGTACTGAGATTATAGGCATGAGTCATCATGCCTAGCCCACTTTACACATATTTACTGGACACCTACTCTACTCTCTTCTATCTGTGAATGAGAGAGCAACAAAGACAAGTTCTTTACTTATTACCATATACTCTTACAGGGAAAACAAACAATAGATAAACAAGACAATTTCAGCTTTGGTTAATGGCTATTCATAAAATTTAAAAAGGCTTATGAGAAAGGATGCCTCCTCGGACATCAGGGAAGCTGCAGAAGCCTCGCTGTAGGGGTGACATTTGAGGTGAGACCTGAATGGTAGAGAAAGTCTTGGCCAGAAGAACAATTAGAAAGAAGTGTTCGACACAGAGAACAGCAAAGGCGAGAATCTTCCTCCAAAATATATTAGCTTGTATTGTGGAGCAAAGAAGCCCCCTGGACTGGGGGAGAAGGGTGAGAGATGAGGTGTCAGAGGAGACCGGGGACGAGGTCCAGACATGAAGACTGGCGAGAAGTTGGCTTCTATGCCAAGTATGCTGGGAGGCCATGAGACACCTGCAGGCTTGGAAACAACACTCTTCAACCTACATCTTAAAAGACAACTCTGGTTGTTTCAGCCATTTTCCCAGGTCACCAGAGGTAAACACATCTTTTCCAGACACAGAAGGTAGACTGTTTGAGGGATTTATTGAGAATGTAAATCTCACGGGTGTCAGAGCTAGAGGAGGCCTCTAGAAGGTGAAGTCCAACATCTTCATCTTACAGAGAAGGAAACATGCACATATCTCCCAATACATCAGGCTCAGACTTGAGAGAAATGTTGATTGCTTTGCAAATGCAGGTGTTGAATTAATTCAAGGTGTGGCCTGAAAGCATAAGCTGCACCTGTGTTCCAGAAACAGGAGGAACCTTGCTAGGTTCTTTATTACCCCATGGAAACAAATGGGCTGCTGCTTCCTAAGTTTTCCTAAGAATATGTCTCCAGCCCCTACCATCAATACTCAGTGTCAAGCAGGGTCTTGCATACGCCAGCTGTGTGCAGAGACCCACCTGAGCAAAGATATAGAAAAAGAAAAGAAATATGCATCAGGGCTCTGCTCCCCAAATTAAGTCTGTGCAGGAAGGACCCAGCCATTAGAGTGCAAGTTCATATGCCAGTTCTGACTGCATTAGGGCATTGGGTCCCAATCTAATGTCATGCTTTCATTAGGTAAGCACATGATCTTCAGGGTGGGAAAAAGGAAAAAATTTAAAAGATCACACCCACATTCTGTTACTGCATTGCACCTCAGAAACCTGAGCTTGGCAGATGGAAGTTAAAAAGAAGTGCTAGTTGCCTGAAGCATGTCTTAATTTGTTATGTTGGTTCTATTTGTTTCTCATTTTAATGGTTCACTTAGCCAAACTGGGGCTGGAAAAAAAAATCAATCTTTGAAGATGCCCAAACTTTGTTGAAAATAATTTTGAATTAAGGTATCTAGAGAAAAATGAGTTTGGATAGATTTTACTATTTAATTTACACCATCTAGAAGATTATATAAATCCAGTGCTGGAGTCCCCAACAGGAAGATGAAGTACACAGATGGGGTACCGACAAAGCTGGGGCATTATTTTTTATTGTGGGGGGGAAGAAATAAATACTTTGCCATGTTCAAAAGTCTAAGTAATCATTACGGGGGGGAAGAAATTTGTTGGACATCCACTCATGCTTGTATTATTGATTACTCTGAACTTCACATGAAGTAGGAAGTTAGGTCATAATCCTAATAATACTGCTAAGGGCTTCTAAGGGGCTTAATCTGAGGACTGTCATAGTCAATGGGATAATGTCAGTAAAGTGTCGTGATTTCTTCCAAAGACTATGGTTGATAAATGTTAGCATTTGTCCTTTACCTGCCTTTTCTCTAAGCTCAGTCCACCTACTAATATAACATTATTCAAAACTTACCTGTATTTTTCATTTTATAGTTTCAAAGCAGTTTTGGGGAACCATCATCCTATGTGATTTTTACAATAAGCCTGCAAGGGAACACACACTAAGAGGCTCTGGCAATGACTGGATTGCTCATGGCATGTTAGAGTTATTTTTTTTAATACAGGCTGAATTGCCTTCTCCCTTACTATAGGTTTCAAGGAAATAGGGTGATGGGGAGGAGGAAGTTGTGAGTTTATTTATCATAAATATGAGTAATAAGATCAATTTTAAGAACATTTTCCTATGACAGAGTTTTACGATACATATTCTCTAAGACACATTTTGTAATTCTGGAGTTAACACATGTCTTGGGGATAAAGGTTGGAGTCCTAAATTAAGATTAAGCAAGTCTGTGTAGTCTAAGAGTTTGGTGGCTCTGAAAAGGTTTATCTTCTTTACATGGACTATGAGAAAACATGAGAAGATGATCTAACTTATGAAAAAGAATTGAGCGTAATCAAATTTCATTTTACCTGAAACCTTTGCCCCATATTTCATTCACAAGTTTTAAATACTCTGTATCCTTCTCTATCTTGTTTATAGAGAAAGATGCTGCACATCACTGCACCTGAATAAAAAAGAATTTGTAGGTCTTCAGGATTGCTTCCCCTTTGCAAAATCCCTTGCCTAACTTATGATTCCTTTCATCAAGGCTGAGTCACAAGAAGATATGAGAGTGGAGACAGGAGAAGACAGAAATGGAGATTTCATTTTCTCTACTCAAAAAGAAGACAACTTTCTGATTCCACAATAGGAGGCCAAGGTGTTATGAACCTTGTTACACAGACAGGCTTAAGTGATTTTCCCAAAATCTCATAGCTGGAAAATTACCACGAGGGGATAAGAACTCTGCCCCTTCAACTCCACCTCTGGAGCCACGCCATACAGGGAAATAAATAGTCCCATTTAACTTGGATCTAATGGGTGATCTGTTGAAAGATAAATGTCCACTTTTTTAAGCTGACATGATCTTGAAACTGCGCTTGAAAATTATGATAGAATCCTAGTGTGGAAAGCCCACCCCCTCCTGCGTCAGTCATTTCATTTTCATCAAACTAAAATGCAGCCATTCTTTGCCCTAATTATCCCCCCTTTGTCAATTCTGCTTGTTCACAATGGATCTTCATTCATTAATGTATACAACACTTTTTTTTATTCCATTCAGACAAACACATATAAGAGTGCTTACCAAATCCCAATGCTCTTCTGGGAACGGGGACTAAAGTGCTAAAGATAGGGCCAGGCATGGTGGCTCATGCCTGTAATCCCAGCACTTTGGAAGGCCCAGGCAGGGAATCTCCTGAGGTCAGGAGTTTGAGACCAGACTGGCCAGCATGGCAAAACTTCATCCCTACTAAAAATATGAAAATTAGCCGGGCATGGTGGCACGCACCTGTAGCCCTAGCTACTCAGGAGGCTGAGGCAGGAGAATCACTTGAACTTGGGAGGCATAGGTTGCAGTGAGCCGAGATCACACTACTGCGCTCTAGCCTGGGTGAAAGAGACTCTATCTCATACATACATACATACATACATACATACATACATACATACATACATGTGCTAACAGTGGACAGTGGCCCAGCTTTCTAGAGTTTAGATTCTACTGTGACGAGAGAGGTAAGTACAAAGTCAATGAGACTGAAAGGACCCAAGATCCTTGGACAAAGTCCAAGGGGTCCTCTGATCAGGGGCTGGTGCTTTTGCAAGAGGAATACAAAAGCCTAGGAAGGTGGATGCACCTCGCCCTTGTCACTCTCTTCCTTTGATTCTTTTCTTGTTCTCTATCTTTAGAGAAGCAAGACCTAGAGCAGGCAATATTATAAACAGAAAAGGAAAAAACACCTCCGAAATATTTAATCAAACAAAATTGAATCCCAAGTTTAAATAACTAAACCAGATAAAAGCAGAGCTACTCAGATTGACTAGAGGGTGGAGGAATTTGAGTCAATCTGCTTGTTCTGTTTTCATTTTACAAGGGGTCTTTGGCAGTGGTGTGGTTCAGAGATGCATGGAGCTGTGAAGGCAATGGAGAGCCAAGTTATGAACCATTGACAGCGTTGGTTAGATTTTAGACCTAGCCCACGAAAAAGACCAAAAATGCCAGGTCAACCTGTTTTTAAAGAGGCCTTTGGTCAGTGAAGCCAAAAGACTCTAGGCAGCTCAGCCTTACCCTTCAGGGTCAGAATTTCTCTTTAAGGATATGGGCCATGCATCTTCCACAGAGCTTCTCTTTTTTACATCTTCCTCTCCTTCCAACATGGGAAAACTGTAGGTAACTGGTGAATAAATAATTCAATATTCTACCCACATATATTTTCATCTCAACATGTCTATCATGCTTGGTATTACATTTCAATGATTACTCATTCTAAAAATTTTAACATAAATGATAGACCTACAAAACATGCATACCTATAATAAATTTGGTTTACTCTCAACAGGCTTTTGATAAGTGATACAGATGGCTTTTAGATAATTTCAATATCTTTGGGAAGAGATAGGAACAAAATGGCAACAAAAAGGCAACGTGTAAGAAATGAACCAATTTAATTTTTTATTCTAAATCTGGAGAAACTTTGTCAATTTGTTCAGCATAGTATTACTCCACCTACCCCTCTCCTTGGAGAAAGATTTCTAAGAACTACATTTCAGTACTAAGTAAGTCTGGATTCAAAGCTCCTCGGAGATCTACCAACTGTCAGCTCTGTAACCCAGAGCAAACAATTTAACTTCTCTTTGCTTCATTTGCTCAGCTGTAAAATGGGATGACAAAAATGACCTCATAGAGTTGTAGTGAGCACTGGATTGAATGAGATCATGTAGGTTAAGAGCTGGGGCCAGGGTCTAGCACATGGTGAGCACTCAATAAATGGTAGCTGTTATTATACACCATGCACCTATTTTTTTTTTTCCATTTTGACACTTCCTGGCACAGGACTTCAAATATCTTCTGTGCTCTAGAATCAATCAACTGTTTGGGGGTAATAATTATTAAGCTTAATACGCAGATGTGGAATAACCAAGTAGGATTAAATAGCAACCATGATCAAGCCTTGGGTCCACCAGACATTTTCACACAAATTATCACCTTTAATCCTTTATGCAGCCGATGAGGTACGTGGATAACAGAGTGGGAACAAGACTGTGTGACTAAATGCTGAGTCAGACAAGTGGATAACAGAGTGGGAACAAGACTGTGTGACTAAATGCTGAGTCAGATCATGTCAATTCAAATTCTAACTGTACTTCCTAGTAGTTACTTAGCTTTTGGGAAATTACTTCTTTCATCAAATTTCATTTTGCTCCAGGAATATAACAATAATTAAAAGACATAATGCATGCAAACATATCACATGTTCCTAGTACATCAGTATGGAACAATGTTCAGTTTTATTATAGTAGAAGCTCTTTTAATCAACCTCCACTTAACTGACATGAGAATCTCCATTCCTTCAGGAAAACATAGTAACTTATTCTTACTCATCCCTGGATCTCTCATCTTTTTGCACACCTGTGCCTCCACCGGGTAAATTCTATATAAACCAAGATCATTTATGGTTGCTTATTTCACTTGTACCTATTACTGAAAGTATATAATTTTGTTAAACTTTACATAAATTATTGAATATTAGTGCAAAATAATTTCTCTATAAAAATTAAGTTAAAATATTTGGAAAGATAGAAGAAAGACTGCTTATTTTATAAGGCAATTGAACTAGGTTTAAATAGAAAAATCACATAAAAATAGAACAGTCATGAACATAACTAAAAATCATATATATAGCTTCACAATATGTTTTTAAATTTCCTGTTAAAAAAGAAACTGGAAAATTACCAACATGTGTCATGGGTATAGCTTACATAAGAAAGGTGCAGAACTCCAATAAGGAGACATATACTCAAAGAAAAAGCGCTCTCCTTACAAAAAGATTGGCGAAGGAATGAACAATTACATGTTTTACTATAAAACAACTCCCACTATGTTAGCTATCATTTCCATCTAATAGAGGGGAGTCACGCTGGGAAGAATTACGGCTCCCAAAGATGTTTACAGACCCTAGATGGAACCTGAAAGATTCCCCTGGAGAAAGCTGGAAATTAGATGCAGGATCAGAAGACAAAGTTAAATAAAGCACCACGTCAACAAAGAGCCCTCCCCTTGTAAAATTGCATGCAGTGCTAAGAGGCTCATTTTGGGACATGGTTGTCTCCTGTTCAATACATAGCAAATGACTTCCTTACATCCTCTTAAAGAAATGGGAAATATTGAATGAATTTATCTAACAGCCCACACACTGAGTATAAGCTATTTGCTTCATGTTATTATAACTATGAATGTGCTTACCTTTTAATCACTGACGTCTCCAAAGCAACTCTCTAACTTTAAATTCCTTTTTAGCCACAGTTCTGCTGATACCTTTAGATCTCCCAAGCCTTCTTACAAGACTGAATATATTACTCATTTATAATACAGTATTTAAATACCCTGTTTGATTTTTTTCCTGCTAATCTTATCTTAACCTCCTCTCCTGAAGTACCACCTTTGCATTTCTTAAATCCGACATATACCTAATAAACAGAATTCAAATTTCCCTCATTTCATTGAGAAACCATTTTTTTTTCAAGCACTTAGTTATGGGATTCGATACAAAAATCCCTAGGCAGAGTCCATCTCCTTCCCCAAGTTGAAAACAACAGCATTTGTTTTATTAATATTTAATATTTAGTGTGCACCAGCCAAATATACAACTCTGCATCAACTTCCACTGTTACACACTGTACTCTCATGGGTATTTCCAATCTAATGATGTTGTGATCAGATTTTCTTCCACATCAATTTATTTATCATACTTGGCACAAAGCCTAGCATTAGCTCCAAACCTACTCCAAGAGGCAAATCCTTTTTTCTCCAGCAAAAGGTATTTTCTTTAAGAAAGCCAAGAGAGGAGATGGAAGAGGCTATAAAATAATTTCCTACTTGTAAGTTGACTTATTTTTTAGCCAAAATATACTTTAAAATTCAGAGTTCTCATTTTTTAATCAGCAGGTCTTTCTTATCTGTACCAATATTTCTTCATCTGCTTACATCACGACTTGACTTCATATACTTTCCAGCAGTCCTCAGAGCAAAGACATTTAATTTCCTTAATGGTTTGCCAATCCTTGTTCGCAGCATAAGTGCAAATATTTATCTACTATTTTTCCTCTTATCTCCCCAGTCCAGTGCCACCCTCTCCTGTCCCTCATTCGTGTCCCTTGTGCCTTAGGAAAGCCCACGACTTCTGGGATTTTGTCACTAGGTGTTGCTTCAACACTAGGTACACTTGGTTGTCCAGCCAGGAAGTAACTTGTGCCACATCTGCACATGTATAGCCAAGCACTAAGCCACAAATTTGTGTTTCTACTTGCTCTCTTATATGAAATCCTTCTCATTTCTGAGAGCCACTTTTACTGACCCGGGTAGACACTATTTATGATTTTCACTTCTCAAAACTGTTAGATTGAAAATAACTCAAGAATTATCCATTAACCAACACATTCCCCAACTTACAAATTTAAAAAAAGCAAAAGGATCCAGACTGATTCTGTCTTTCCATCCTTTCTTTTTTTTCTCCTTCCCATTTGTTCACCCCTTCCTTTCTCCCTTTCATCCTTCTTTTCCATTCTAGAAATATCTATTGGGCGTCTCCTTTTTGCCAGGAACAGTTCCAAGTGCTGAAGACACAGTAAGGTATAAGGTAGGGGGTCTCCCATCTCACAGGACTTAACATTCTGGTGGAAGAGATGGGCATAAAACAACAAATTTAGTATTTGTTTAGGACTGTGATAAATGCCACTTAGGAGGACAAGATAACATGAAAAAATATTAAATAGGGGCCTGATGCATTATGGGAGTTGGGTGTGCTCCTTAGGGGATGTAGGCCTCAACTCTGCAAAGAAAGATCAAGCAGGAAGAACATCCCAGGCAGAAGGAAGGGAACCTGTGAAGCCCCAAGACGCAGCAGGTCTTGATCCTTCTGAGAAACTGGAACAACTTTAATGTATCTGTGCAGCACATGGCAGGAGGTGAGACCAGAGGGATGGGCTGGAAGCCAGTCACTAAGGTTAATGATTGTGGATTTTAACCTAAGAGCAAAGAAGAGCCACCTAAAAGTTCTGGAAAAGTTCCTCTAATTGCTGTGTGGCAAAGGAGCCACTAATTCATAACCAGCAGATAATATATAAGAAGGCACTGCCACCTGTAGAATTCTATGCACCTACAAGAGATGACAGCAACGGTGAGGCAGTATCATTTTTCCTCTTCATGACCCATGACAATGGCCATTTCTTTGATAAATTCCCTGGCCTGGACCAGACAAATTGCTGAGTCTGAAACCTTGTTCAGCCAAGTGCACAGCTTGGTGTAATGGGGACTGAAAGTCACTGTTGATTGCTCCATATCCTTAAACAAGACACAGGTCTTTCAAGACAGCAGATTACTGGATGTCAAAATATGCCCTTTCATTATACTTTTTTTTGTTCAAAAGAACTTCAAAAGTATATCCCCCACTACCGAGGCAGAAGTTCAATCACTGCACCTGCCCCACACACCATAGAGCTTGTCCTCCTTGGGAGGCATTGATAGCAACAGAGTCAGATTGAAGCAAATGGCATCTAGGGACCTTTGAAAGAGGGTCTTTGTTCTCCTACAGCAAATATATAAGCAAGACAGGTAAGGAAGGGAATAAATGAGCAATCTGCAAAATAACAAATATGGTCAAAATGCATATGAAAAATATTCAACCTCACTAGTAATTAGGGCAAAGAATGTTCATACAGGAACAAGACAGCATTTTTCAGCAAATGTTTTAGAAAAGATGAAAAATAAATGACAAACTCTGGACCACAATAGGTATGGGTTCATATATCAGCACAAATTTTCTCAGTGGCCATTTGTTTCTCAGGGGCTGATTTGTTCAAAATCCTCAAAATGTTTGTTTCTTTCCAGGTAGAAATGACACTGCTAAAAATGTATACTAAAGAAATTAAGATGTGCTCAAATATGTATTTTCAAGGGCAGTTATTGCAGTGCTACGTACCATAGCAAAGACGCAGTGAATATCCCACATATTCAATATTAGGTTAAATGAAATATGATAGAGTCATATGATGAGTTAGCATGCATTTATTCAAAATCATGCTGTCGGTGAGTATTCATGGCAGAAATGTTAACAATACTAAAAAGGAGACAGGCTATAAAACAATATGCATAGCATGATCCCATTTCATATAAAACATGAAAAGAAGAGACAGACGAGGCTGGGTCAGAGGGACATCAGCAACATCTTGCCAGTACCCATCTCCAAGGAGTGGGTACTTGGAAGATTCATTCCCTCATGATTTTTCAGTTGTTCAAATTTTCTTAGATGAGTCTGTCTTGCTTATTTAATAGATCTACTTAATACTAATTGTTGCAAAGGATGTGCAGAAGCATATCCATCTGTGTATTTCCAGCACATAGGATATGCATTCATTAAATGTCTACTGAACAAACTCAAGATATTCAAGAGAAGAAAGTCAAAATTGCATGTGTTTGTGAGTAGTTTATTCTAATTGAAAGCTTGCGATGTTCTATAAATATAATATCATTCCATGAGAATTTTGTAAATGCTGCCTCATTATAATGTATGTATATATCATAATGAACATCCCAAGCAGAGGGAAGGGATGTGTATGTATACACTGATTTGGGAGGAAAAAAAGGATATTATTGTTAAAAGCAAATAAATTCCCAATTGAAAATGGAGGCTTCTCATAAGACATAATAATAATAATGGCTCAATACATTGAAGAGCTCTTATGAATGCAAATTCACTTTCAAGTTCTTTCACATTTGTTATCCCCAGTATTTTGTACAGGGTTAAACTCCTTAGGATTCTGGCTGCATTAGCATTTTCTCTTTACACTTTCAAATAAAGAAGTATATATGGGCCAGTTAAAATTCCGTCTTCTCCAACACTGCATGCTGTCACTCATATGTGGAATTTTAAACATTTGATATCCTAGAATTAGAGTAGAATGGTGGTTACTAGGGACTGGAGCAACTGAAAGGGGAGCGATTACGGAGATGTTGGTCAAATAATACAAAATTTTAATTAGATAGGAGAAATAAGTTCAAGAGATCTATTGTACAACATGGTGGCTACAGTTAATAACATGTTATATCCTTGAAAAATGTTATACCACAACCTTAGTGATAAATTGTGTTCTCGCCACAACAATGGTAACTATGTGAAGTATTGCATATGTTCGCTAATCATTCCACAATGTATTCAAACTGCAAAACATCATGTTGACCAGGATAAATACAATTTTATCTAATTTCAAAAATGTTTAAGTAAAATTAAAAGTAAATAGCAAATCTTCAAATATCTCAACAACCGCAAACTTCTCATTCACAACTTTTCAAGGATTTCAGTTTCAGTAGGTGCTTAGACATTTCTAAAATCTACTTCATATGCTAACTTCTTCAGTTTGAATAGAAACCCAATCAACCACAGCTATCAAATGTGAGAAGAAAATTCTACCTGAGGTCTAGCACAAGGGGGTTGCATTGAGGTCCAGGCCACAGGGAGAATGGGAGAAAGCATGTCGGCGACAGCTAAGAATGCCTGGAATTACACTGTGCATTTATAATTTTCATAGGAAGTGTAAACTAACAGATGTTGATGTCACCCAAGCGAACACAATTTTTAGGTAAGCATTACTTGAACTCATCCTTAGAACATAATAAAATAGTTAGAGATAATAGTCTTCTCTCAGGTCGCATTTTTGCTTAACAAAATGAATGATAATTGTGCTTTTATCTGACAATAAAGGTTACTGTATTTCTCACTCTAATTGAGCATTAATCTCAATGGGTGTCTTCCCCCCCGCCCCCCCACAACATATATCCTTGTGCTTTCCCTATTTCTACCCTACTTCTGAATACCCACAAATTCATGTTGACTAGATGATGAAAACTGTCTCCAAAAGGTTTGAAATACCAACACCTTATCCAAGGCTTAATCTCGCACATTACCATCACAATCAAACAATTATCTGAACACACCTTAGATGCTTTCTACAAATCTTTTCAAATTCTACTAAATAGTTTTCATTATGCTGCTTTCAATTCACAATAATTAGGCAGCATTTTGCAATGTTACCTATTGGCCTCATTTTTTTCTGCTTATGTGCTAAAGAATAAAATCAAAACAGATCTCTGAAATGAAATGATGCAGCTTAACAGTCTACAGGTATACGGTGAAGGCATTTAAACTCATGTTATGGCCCCAAGCGCCTTTTTGCATTAACTATTGACATATTTGTTTCAAACTTGCTTTGGGTAAAATTCCTCATTATAAGGTTTGGCTGGATGTGGCCAGGGTAAGAGAATCTAACAAAACCTGTGACTTGAAGTCAGATCTCAGAGAGGTAATGACCACAATTTAGGAACTACAAATGAACTCGAATGTCAAAGCTCCATGACCAAGGAAGGTGATAGGAGTCTCAATTAAATCGGTAAATATAAAATGGTAGCAGTTCCTACAGTGCTATTGTGAGAAGAAGATGATATGAATGTCAGACTTTTAGTATCATACTTCACACATGGAGTTCAAGAAACATTATAATGATGATGATGATTTATATACAATAATCATCTTATTTCTCAGAAGAAGAATCTCAAGCTCAGATCTTTTTATTTGCATCTCATTGCTGTTTTCAAATCATCCCACCACCTCTGGTTTAAAATGTTCATTGTATGTCTTAGTTTTGAGTATGTATGCGTGTGTCATATATATGCCTTCATACTAATTTTCTCTCCTCCCTGTTACAGATAAAATTTACACTTACGGTTATGCTTTAAGGTCTATGATTTCCTTATGTTAATCTCCTTTATGATAACTGTAGCTTTTCTATCTGCTAAATACTGTTCTAAACACTCCCCAGATAATAAGCTTATTTAATCCTCACAGCAACTGCATAAAGAAGGTACTACTATTACCTATGTTTTACATGTGAGGAAACAGAGACACAAAGAACTAGGTAATTAACCAAGGTTATCCTGTTAAATGGCAGAGCTCAGGTAATCTGGCTCCAAGGTTTATGGTCTTCCGTCATTCTCCATGGCCTCTGTAAACCAGTAAACTCAGAAATTCAGTTTGGAAGTGAACCTGTGCTTGAGGTTCCTTGCTGAGGCTCTTGATAACACAACAACCAGGCAGTTGTCAATGCCAGCAATCTCTCGGGTACCTACTCTTTGCAAGATGCTATACCCAATGCCTTGTAAGAAATAAGGCGAGACCTGGGCTGTGGATAACTTTTTTCACCTAGCAAGTGAAGTAACAGAGTCCTCTAACAATGATGACCTGTGGCAAAAATGCCAAGGGCTATTAAAGGGTTCTGAAATTAAGTACAACAGGAATTTTGAGAAAAGAGGCATGACTTCAGCAGAGAGCTTAGGGGGATATTGCTTTAATTTAGCCAGTTTCAAAATGGAGAATTTAGACAAGCCATATTAAGAAAATCAATGCCATCCCTAGTCTGAGGGTGGCAGTTTGCACCCTCAATTGAAATGAATTGATGCATCCCTAAGCTGCATCAATTCATTTCATTGTCCTGAATTGTCTGCTGTGAGCAGATTCCTTGATGTTATGTATTCACCACTGTAGAATAAATGGGAAAACTGGGTGATGATTGGACATAAAAGAGCAAGAATACCTAACTCATAGCTAAGTGCACAGATCTTTTAATCAGACAAAACATCTTTTAACAAAGAGTTGTATTTTCAATCTGGCATATAAAAGACTATAAAGAAAAACAGATTTCCTTCCCTGTGGAGTTAAGGATTTTGAGTTATGGAAAATTTAGGAGTATGGCAAATCCCTGTTGTGCCTACAGTCTTCCAAACAAACAGGGATTCAAATACTGAAATATGGGAATAGCTTCCAGGTCCTCAGGTCTCATTTCTCTGAGTTCCAACCAAATGCATTATAATATTATTTTTATAGATATTTAGATATAATATTATTTTACTGAGCAGCTATCATGTGCCATACACGCTACAAAACACCTCAAAATAATTATTTTCCATGATTATTACAACATAGCTATGAAGTAAAGATTATTATTCCCTATAGATGAAGAACTGAAGGCTGAGCTCAGTGGCTCACCTAAGGTCTGGGATTAGTGAATCTTCAAAGAATCACCCCCAGCTCTAACATGATCCAGACTGAAAAATCTTAACTTGTGCAAAAAGCAGCCAGGGTTGTTTTAAAAATGAAAGTACTCGCTGAAAAGTAGCTCCCAAAAAGTAACCTAATTTTCTTTCAAATAGAATAATTATTCTAATTGTGTTTTCTTAGATTCTGTATTAGGCAACCTATCATCACAGGGCCAATTATCCTAACTATGTTTTCTTATTTTCTGTCTTTTGGGGACCTTATGGTCCCAGGGTGAGACTGGCCCCCTCAGGGTTAGCTAATTCTTGATTATTTTTTTAATTTTAGCTAATTCACAAAGGCAGTAACAACTGGCCTGAAAGCGCCCCTCAGGATACAAATCAGCCAACCCCGAGTCTCCAGCCCCAGCTACTTCTAACTCTCCCACAGCAAGCCAGTGTTTCCCCTGCCCTACATCACTCAGGGTCAGGAACCAGACAACTGGAGACCACTCCTGGAGCCCAGAGCCTGCAATGTTACTCAAATTGGACTCTGCCCTGCCCTTCCTTTCTGGCAGTAACCCCAATAAAGGCTGTGGCCTAAGCCTTCTCCTTACTCCTGCTTCTGTGTGAGGTGGCATGTCTCCCTCTCTCAGGAAATTAAATACACACCTTCTTTCAATAGCATTGGTCTCTCTGTATCACCACTTAGTCACCTCCATAAATTAAAATCCCATGGGTATAAATTTTAGAATAAGGGGGAAAATAAAATGACTTTATTGCCAAGTAATATAATAGAAAATCTTCTCTTGGTTGAGGAGAGCTGAAGAAAATATAATCATGAAAAAAAAATCTCAGCCAGGCACAATGGCTCACACCTGTAGTCTCAACTACTCTGGAGGTGGAAGCAGGAGGATCGTTTGAGCCCAGAAATTTGTGTCCAGTCTGGGCAAAATAGGGAGACCCTGGATCTAAAATAAAGAAAAATAAAAATAACCTCTTATGCTCATATGATATAGATAATCAGCAGAAGTGTGTGTGTATGTGTGTGTGTGTTTAAAAAGAACATTGGGAAGGGAAAGTATTCAAAAACAGGAATTTGGACATTTATATTTTTTGTGGGTGACTATTTTCTAAATAAACTTCTCACTTTTTTACTTTAAACTAATTTTAAACTCACTTTAAACTAATTTTAGGTTTTCAGAAGTGTTGCAAAGGTAGTACAGTGAGCCCTGCACACCCTGTATCCACTCTTCTATTGTTAACACATTTCATAACCATGGTACATTTGTCAAAACTTATGAAACCAACACTGATACGTTACCATTAACTCCAGATTTTATTCATATTTCAACAGTTTTCTCATGAAGGTCCTTCTATTCCAGGATCCAATCCAGAATACCACATTGCATCTAGAAAGGATGTTTTTTAATATCAGGTAGTAGGTTATGGATCTGTTATTAAGGAAGCAGAATACCTGCTTTGCACCTATATGGAAAGAAGACTAGGGCAAGGATGTTTCTCTTCAGGTCAGAAGAAATGAGCTAATCATCTTTAAGTGACAAAGCATTCCTACACACAGTTTATGCTTAGTACTCCCGGTTCTATATAAACAAGATAATTTAGTGTGACAGAGGAAAGCTCCTCCAAAATTTAAGTAAACAGAATTCTATATCAGAGGCAAAAAACAAAAAAACAAAAACAAAAAACAAGAAAACAAAAACCAAGCATGGGCAGTGAGCCCAGGAACAAGGGGGCAAAGTTGGATCTGTCTTTGGGTTATGCATTGAGGTTTGTGGGTGTCGTGGCCGATGCTCTCACGGAGCTCCAAGGCAGTGGTCAACAGACTTCCTTTGGCGATTACTGTTCATCAGCTATAGGGAGGGATTTGCCACATTTAGCTCCCAATGTGGCAGAAGAAAGAAAAAGTGATTCGGGCCTATTTTATGAGTCTGCCACAGAAAGGGATTTTAGTGGAGAAAAACAATGCAGATGGAGAAAAGGCAGTAATAAAAAATAAATAAAAAACAATGATCAGAACTGAAGGAAGACTTGAATTTTTAAATTGAAAGAGCTCACAGAATTCTGGGCAGAAATATTGATAAATCTGGTCATCTGTGACCGCATTTTAATTATTTTTAATCCTGAGGACTAAAGAAAGAATGCTCAAAAACTTTTGCAATGGAGGACTAATACTAACTACTCACCTGACACTAAATGCTAGAAGACAATAAAGCATTGCTTTAAGTAATAGGGGAAACTATTGTCATCCAAGAATATTGTACAGAATCAGAATGGCAAAATAATGACAGCGATTTGTGGCAGGCAAAAATAAAAGATTAGGCTGGGCACAGTTGCTCATGCCTATAATCCCAGCACTTTCAGAGGCCAAAGCTGGTGGATCATGAGGTCAAGAGATCAAGACCATCCTGGCCAACATGGTGAAACCTCATCTCTACTAAAAATACAAAAATTAGCTGGGCATGGTAGCGTGCCTGTAGTCCCAGCTACTCAGGAGGCTGAGGCAGGAAAAATTGCTTGAACCCGGCAGACGGAAGTTGCAGTGAGCTGAGATCGCACTATTGCACTCCAGCCTGGCGACAGAGTGAGACTCCATCTTAAATAAATAAATAAATAAATAAATAAATAAATAAATAGATTGTATTATCAACATATGCTTTTTTAAAAAAAAAAAAAAAAAAGGTTATTCAAGGAAGTACTCCAACGAAATGATTATAACAGTCCCAATGAACCCATAAGAAAACCAAAGGCTCAGTGAACCAGGCATTCTGGTCTCAATCTTGGCTTAAGCCCTAATCACAGGTTAATGTGTTTATGTCATGGGGCCTCCTAATAAGCCCAAAGATCTTCTGATTTGGGGAAAGTGTCAGGTGGGTCACACATGGACTACATTTTGACATGTCCCTGCCCTTTTATGGGACTACTGACTTAACAAGGTCCCTGCTTATGCACATGCAAAAACCGCTTGGGTTTCCACCCAAGAATATCCATACCTTCCTTCACATGAAGAATAGGCCGGGCATGGTGGTTCACACCTGTAATCCCAGCACTTTGGGAGGCCGAGGCGGGTGGATCACCTGGGGTCAGGAGTTCGAGACTAGCCTAGCCAACATGGTGAAACCCCATCTCTACTAAAAATAAAAAAAATTAGCTGGGTGTGGTGGTGGGCACCCATAATCCCAGCTACTCAGGAGGCTGAGGCAGAAGAATCGTTTGAACCCAGGAGGCAGAGGTTGAGTGAGCTGAGATTGTGCCATTGCACTCCAGCCTAGGCGACAACAGCGAAACTCCGTCTTAAAAAAAAACAAAAACAAAACAAAAACAAAAAACCACAAAAAAAAACAAACAAAAGGAGTACTTATCAGTTATTATTGTCCTGCATAGTCATGCCAATATGTATGCCAGTTTACAAGACAGTTAGAAAATCAAAACAAGTGTTTATTTATTGGAGCAGGAAGAGGGGAGTGAAGCAGCTAGGGCACAGAATTCAAGGCTCACACTCTAGGGTCACACGAGGAGGGGACTTGCACGCTGAGGGCCTCATTTAATTTTGTGCCCAAGTGCTTCACTTGGCTCATGCTATTCCTGAACCTGATAATTAGTCTTACTGATAAAATCAGAAGTTTATTGGTTTAAAAAATCTATACAAAAAACCCAATCAATAATGTTGGTTGTAGTAAAAATCTGGAAACAACCTAAGTCAATAAGGTACTTCCTAAATAAATTATGATTAATCCATACAATAGAACACCAAGCAGTAATGGAAGGAGTAGTGTTGATCTCTATGTACTGACTTGGAAAGACATCCACAATATATTATCACAGGTGAAATGGCATACGATAGGACACTGTTCTATATTACCACCATGCACTACAAAAGGATGTTTGAATCAACGATGGACAGCATATCGACAGTGGCTCCATAAGATTATAATGAAGCAGAAAAATTCCTATCACCTAATGACGTCATAGCTGTTACAATGTTGTGGCACAATTACTTCTTTAAAAATAAACTTAGGGCCACACACAGTGGCTCATGCCTGTAATCCCAGCCCTTTGGGAGGCCGAGGCAGGCAGATCACTTGAGGTCAGGAGTTTGAAGCCAGAATGGCCAACATGGCAAAGCCACGTCTCCATTAACAAGAAATTAGCTGGGCATTGTGGCAGGCACCTGTAATCCCACCTACTAGGGAGGCTGAGAGGCAAGAATCACTTGAATCCAGGAGATGGAGGTTGTAGTAAGCCGAGATAGCTCCACTGCACTCCAGCCTGGGTGACAGAGCAAGACTCTATCTCAAAAATTAATAGATAACAAATAAATTGTTTAGCCTAGGTATATAATGTTCATAAAGTGTACAGTAGTGTGTAGTCATGTCCTAGCTCTCTCACATTCACTCATCACTCACTCACTGACTCAGCCAGAGCAACTTCCAGTCCTGCGAGTGACCTATAAAGGCATACCATGTTCATCTTTCATATCATATTTTTGCTATACCTTTTCTATGTTTAGATATGTCTGGATACACAAATATTTGCCACTGTGATATAATTTCCTATAATATTCAGTACAGTAACTTGCTGCAGAGGTTTGTAACCTGGGAGCAACAGGCCATACCATATAGCCTAAGGGCGTACCATCTGGATTTGTGTTAAGTACACACTGTGATGTTCAAACAAAGATGAAATCACCTAATGATGCATTTCTTAGAACATATTCATGTCATTAAGCCACACATGACTGTATTTTACTTGTAGAAAAAAATCAGAGATACATTTAATTATTGAGACAGACATCTCAAGCTATTAAAATTTATTTTACTTAATAATTTAAATATAATTTACTTATTATATTTATGTATAGTTATATTCATCTGCTAATGGCAGAGATCTAAAATAATAGTGATTAAAGCAAGATACATTTTTCTTATCTCTCTCACATACACAACAATTAAGAAACCAGAATTGTTATGGAAGTACCCCATTGTCACCAGTATTCCAGGCTCCTTCTGCCTTTCTTCTTGGCAATTGAGTGACTTCTATCCCTTTATTCATCACATGCAGCAAGACAGCCACTGTAACTTTAACCTGACATTCTTTTTACATGTAGAAAAATTAGGGCATAGGGAAAAGACTATTTTCCAGCTATGTCAGTTAAGCTTTCCTGGAAGGTCCACCCAGATTTTCAATTTATATCTCATTGTCCAATTTTATCTGCAAAAGAGGCTAGGAAATGTAATTTTTAGGCCTGGAAAATTGCTGCCCCAGTGATACAAAGGCTCCTCCCAAGAAAGAAGAAAAACCTTTTTCCCAAGAAAGAAGAAATATTGTCTGTAGGTAATATGAGCTTGGGTAATGTGAGATTGTTTTCACAGTGAACTTGTATTACTTTCATATCTTTTATTATAATAAAAATTAGTTCCCTGTAATCCCAGCAGTTTGGGAGGCCAAGGTGGGCAAATCACCTGAGGTTGGGAGTTCAAGACCAGCCTGACCAACACGGAGAAACCCGGGCTCTACAAAAAATACAAAAAATTAGCCAGTCGTGGTGGTGCATGCCTGTAATCCCAGCTACTAAGGAGGCTGAGGCAGGAGAATTGCTTGAACCTGGGAGGCAGAGGTTTCAGTGAGCCGAGGTCGAGCCATTGCACTCCAGCCTGGGCAACAAGAGCGAAACTCTATTTCAAACAAACAAAAAAATTGTTCCATTTTGGAAAAACAGAAAAGAGACTTAAAGATAGCTTATAAATGCCTGCCTTAATGGGGAGGTCTGAAGACCTTGAAATGGTGATTACCCTTTGCTATAATTTAAAGCACTCTAGACATGTCTCTGGTCATCTGTCTGCACCGCCAACCCTGACATCCTACAAGGTCCCAGTGCCTCAAAGTCATCATAAGCCACCATCACTAAAGATCTTTGGGGGAATCTTTCAGAAATTATGGCAAATGAAATCTAGGGAAAAGCCTTGGAAAACAAGAGAAGAGAAGCCCTCAAAGGAAGGGCAGGACATTTGGACTACCTTTTACAAAAGGCAGGTAAACTATGAGACAATGTACCTTGTTTCTCAAAAAAAAAAATAATAATAATTAGACAATCTTTTTTTTCGTTCCAAGATGCATTAGATGAAACGTTAGATCTCAAGGATTTCAATGTTTGTTGGTTGGAAATAGGATTCCTTGGTCAAATAAGCTTGAGAAAGACCTGAGTTAACACCACTAAGTCATGTATTTACTGCCAAATTTCTCAGAGGCCTTCATCAGTTAATCATGAGCACTGTGATGCTTCAAGGGATGGAGGAATGCTGCTCTTCATTTTCCCCATAGCACTACTTCTTCATGCATGATACATGTTTTGGAAGGTTACTCTGGGGAATTAGATAGTGAAGGTAACACAAGTGTGTTCTGACATCTAAAAAATTACTTTTCCATCATTTTAGTTAATCAGCCATCACACTGAGGTGTAATGTAAGGATAACTCATCATTATTCTTTACATTACCCCTCTGTGACACCTTATATCACACCCCAGTGCGATGCCTGAGCCAATGAAAAACATGAGATGATGCTACAAAGTCAAGGTGATCGTAATACAAAGACCAAGTCATTTGAAATTATTTCAATTCAAGTTTACATCGTGGTATCATCAATTATTGGTGGTGTGACCTTAACCAAGTCACTTCACTTTCTGAGCCTTTATTCTTTTAGCTTTAAAATTAGAGAACTATATACCACCCATACATTTTTGCCCCTTAAAGAATAAACAGGGCCAGGTGTGGTGGCTCATGCCTGTAATCCCAGCACTTTGGGAGGCCAAGACCAGTGGATCACTAAGTCAGGAGATTGAGACCATCCTGGCTAACACAGTGAAACACTATCTCTACTAAAAATACAAAAAATGAGCCAGGCGTGGTGGCGGGTGCCTGTAGTCCCAGCTACTCAGGAGGCTGAGGCAGGAGAATGGCATGAACCTGGGAGGCAGAGTTTGCAGTGAGCTGAGATCGCACCACTGCACTCCAGCCTGGGCGGCAGAGCGAGACTCCGTCTCAAAAAAATAAATAAAATACAGTACGCACATTTTCTAGTATGAGATCTAGTCCATGGATATACTTTCTTTGTCCCAATAAAATAGCAGGCATTCAAATCCTGGATCTCTGAGCTTTTCTGAGACTCAGTACTCTTCTAAGTGGGGGTATAATACCTACATAGAGAGTTACTGAGAAAATTGTAGGAGATGATCTGTGCAGCTTCCTATAATTGCTCAATACAACCTAGTTCAGTAGCACCTTTCCAGTGTCTAACATGTGCTAGATCTTCACTAAGCATCTGTTAAACTTAAGTGAGTCACTTTGTTAATTATAATTTACCCCCTCCCCAAATGGCTTTAATTCTTGTGGTCAATTGGAGTTTAATGAATGGGCTCTATGACTCAATTTTTTACAACCCTTAGCAGTACAAGCAAAGCCACCCAAAGATAGAAGTGATTTAACTTACCAACCACTTTTTCCAGGTTTTGCTCAGTATCTAAACTTACTGCAATTGTCACCAAAATCACATTGACTTACCTATTTCTCAGTGCTTCAGAGACATCCACAACTTTCTAAATTCAACAATCATTTGAGACTCTTTGTTTTCTACATAATTTCATGGCTGTTACACTGTCTTCTTCATATTTAAAGATAAAATGTCCTGCTTTTTATTGATCTTTTTATTCTGTGTGATTTATTGCTCCCTCCATATAACAATAATTTTGTCTTTCTAGTTCTGGAGTTATATAAACCAAAGCTGCTTATAAACATGCAGGGTTTATTTTATTTCCATTCATTTCCATTTTAAAGACTGAAGAACAGGAACACTATGTCATCAACTAACTGTCGGAGTGCAATGAGATTGCCATGTGGCATCACTGTCCCCCAAATTTCCAGGAGCTTGGGAAATAATTGCAAAAAGACATCGGCAAATAAGGCAGAAAAGGAATTCACAATTGCTGTCTTGCTTTCCTGACATAATTCAGTTGGTCTCAACAGGCATGTCAAGAGAACTTTTGGGAAATGAAGGGACATTTCTTTTGATTGTCACAGTGGCTGGAAGATGGCATAGACCATGACTATCATTTGCATAGTGGGGTCCCAGGATAGTAAATTTCTTTGTTCTAAAGAGCAGAAGATGCGCTTGTATTCTTAATGGCTTTGAAATGTTTCCATGGATGTCATGTAGGTGACAAATTTGTTTATAATCTTGAATCTGGAACCTAACTGAATGTCACATAATGAACATAAAGTATCTTTCGCACAGTTTTAACACTCAAATTTCCAGGGGGCTAATCTCTGAGTAAATTGATAGATATTATTCTGTTTGATTCTGAGCTTCACTGAGTCTTTTATTCATCATTTTGGAAAATCCCGATATTTTCCAAATACAACAACCAACACAACACACCTATATTAGCTTGCATTTAGAGATGTATAGATGTGTATAAATAGGCAATTCTATATGTAAGTGCAAATTTTGATTATTACATCTTCTAACATGGTCAAGCCTAAATGTTCATGTATCAAAATGCACATTATTTTGTCATAAATCACAATAGTTTTCTCTTTTTTCCTCTTTCTATGATTAGGACATTATAGTTTTACATTACATGGTAAATAGGTTGTAACTCCCATGAATTTTACTTCATGAGAGGAAAAGATATATAATGAAATATTCGTTATGAAAATTGGCATTGGATTGGATATACAGGTGTAGTAAAGAAATAATAGTAAATATCAATGAGTGCCAATATTCCATGCCTTTCCATGTACTTTTCCAATAATCCTCCATACTCCCGTGCTGTAGTTAGAGCAGGAGGTTTGTGAGCTCTTGCTGACTGGAGAGAGAAAACATTTTTTCAGGACTACATCATGTGGCCCTATAAATCAGGAAGGCATTAATTTAATACAAGCTCATTAAGCATGTACGAAGTGCAAGACATCGTTCTGAGCAATAAACGGAACCTATCTCCTCATCTTCAGATTTCGCCTAATTGTGGTCAAACTCATCCTTTGAAGATCTCATTGCAAACCAGGTTAAAGAGATGATGGTTACTCAATTTAGCATTTCCAGTTGGTATGGAGTCCATTCTCATTGCAGTCACATCACTGCAGTCTTTTTAAAGAAAACATTTTACTTGTATTTTATTTACATTTGTATTTTTATCTTATTAAAACATTTTTATGCAAAGTCTTGTTAGAACATTTTTATTTTTCAAATAATCTTCCTGGATTTTTTTCCTTTTTCTAGGAGCATTCTGTTTGTGCAAGTACTTAGCCGTATGATAAATATTTTTGATTTGTAGTAGCCTCCAGGACATAAAATATTACCAGATTGCAAGCCCAAAGTACCATAAAAGTTTTAAGAATTTGGAGATTATTTAGCAAATTACTGACAACTATATAGTTTGAAACACTTGCAAACTAAAAGTGCATATTTAAGGAGAAAGTCTGCTGATGTGGAATCTCTTAGGCTCTGACCTACCGGTTGGTATGCAACCTTATCTTCAATAGAACACCCTTTGAAATCAACAGAAATTCTGCTGATTTAAGGAGATAGGACTATGCCTCCAATAGTAATGTGTCTGCTGCAGGTACCCTACCTCTCACAGAAGGACTCCAGGCCACACAGGCTGACTACAAAGTCAGGCATCCAGGCCAAGTGAATAGGTTTATTCTTCTGCTTCTAACACGTGACTGATGAGACATATTCTTTTTTAAGGGAAACGGCAAAACTACAAATTCAAGCTTTAGACCCATGGGCCTTTCAAAGTCATATTACCATAAATATCCAACCTTTATCCACATATAAGGGAGACCCTGATATGATTAACAAGCTGAAATAAAGATTAGCTCTATCTTGCACAAATATATCTGCCTTTTGACAAAGCACCTCAAAAGGTTGAATATTTTAAAAACACAGAAAGATGCTTTCTGACCTCCTAACTAAAATAGCTGCTGCTTCAACATCATTGCTGTAACACTTCACCCTTCTTTGTGTGTGATAGTACTTATAACCCTCAATTTTTATATTAAAGACTTGTTCGTTGTCTCCCTGTGCTCCCGTCCAGGAAGATAAGGTCTCTGACAACAATGATTTTTGTCTGCATGTTAATTTCTATATCCTCAGTGCCTACCCACAATGCCTGATACAGAACAATAAGTATTTGTTGAACAAATGACCAAATACTCCTTTATCTTAAAGATCAGCAGGTGTAAGCTGAAGGGCAATTATAAAATAAAGCAGATAAATAAAAGAATTTATGGAACTGTTAAATATTTGAGCATATCATCTGAGATGGTGTGTGTAGGTCATACAGTGCCTAACAGAAAACTTCTGGATTTTGAATCACACTAGAATCTCCAATATCCTTATAACCTGTGGGAGGCTGATTATGCTGTTCCTTGCATCTTGATCTTTTTTAATAGAAACATTCTGATGATAAAGCATAGTGTTTTCTTCAACCTCCCCTATCAACTCTTTGATTCTAGGAGCAGGAATTCTCAGAGGTGAATTACCCTGAGACAGAGGGTCTTTGACTGATCTTTCATGCCAGGCTGCTTCAGAAACGTCATGATTATTCATTAGGAGAAGGCATAGGAGGGCAGACAGGGTCCGTGGGATGATTAGAAAATCCCCACCTTCACTAGTACTTGTCCTAAAAGTGGGATCTTATGCTCTGTGTGGAGACAGTTATAAATGCAGCTGTTCCAATCTCTTTTTGCATTCCAATGGTGAAATGGTCTCAGGTAGGACAGCGACCCTTCAGATGCTTTTATTAGTCTGTCTTAGAAGTAACCTTGCTGTACCTCCACCTAACACAAGACCCTTGCACGTTGATTAGTTTGTCTGATATAAGACTTTTAAAACACCTAAGCTTCTTTGAAGCATTGGTAAAAAATGGTCAGCCAGAATTTCATTGGCTCTGCTCAGTTTGTACTTAGAGAGTTAAGACAGTCTATGATTTTAGTTAATAAAATGACTCTATTTCAAAACACAAATTATGAGAGCAGAACAATCTACCCGGAAATATAAAATATTTTATTATAAAACCATGATATTATATTATTGTTTATTGTATAAAAATTAAAAGGATCTTTACAGGAGGAAAGGTATCTAATTTTATTAAAATATTTTGTTAGAAGGTAATGTTGTGTTTTAAAATTTGAACTACGTGTTC